>NC_136493.1:39807400-39924900 GCF_053919585.1 Euprymna scolopes | reverse complement strand
TATATATGTATATATATATGTATATATATATATGTATATATATATATGTATATATATATATGTATATATATATATGTATATATATATATGTATATATATATATGTATATATATATATATATATGTATATATATATATATGTATATATATATATATATGTATATATATATATATATGTATATATATATATATATATATATATATATATGAAATTTATTGCTGTGAGTACAGAATGAATTTACATATTGTTTCCGCTAGGAAGACATCCTCTGAAGATGAAGAGAGATCCGACCAGCTTCGTCAGAATTCATATATGGCCTGAGTTTTAATACCAATAAGAATGGAAAAAATCGTTGCAGATGAAGGGGAGTATGATTAGAAGGGGGGAAGTGAGAGGGGGGGGCTTTGGAATTTAAAGTAATAGAAGTGTATATAATGAGAGGGGGGTTATTAAATATTAATTATGTGTTTATGTTAATAGACGCTTTGAAGGATATTAGTTCTGTTGTGTATATTTAGGGTTAAAATTTTGAAGTGGAGAAAACAAATCTATCTAAGAATAAGAAATAGAGGCGAGACCAGGACGAAAACAAAAAAGTTTGGTTGAAATAAATGTAGGCGATGGGGTGGGGGAGAGATTAAGCAGATAATTAATGTTGTAAGTAGCGGTTCGTAATTATATTAATATATCACCAATGGCAACTGGTTGCAAAGTCAGCATAGGTCGGCATGGTGTGGTGAGAGGAGGAAGAACAGGTTGCATACGGGGTTTAAAGTGATAGTGAGAGTGGTAGGCGGGAGGGGGGAATTTGAATAATATTTTTTTATTTTTTATTCATTTTTTGAATTGTCGGACGCTAGGGTTGGAAGAAGAAAAGAAAGGAAAATAGAAGGAGAAATTAAGGAATTATACGTTACAGGTTTATTTTGACATTATAAAAATAGTTAAGAATAGCAGTAAATTAAGCAAATAATAAAAAATATGTAAGATAATGTTTATGATAAGTAAATGGTTTAAGGGATAGTGGAAAAAATAACCAACTAATAAATACTAAGAAAGACTAATAATAAACAGATGGGGGGAGGTTATGAATCAATAAATAGTAAAATGTACATAATAATGTAACAAATAGCTAGTCGGTTAAAATGTAAATATTAATATTATTAAGTAATAGTAAGATTGAAATTAATGGGGGAAAATATACATAAATATACGTACATACACACACTGGCACATACATACACACATATACATACATACATACACACATCAATGGGAGAAAAACACATGCATATATATATACATACACACACACACACACACACATATATATATATATATATATATATATATATATATATATATATATATATATATATATATAAGCTCCGGATAAAAAAATAATGATTAAAGAGAGAATTAGTGAGAGGTAAATATAAAAAAGAAAAAATATAATATGTAGATGGTAAATTAAATAATTAGTTAAATAATGTAGATGATAAATCAAATAATTAGTTGTTAACAAGTAAATAATAAACAGAAGAGCAAGTTATAGGATACAGATTATGATAAAGACGTAAGTAAAACATTAGCAATCAAAACCTAGCAATCAAATTAGCCAATAAGAAACTCTGAGTGATATGCAAACGTGTGGTAGGACCACGGGGTCATAGTATTCATGTTAGGGACTGATACTTAAGGGGCTTAGGGGGTAAAGTTAGGAGGGGTTTGGAACGTATGGTGGGGAGGGGGGTTGAGGTAAATTTTTGGTGGGAGAAAAAGGCTTTGTAGGGAAGTCAATGTGGAAGCCGATTTATAGAGAAGTGAGATGTAAAATGCGGTGTGTTAATTAAAGCCACTGCTTGTGTGGTGTTATGAGGGGGAAGGAGGGTTAAGATGTGATTAGGGTTGGGATTTAGGTTTTAAATAATGAAATGAGGAGTGAGTTAAGCAAAGAGATATACAGTTAACAAGTGGTGAGGATAAATTAGTGGGGGTTCTGTGACGGTTTTTTTTTTAAAGTGTATGGGATATATACAGTCCCGGTTGTTAGTAGGGGGGTGTAATTAAGGATCAAGGGATGTATGCGGTTCCTATAATTGGGCAATTACGTCATTGGTATGCAAACGGTATATTATTTTATTTTAGGGGTTGGTTATAGATATTGTTAGAAGGGTGAGAAGTTACTTAAGAGGTGGGATGTATAATGTTTGTAATTAAGTGAGGTGTCGGTTTTTATTAAAAAGTTTGTCTCTATCTCTAAAATTAGTAATCAGTAATTTTTCAGTTAAGCATCAGTAACATGGGGAGTTTAGTGATTTACAGGTACTAGATCTGTTCAGGATTTCCCAGCTAATAATTGGGGTGAGGTTGTTACGGGTAAGTAGAAGATAGTGGTTATTTAGTGAAGTACTATTTGGGTTTGGGGGGTTATTTAGGGAGCATTTATGTACTCTAAATCTGTCTTTGAACGCAGTGCTTGAGAGGCCAATGTAGATTATTTTGTGGGTGTGTGTGTCTTCAGCGGGAGCAGTTACTTTCTAAACTACATTAGTTGAGAGACAATTTTGTTGGAGCGGACATTGGGCTTTCTTAAGGCAGTTACAATTATTTTGAATATCATTATTATAGTTGTGGTTATTTAGTATTTTATTATTGTGTTTTTTATTTTATTTTATTTTCTAGATTAGTTGTGCAACTGTAGGTAAGTTTCATAGTGTTCTTCTTAAAAAATGTATGCAGGATATTGTTAGTGAGGATGTGATGGTTAAGAAGCATGAAGAATTTTTTACCTAATTTAGTTTTTATCATATCATTATAGGGAGGGTTAAACTAGATGACTTTGCGGGATCTGTTATTCTTATTTGTATTACTAGGTGTATTAGGGTCCAAGTATGTGATATTCGTGTTTGGGTATCCAGATTTCTTTAAAGCGATTTCAAAGAAGGGTTTGTGTAGGTTAAAAATGCTGGGATTAGATGAGTTTGTGCTAAACCTTTTTTCTATTGATTTAGGGATATGTTTAATAATGTGTTAGGGGTTGTTGGATATAGGGTGTATATATAGGGGGTATGTATTATTTTTGGTGTATGGTTCGTAGGTATTATTAGGGAGGTTAAAGGTAACATCTAGAAAATTTACTATTTTTAAGTTGGAAGTCACTTCGATATGTAGGTCCATATTTTTCAATTCCCTGATGATGTTCTTTTTAATGCCTTCACACTTTGGGCCGTTGGAGTTTTCAACAATGATGATGTCATCATTTCTGTAAAGTCCCACGTTGTTGTTGGGGATAAACTTTGTGAGATTGTATAGGATGAAAAGGCCTACTAAATCAGTGGCCACGCTAAATCAAGGGCACCCATCGCAAGGTCGAAGGAGGTGGGTTGGTCTGTTTTAGTCCATTGAGAGTCTTGGCTTAGTAAGACAGTTTTAAGGCATTTCATAATGATGTCGGTTTCGAATGGCTGAATATCGGAGAAGGTAGAAGCAAAATCCAAGACAATGTCAAAAAGGCGTTTGGAAATAGACGGGTAGTAATTAATTATGTGGAATTGGATGAATGCAGCATTATTCCTGTTAGGGATCCTTTTTAACCAATTAATAGCATCCTCAGCGTTAAGTCACTGGCTTAGGTTGAATTTGTTTTTAATTCGTTTATTCATTTTTTCAGGAATTATCTTGCTGATTCTGCCAATTTCAGGTCTGGTGGGGTTGATAAGCATGGTTTGTGGTCTGGTACTGAATTTTTCTTTATGGTCTTTGATTCGGATGTATGCATCTTAAGTATCTAGCTTAGCTACTCTGTTGCTTAAGTTTAGAGTATATGTGATAACTTTGCTCTCTATATGTATGTCTTTCATCATGTCGATATTTGATTTGTTGTATGTTGAGGTGATATTATCATTTAAAAGTTTTAGGTATTTTTGTTTGTAGACTTTGTAGAACTTTTGTGATTTATCAGCTTATTATGTGTATATATAAATATATACACATATAAAGCTGAACGTCTGTGTGTGCGTCTGGTCACTATTAGGCTCCTATATGGTTGACTATAATAGAAAACTGATCACATATAATGATAGAAGATGTATGGAGACACAGGAAAGGGTATGTTTTATCTGGCATAATGATGATCCATCAAAATTGCGGGTACTGCTTTCGCCCCTGGTCCACAAAGTATGGAAATAAAAAATTTAAAAACTTAAAAAAAAAACCTTTACAGGTGTTTTGATATAGATGTACATAATAATATTTGATAAGTATGTTTAACTTAAATAAGGGTGGTATAATAAAATTGTTGGGTCTACGTTCGCACCTGGCATCCATAGCATGGAAATAGGCACAACTTTTATAAAGACTTTTCCTATCTATCTGCGTAAGTATACTTTGATAATTATGTTTCAAAATATGGTATAATAAAATTGTGGGGTGTTCCTTCGCACCTGACCTCCATAGAATGGAAATATGTCACAACGTTTAACAAGGTTTTTTAATATAGATCCACAGAATATTGTGATAAGTGTTTCAGTGTGAACAGGTATGGTATAAATATGGGGTTTATCTATTTTATTTTTACTTTCATCATATCTTGCTTTGATTTTGATACCCCCAAATTCGAAGCTATCTCTTTACAATCCTTCCTTTTCATAATCTATCATACTTTCATGAATCAGAGTTCATTTTCTGTAGGCTGTTTTTGAATTCAGTTAACGACGGATACTTTTGCTAGTAAATATATATATATATATATATATATATGTGTGTGTGTGTGTGTGTGTGTGTGTGTGTGTGTGTGTGTGTGTGTGTGAGCGCCTGTATAGAAGAGCAGTTCTCGTTTCTTTCAATTTTTACTTCTAAGAAACTATTTTCATCGAGCAAAGACCCATATAAAAGGGTCCACATGCAATGCAATAATTTGCGCATCCTCGCGCCGCTCTGCATTCATCAGTCCTGGAGGAGATACAGTTTGAAAATATGGAGAAAGACTGACAGATAGACCGACAGATAAACTCAGTGTTATAAATAAATATTTGTGGGTATATTTCGGCAGCTTCGTAGCATAGCGTGACATATTTTTATCTTGTGAATATACCTCACAAACTCAGGCCATATGACATGATGCCCCATCACTGTGTAGAATATATGCAACAGCTAAATAATAGCCTGAAGTGTATTCAATTTCTAGTTTTACAATTAATACTACATTATCACAGGATTATTTTCTCATGTCGTAGTACAGATCTGGAGATCTCATCTTTTAATAAAAATGTTATATTATGATCGCATGCAGCGATATAAAATTAAATTCGATGCATCTATTCAGTCTCACAACACAATGGATACCCACTGTAATAGTAGCTGCGTGTGTAATTGTGAGGCAAAGATTGCGCAACCTCCAACCACACCTCTCCTTAATAGGCACTTGCTTGATTCCAGTGGCAAGGAGTGCTAGACGACTGGAAACAATGCCGAGATAAGTGGAGAATAAATACAGCACCTGGAATAAACAAAGGGTCACCCATTTTAGTTCTGACCAAATTAAAGTTGCTTAACTTTAGTAATCTGACGAAAACGGTGTGTCCCTACTGCTTTACTATAATGCTAATTTTGCTAGTATGCATTGTATTATTTACAAGCGTATTCGATCTTTAATATTTTAAGCCCGCAATTTGTTTAGGAATAAATTTTAAGTTTTTTTTTTTTATTATTTGAAAATAGTATTGCACATGCTTACATATTTTCTAAGGAGATGATTAATCGGAAATATCCGTTTTTAGGGCATTTGCCAAAAGTCGGACTTCACACCTTCGCCGGTTGTAGCTTCCAACTATGCTAAAAAGTGTTGCCTTTCTATAGTGATCCAACAAGAACGCAAGCCCTACGAGGTCTATTAACAGCAGTTGTTTTAGCTGAAGCCTATTCATCTAAATACGATGTTTAATGTAGTTTATGCATATATCTACATAGCATGCGGTACCCGGCGTTGTCTGGTAGTAAAATACGCTTAAATATGATAAATTAATTGATATTGATTTCGTTTTTTTTTTTTTTTATTATAGACTCAATTCTCTATCGATTATTTCATATTATATTGTGGCCAATACTTATATATAAAAGACATTCAGTCTCTGTGTGAAATAGTTCGTTCCCTGTGGAATCCAGAACGTGTGGGCTGGAACTTTACACAAAAATATTTTATGCGACAGGGAGTGTTCTTAGATAGGTTATTGATGGGAATACATTTAATATTTATCAATCATCGTAAATCGATAATCGAAAAAATCCGAAAAAATCGACAAATATGCACTTTCGCCGATTTCGATGTCAATAAATATATGGCGTGGAACAGTTGTTGGTCATAATTGAATTCCGGGCAACATCGAGTTTCCTTGCTAGTTGATAATGCACGTTTTATTGGCATTCAACCTGATGTCAGGTATCAGGAGTTCAACTTTAAGGTAGGTATGTAGGGTACAAATGCACATGCGGTCGCCAGTCAGCATATACATCCCGGTGGAGCGAGATAACATAGTGAACGTAGTATTTTCAAGTGGTCACCCTGTTTGTACTGTGACATTCAACTTCGCTTTACTTCAGTTATTTGACAAAAAATTCTGTGTCTCTAAGAGGTAGCTGAACAGCTACTTATATAAGAATCTAAATATCTATAAATGTGAAGGTGTCTGTGTGTCTGGCTGTGTGTATGTCTGTGTGTGTACATTTCCCTACGCAATGACTCTGTCAATTTTCAGCCTAATGGCTCGAAATATAATATACAGGGTACTGAGATTTGGGAAAATCTATGGGATCGGGTTTCGGCCAGGAATTTGGCGATTAAGGTGTCAAAGTTCAAACGATTTGACCCTTGAGCACTCTACCAAACTCCTCCAATAAGTTTGAGTTTAAAACACTTGAAATTTTAGATATAGGTTCCTTGGATATGGATCTAACTTAATAACTTGATTGGAGCCCAAAACAATAAATTTTAAGGGGACAAAATAGGGGTCAAAGTTTAAAAAATTGGCCGCTTTTTTTTTTGCTCAACATACATCTCCACATACCCGGGCAACGTCAGGCACCCATGCTAGTAGTTTTATAAATTACTTTAATCCAATTGTGTGTCTTTGTAAGAGAAAGTAAATCCATTAAAAAAATATCCGATTTCAGCCGGAGGTTATTCAATAAAACTAATATGATTTTTCCCAAATAAAAATAGGTGTAAAGAAATCCGTATCGAAATATGTTGTTTTATTAGATAGTTGATATTAGAAACTTTAAAAAGGAAAAAATTTGAACACCTCTACTATTATATGAAAGGAATTTTGTCTGAGTGTCTGATTCGTTCCCTATTGACTCTCAAACGGCTTGACCGATGTTTAAAAATCACACGCAGATGTACTTCATATCACCGGCAGTGTTTTTAGATAGATTGTGTGTCGGAATGTCTTCGATAAGTATCGTTAATCGAAAAAATCAGATAGCACAAGTAACACGCGATTTCGACTCAAATTAACGCCTTATGCGACCTAGAATCACAAGTGCTTTTGAGAAGTTTTATAACCGTACAAGCAGAAAGATGCAGCATATAAAATCAACAGTAGGCAATAAGATTCAAGCATGATACTTAACTTTTACATTTAAATTTAAATTCAAACCATCATATAAAAATTATTTTATAAAGTTAACAGTAGCTTGTCTTCAAAGCAATGTAAATTAAAATGTATTGTGGACTTGGTCACTTTGGAGGGTGAATGTGAAGCTCTTTTCCAGTGCATTGATTGGTCCCAAACTAGAGCAGGCAATTATTCGATTTGATTGAGAAAACGGCAATTTTACCGATTTCGCTGACAATAAAATATAGGAGGGGGAAACATTCGTTGATCCTCATTCAATCCCGGGCAACGTTGGGCCTCCCTGCTATTATATTTTTTTAAAGTTAAACATGCATGGTCCCCGATAGTGCACAGTGAACGAGGAATATAAAAAATGACTAAGTTTGGCATTTGCCCCCCACATTTAGCTCCCAAAGTCCCCAGAGGACGTCAAGTCCTGGTGAAAATGAACAAACAGTGTAGTTTTAGGCCTTAACATGTGTAAATTTGAGTTCTGCACCATGCAAAAAAAAAAAGAAGAAATGACTAAGTCCATCATTTGCTTCCTCCCTACGTAGGCCCAAAAGTCCCTAAGGCCTTAACATATTTAAATTTGAGTTCAACTCCATGGAAAACTGCTAAATAGACATACACGGAAAATTTGGGACAAATATGGTAAAATAGTCCCAAATATGGAGTGTTTTTCTTAGCCCTAAAAGCGCCCCTGGGGCACACCCAAGAGTTATCGCGAAGTATGGACAAACAAAATTATACAGAAATCAGTCAGTTACAACTTTTCAGAAAGTTTTTTAAAAATTCAAGACATAATTTTTTTTTAATAAGCACAAAATTGTCAATTTAGCAATTTTAACCCGAAAGGAACCCTTAGGGTGGCAACCGGAGTTTTACCGGAAAATCCGTTCTGTTACTTTTTTCCCCATATCAAGTTTAATGTTTGTGCAAAATTGAGAAAAGTGCGGACAGAGGAACGGACAAGGGTGAATTTACAGGCCCACCCTCCATTTGTCGATGGATCGAAAACTATACAAGATTGAAAGTTGTGTGTTCATGTGCTCAATACTTTATTATTTTTGTGTATATACTTAATCGAGCCTTTATGCAAGAAGTAGGCAGCGAAGTTTATGGATATTAAAATGTTGGTGTTAATTTTGGTCAGAATAAAGTTGTCTGTAAGTGTATACTTACCTTTAAAGTGTCATAGAGCGGTACTAGCTTACCTTCAGTATCAATTAATGAACTGGTCCAAATACTTTAAATATCTCTCTTCCAGAGTTAAAAAAAAAAAAATATAAAATAAGTGCACAAATGCAGGTCTTGCCTAGAACAAAAATGAACAAGATGTCTATAATGTATTTCATGGCGTTTCTAATTCTGAAGATCTTAACTAAAAATATCGCATGTGCAAACAAGGCGGCTAGCGATTCCGAAACTAATGGCGCCACTGAGGTAACCACATCTAACTATGTTGCTACACCTGAAACAAGACCGGAATTCACCTCTCGCACCAACACTTCTAAATCCTTGCCGACATCTATATTTAATAACCCTTACATTTTTGCGGGTATCCTCGTCATCGTCACCGAAGTATTATTCTTCTTTTCAATTGTAGCTTCACTTCTGAGAGCCAAGTATTTTCCTCAGACATTCCCACCTGGACATAGAAATGAAACCGACGAAAATGCTAATTACCAAATGGAGTACAAAGATCAATCCAGCCAGACTGATTTTACTTCTATGAAGTATTTTTGATAATGTCAGATGTACAACTGATTTCGTGAGATATTCTGGATTGGAACTGAATTATTTGGAGAACTTTCAGTTTTAACGTTGACGTTCACCTCTTGGATATTATCTTCTCGTGAATAGTTTAAGATGCTATTCACTCTAGTTATAGTCTTCCACTACTACTCAGATTCTCGAGTAGCGTCATGTAGATATTGGCATTTAACTTCCTCAACTTTATCTTGTAAACTGTTTTGATACACTTTTGTTTTAAAGCATCCTGTTCACTCATCTAATATAGCGATACATCAAGAAACAATTAACGCCCGCCATTTTTTTTAATCGCTATCTTTAGAATGTCCATCTAAAACCTGCTTATGAGTTTCAAGTTCCTGGAAACGAATTTCCTCTATTGGAGTAAAGTAATTCTCTAAAACTACAAAAATTAACTGCTGAGTAAACTAGCAATTCACTCTTGGCACTCCTATATTTTCCATGCTTAGTTTTTAGATAATTCTAGTTTAAATTGTCTGCTTTGCTGTGTATTCATGTAGGAACGTAATGGCTTGATGCAGCTGCTCTGCTGGAACTAACGATATAGACATTGTTTTATCATAAACTTACAAAAGATAAGTTAAAACACGAATTAACCTTCTCTGCATAAGTACCAATTTAATATACGTTGTCCTAATCCGCGTGACAATATGCCAAAATTTACAGTGGGTCAATTGTTAGATCAAGGAGTTTTTTTCTTAATATCTACCCAATATCGACTGGTTTGATAAAGTTTGTAATTTTGTTTAAACTTTTTACAATAACGTTTTTAGTCCTTATTAAAACCCTGTATGATTTTAACTTTTAAAGCTCATTTTCTTTCTGAACACGTGACCACTAATATCGATTAGAAACTGGAGGCTAAATTTTGTAAAATATACTTTTTTTTTATTTAGAAGCATTTTCTTTCCTCCACCGCAGTATATATTTATATAGGATTGCAAAAATATCGTACGATCTTAAACTCTTAGTACGATACTGCTAAATTATTCGTACAAAGCACTTTGTGCAGTTGAATAAAACTATTTTAATATCCGCGTATATTGCAGATTGTTCATCGAAATACGGACCGACATTTCGAAAAAACCGTTGAAGTTGTAATTTGGTTAGTTCTCTTATCCTTAATTTACTAGGACTTCCCGGCGTTGCCTAGGATCACAAAACTAACCCGAAGAAATAGATTTCGGATGAATAGTTAACCATAAATGGTACAAAAATAGCACATTAAAAATTATGAGTTTAGTTTATATTCTAAATATTCACGATCCAGACTTGTTTCTTCCACTCAAATCTTCGGTTATATTGTGGATACCTTCGGTCATCACTTGTATTAACTCTTTCTGTGGTCTATCTCGCTTTCTTCTTAATCTTCCTGGAACTCTGGTCTATGGGGTTCAAGAACGGCGAATGTCGAAATCGGTGGAGTATGCTACACCCTGCTAGCTAATCTTGAGTTTGGCTTGGTCTATACGTGCGCTATCCATGATTACTATGGCCTGGTTAGGTAAAATAGATTCCAAGTCGACCAGAGACTGAATGTTTCAAAATTTATACTACCAGTATACACCTTGTAGTACACTTCTCTGGAAACAGCTTGCAATAAACTTAGGTTTCTTCCTGTAATGGGGCACTGTTGCCACCGGGCCTCTTCTAGGTAGTGCACTTCTCTTTTGCCTCGTGAAATGCAGGTTGAACCTTGATTTGTCTAAGTATATTAATCGCGTGCCTAGGGGCAGTATGAATTATACTCCCCGGCGTATTCAAACTAGTCCCACTGTCCGTCTGATTCTTATTCTAGCGGTATGAGCTGGGTTTTTATTTTATTTTATTTTTTTTTTTTTTTACCGTAAGCCTCTGCTGTTTAGGTGACGGGTGATGGTACTCGCGTATAAATTCATGAACCGGTTAAGTAAATGGTTTCTTCAGTTAATTGTATTCTATTCCCTTTCTCGTCGGTGATAGTTGTCTTACACCGCTACACTCTTCAGTTCGGCCGGTTGCCTGTCCCAATATACCATTGCCTTCAGTGCCAAGAGTAGCAGTAGTGTGCTATTTTGTTGTGCCTTATGACGCTTGATGCGGTATTCTTGGATTTCCTCAAGCGTCTGGCAATCTGAAAATGGCCCCCGTGTTACACAATATGACGCTTTCGAGCATGAGGTGTAGGCCCTGTGCTAGATTTTGATGCGGCCTGAGTCTCTATTAATGCAGTCGGATTCTCTACCCACAATTTGGTTACTTTGCCTCGTTGGTGACTTGGTAATCGGGTACGTTGAAAATTTTAAATTGATGTGAATAATTTCTTTATTCAAAATTGAGAAATATCTTATTTTAAATTTCAGAAGATATACTAATATTACGTGTGTAAATACTTTGCAAAAGTTCGGTCTATATTTCAATGAACTGTAAAGCATATGCAAATCTGTTAAAATTAAAATAATTCAGTATCTTCGCGTTTTTTGTACAAATTTTGCAATATTGTACGAACGATTTTGTAATCGTTTACAAATCCAGTGTCTACCCTCAGTTAATTTAACACCTTCTGTATGAATTCTGGTAATTTAAATCTTTTTTTCTTCTGAAAATTTTTCCTATCGTTTGTTTCGTTTTGAAACGGTTGTGGGCGTTTCTATCAGGAGTCAATCACTGAAATGCATGGAATATTGCAACGCAGATAACCAGAATTGCGTAAATTCAAGCTTTTTTTTTTTTTTTGCCCTTTTCAAGCAATGTATTTCCCCCATTTTTATTTACAGTTAAGTTAAATAACATAAAAACCATTGTTCTTATACGAGCTTGAATTTGTTTCGGATATATTATACATAAAAACATACTAGCATAATTTGCATGAATTTTATGCAAATATTTTAACCTAACAGGAACGTACATATTGGATTATCTAGTCGTAATACTAGAAAAAAAACTGGGGAAGCGCTTCATCGTGTCAATGATTTCCATCGTTCTGAGAACTGTTTTTGGACATTTCATTAGTCTGAAACTTGCTTTTCCGAAGTACTTGATTGAACGAATCACTTGGGTTTAGTATAAATAGCCCCGTCAATATAGAGGAATTTTTATAGAATTTTTGTAATTCTAATTCAGATTTAGATGTGATCTGAACTCCCTTTCTGAGCGGATAAATCTAAACTATTTTCTCATTCATAAATTTTACACGAACCAGTTACGCCTTAATGCAAGCAATGCATCATTAGAAATGCTAAGAAATCAACATGTGTTAAGCGAAATCACAACGTTTTGGATCTTGGTTACATAATCAAATAAGGTTTTCTACAGAACTAGCGTATTTGTCGAATGTGTGAAAAGTTCTTTTCCAAACCTAACACCATTGCGTGTTTTTAAAATTAAAGTGTTAAAGATTTCCGGTTTTTTTTTTTAGTATTTTATGCCTTCTATAATAGAACTTCTTCCTGAAATAAAACCTGTGTATGCTACCCATCGAGAAACCGGGATTGCATTTCTAATTGCGTTTAACCGTTAGTATTTCGGTTTCTACAGTGGGTAGAAATGCTTAGGGGAGATGCAGAATGTTTTCTCATAAACTAGCTAATAGAGCAGTGAAAATTAAAGATTTAGACTAATAGGGCTAGGACGACAGCATATTCTTTTCATTGTTCGGATTTGGAGTGTATCCGTTGATATCATATGCTTCTATATGGTGATGTTTTCGGCTGATTAATGTCTGTATTGGATATATACTCGAGTTAAAACAATACTGTCATAACCCTACTGGTAAACGACGGTGTTATTGATATAGACATGCACTTAATGTGTATTTAATTTAATGTTAATTTTAAATGTATCTTATCCATGAAAATCGCTCCAGATATGACACGAAGCCACCTGTGTGTAAGGAGCTAAAATAAGGCGTTTATAGAAAACTGGCTAACGATAAATGTTAGATATATCCAGATTCGAAAAAATGCAATGCTTCTTTTGCCAGAAATATCGTTCATTATTCCATGAGCGATGGTGAGTAAAGGAGAAAATAATGATTACGTAATTCGTCAATGTATTAAGTTACAATTGTCAGTGAAGTTTGACTAATTTAAGCAATTGAAGCTTTGCTTTTTACGTAGTCAGAAAATTGTCTTGTTTCTCAAGACTGTAATTACCTTTACTTTATTAAATTGTAATTAACTTTACACAATTTAATTAAAATGTCTCCCGCTTATTCTGAACAAATTGTGAAAATGCTTAAAACAACCCTAAATTTAGGCCTTGTTCGACTCAGTTTTTTATGAATAAAAATTGGTTACCTTCAACTCGTATCTTCTAGTCTAAAAATTTCTATCCAGCACAATAAAATTATCTCACTAGATGTTTTACGGTTATTTTTCTATCAATTTAAATTTGTGGAAGCATTTACCTGTTTTTGTTTTCCATTAAAAGTATTACATTATATAGACAAGCGGAGCGTATAAATACATTTTTCGAACCACTGTAAATGTCATTTTATCGTTTCGGTCAAGTTATGCTCCGACCTTCAGATATAATTCGGCAAACATATGAAGGTTTCTGTCGAGCCTGTTAAATATTTTAATTCGTACAGATTTCTTTTTGAAATTCTATAGTGGCGAGTTACAAAACTAAAAAGTGACTTGAGTGCCAATCGGCTAGACTCGAGAACCAAAACATTTAGCGCTCCAATCGCGTTCCCTACCATTTGAGCTAATCCGAGAGAACAGAATTTGTCAGATAAAATTGTTCCGTTACCGAATGTTAAATATAATTTATTTATCCAAGCGAAGTTAGATGAATGTTTTTATAACTAAGGACATTCATTTTATTCCTGCGATAATTGTTTCCAGGCTATCATTTTTGTGACGGGACAATGATTCAATTTTGAATTCTTTTATTAATCAATCGTGAAAAAATGTTCTGTATTAGCACTATTTTACCTTTTATGGATTCTTTGATTACCTTTTTGAATTCTTGAGGCTTATTCGTATTACTTGAATTCTTCAAACTACGGCTCTTATCTTCAGTATCATTTACACAACGTTTCGGTCGATGTAACCTCCGTCATTTATTCACGAGTATTATGCCGAACTTATGGCTATCTGCCGAACTCGAATCTGTAAGAACTGACGCAATGGTTAAAGTACTTGATAAAAGTCCATTGAAAATAACCATCTCTTGAATGTTGACGGTTCAATTCTTAGTGCGAGCGATTAAAAATACAATTGTGAATTATTTAGGACTTCTATCCATCAGCACTGAGGATACAAGAATATGCTACCCATGGGAAATAGATAACAGATGCCGCGCAGATTCCAGAGTTCGACAGAAACATTTGAGTTTGATAAATTATATCTGAAGACCGTAGGTTAACTCGACAAAAACGTTAAAATGATATTCCCTGGTTCGAAGAATCCTAATGATCAATACTGTAATTTTGAATAAGTTTTCAGTATCCAAGAAGATTGTAGTACTTGCGTTATCAATCCAGTTTCAGCGAGCACTTCCGAGATTGCAAAACGTTAATAAATTTCACCAAATGTACGAATGTCTTTTAAATTTCACCTGAAATTAACCATAACATACCCCTTTTTTTTTTTTTTTTTTTTTTTTTTTTTTTTTTTTTGCAAAGTCAGTTTAGTTCGGTTTGTATACTGGAAACATTAATTCGGCTTCCACTGTTTGTAGTTAAAACTGCTTACGTCACGACAACTTTCTGGGTCCTTTTTCTAAAAAGCATAGTTTCTCTTTAAAACGTCTTCAAGGGATTTATAGATTAAGCCTTACATCTATTAGTACTGTTCAATTCTATTATCCTATTTTCAGTAATTTACAAATCTATATTTTGAGGAACTGATTTAAATCTGCCTCTTAAAAAAATCAGTTAATTTGATTGTAGAATTTCAACGTAAATTCTATTTGTACTTATGCAAAAAGCGTACAATCTTTTTAATCCTGCCACTAAACTTTAAAATTTAAAACTAAGAATAAAATCTTTATGTTAGAACAATCAGATTAGGCTATCTGAAGATACTATTTTACATACTAAAAAGGCACCAAACATCTGCTATTCTTTCGTTTTACTTTGGAACAAGGCCGATAGCCATTAGTCGCGTGCTCTCGTGTAATGAATGAATGCGTGAATGCAGGATTGACATGAAATGCTTAAAGAAACTAAAATGACCGAAAATGCGCTGAAATGACTTAAATAAATCAAAAGTAAATGACTTAGAATGACTTTAATGAAATTAAGAATGACTTGAATGCTTAAAAAATAACTGGAATACTTCAGAAACTTGAATGATCTGGAGAATGACTTGAATGGCTTTGCGACTGACTGGTTGTAAAGTGGGTTATCATTTTACATTAAATTAATACAGAAAAGTGATCCCCCACTTTGTATTACACAAAGATAAGTACAGCATGTAGTAAAAACAAATACATTTTGTCTTGGCCAAGAAAATCTTACGAAGCTAAGAACAGCATCTATTAACAGACCTTTGATCTTAACCAAAAAGGCCAAGCACAAAAGTGTTACCGACCGACGGAGTTACTTATAGAGTCGCTTGTACGCGACTAAAAATTAAATCAAAGGAAAACAGCGATTTTATTAATAAATGAAACGCAACACCATCAATGAATATTCAAAACACACAAAATTGAAATCATACAATCCTTAAATAAAATAAGATTTTGTAGTAAATAACCTGAAAAGACTTGGTATGCTATCAATAACGAAAACCACCTAATATTTTTGCAGATATTTTATTATAGTAGCCATGATTATTAAATAAACTCTGAAACGTAGAGTAGGTTTCCTGGCTTTACTATGTGATCCACCTTTTTAAACGCCTGTAGAATACACACTACAAAAAGTTGGCACTTTTAATTGACAGCAAAATACATTGTATCGGTCTAGAACGATTTTTGTGTTTCTGACAAAATATTAATTGTATCTGTTCTGATAGTATACATAACTTTGTTAAAACGCTAAAAGGTTTTGAATTTTAGAAATTGCATTATTCTGGGCGACTTGTGCTATATTAGAAAATCGTCAATGTTTCTTTTGTATTTGATTTCATATTAATAGCACTCTCCAGTAAAAATCATGACGCAGTAACGTCAAGTATAAAGTTCTATGGTAACGGAGCCGCGATATTGACTATTAAGAGTGATGGTAATTTTGTTTAAATTTCCAAAATAATTAGAGAATTCATAATACTGGTCCGAAAGTGTTTTATTTATTTTTTTTATTTTTTTTTTTTTTCCGAAAGATAATTTTTTTTTTATTTAACACGAGCAGATGGAGTATTAAACATGTGCAGACATAGTATTTTTTTGTCGGGGAAATAGTGTGACGTTTTACAATTGTAAAGTGTAATTCCTAGGGATGTGACAACAGAATATTCTTTTCGTTTTGACTCTCGAGTATATATCCAACACAGACACAGTTAATTAACTGAGAACCACACCTCTCTATATAAAAGCGTATATCAAAGAATACAAATTTGAGTCAAAAGAATGAAAAGAATATGCTGTTGTCCTAGTCCTATAAATTACTAATTCACACGTAACTTTATTACGTTGAAAATATAACTGTTTTCAAATTTCTTTAACTTTTTTTTACCATTTTTCTTGATAATTCAGCAAGAAATGTAGGGTTATGTATTTTTTAGCTCTATTTTTATGAGTCTGAAATAAATCTTGGATCAAAAATGAGTTTGGAGCTTTAAACCCTGTTAAACAGGAATATTTCTAAGATCTTTTTATAATATTTGCAGGAATATTTCTAAAAGTTTCTTGAATAAAAGCGGTGCCAATGCAGAGTGGTCCGCGCTATTTTTTAAAATCGTATTTCCACGTTTAAAGTTCTTATTTTTTTTATTCAATTGTAAGATTAAAGTACAGAATAGGTACAAAACACCCTCCCCATTTTAAGAATGCCTTTTTTAAATGTTATTTTAGCACGGATTACTCTCTGCATGAGTGCCATAAAATCTTTCAGTGTGTGTGTGTGTGTGTGTGTGTGTATATATATATATATATATATATATATATATATATATATATATATATATATATATATATATATATATATCTCGATCTTTAGTTATCGAGATATATATATATATATATATATATATATATATATATATCTCGATCTTTAGTTATCGAGATTCAATAAACATGGAAAACATTTAGTCTCGACCGTAGGGGTTTTAACTTGTGTATATTTTCCCTTCATATGCCATTAAAACATTTATTTTGTATAAAAGCGTGGTTCATGTTTACTTTGGGGACAATTTTGTTTGTATAATCTTTTTTTCTGAATGTAATGTGTATATTCAAAAGTATGTCAAACATATTTCTATAACACACGTACATTAAACATGTTATATGTTCCAAGATACTTTTAAATTTTTTGTGTCAACTTTTATAACATAAAATTCGGTCCTCATCAATCAACTTAATTTAAAAAATACAGAAAAAATATATGATGAATGCAATGAACGATGGTGTCATATTCTAAAAGTTACGTAAAAAAGTCAAGTATTATTTAACTAAGAAAATCCAATTACGAATTTAGCGAAACAAGTTCTGTTTTAAGAAAAAAAATCCTGATAGGGGAATAGCCTTGTCGGTCCTGGAATTTTAACATTCTTTTTAAAAATGGAGGCTTCCCTCTCCTTCGTCAATTATTCTGATTTATGAATTAAAGAAAAACGTGAGTAATTG
Source organism: Euprymna scolopes (assembly GCF_053919585.1). NCBI lineage: Eukaryota > Metazoa > Mollusca > Cephalopoda > Sepiida > Sepiolidae > Euprymna > Euprymna scolopes. Next base: position 39,906,793 of record NC_136493.1, on the reverse strand, counting down.
ACATGATTTTTGTATTATAATATATCGTTGTTCGTTACGAGTACGTACATCAAACTATTTTCATTATTTTTACATAAGTCAATCTGTTCATGAATCAATTTTTGGCATTTATACAGAATACGAGCCGTGCTTGAATAATAACCTTATTTGAAACGCAACTTTATCTAAATTATCTAACAGATTATTCAATAAGTTTCACTTAAAAATAAATATTTAGTGACTGTAAATTTCCTTTGTAATTTCATGTATTCATCAAAAACATATTTATCAGTTGGTTTTAATTTGTTTAATTATTGCGTATAATGCTTAAATTCATGATTTATTTTTAGCAGTATTTGATTGTATTTTGTTTCAAATATGCACAATTTTATATGCTTATTTTTGCTTCAAATTTAGATTGAATAAACTTCAGTCTCAATATAAATAGAATAGTGTTTTTGTATTATTTTAAATGCAACTTTTATAGGAAATAATATACGAATTTCAGTTTTATATAGCCATGAACACAAACTTTTTTTTTTTTTTTTTTTTTTTTTTTTTTCGTGGCAGCAACTTTTTTTTTTCCTTTTGGAATTAAATCTTTTTTTATTTTCTAATATTGAACAAGAGCAGTTTCAGGATTTATCCTTTTTTTTTGTTGTTTTCAGTGCAAGTTTATATTTTCTTGATGTAATTTTTTTCTCTTTGTGCTAGTGTAAAAAGCTCTAAATTATTATCGAGAGCTTGACTATTCGACATTGCTAGGACCGCATCCGTGATATTTTATTTTAGTGATTTTAGAGCTGATATTTCGAAGGATAGATATGGGGGGTATAATATAAGCATTTATCCAATGTTATTTGAACAGTGTTTACGTAATATATGAAAGACAATTATATTAAACGTAAGAGTAAATGGCTATTAAATGCACGCAAGATCGAGGTAACTCTGTGAATAACAACAAACGCTGACTGGAACGTTGAGTGAATTTCTGCCTTTCCACCTACTCTGGCTATATATTCGTCTAACGCATTTGCAGCTATCGAGGAATGTGGAGTGCAGTGGTTACAAGTATAAACATGAAATAAAACAGACGAACACAAAATCTGACACATGTCGCAAACATTAGTTGCACCGTGTGTGTGTGTGTGTGTGTGTGTGTGTGTGTGTGAAACACTATCGACCCTCTCCACGTTTAGGTTCTACGAAGGTCAAGTTCCTCAAATGTCAGCTCCCTTGATCTAGTGCAAGTATATTTGTTCATCTGTCAACTTGGGATTGTCATCAACGCAAAACTATCGTCAACGGTCGCAAACCAAATATTGTCTTCAACTGCCGCAAAACTCAACGCCACGGCGAAAACTTCCCACAAACTCTGTCCTGTATTTAGTGAACTACATCTAGATAAACAAACCATATAAAGTTTTATTCGTGTAACTTGGTGAACAACTTCCTCACCATTTTTCTGCGGATAAACTTGTTTTCGGTTTTATATATTTTGATATTTTGTTTTACTCCCTTACTCAAGGGATGAGGAAGGTAACGTCAAGTGTATCAGACGAGACGATCCCCTCGTTTGTGCCTACCAGGATACTAAATCTGAGTTTGATAAGACAATGTTCATATTTCCCTCAATAATATTTAAGCTATGGCAGACTTTTTGTTGTTTTTGGGAAATTTGTTTCCATACAACTTTTACATTTTCGGATCAGAAGCGTATCCGAAGCCAGGTTATATAATAATAGTACAGCACGTTTTATCTCCGTGTAAGTTTCTCGCTATTCTAAAAGTTGCGCTTTCCTTAGTTAACTCAACTACTAAATCTTTATAGCTATACAGAAAAAAAACATTTTAGCTTAATCAATTGTACGATTGCAATAGCTGCGATTTTAAATAATTCATGTATGATTAACTGGTGTCATTGATGCTGAATAGTCTGTCCTATTTTAAGGGTATTGATCGAATGTACAAATGTATCCTGTATTTTATTGGAACCAGATTTTCCTTTTCTCTGTAACCTTTCTCCCATGGGCGTGATGTTGATAGTTACGAAATACTATCATTACATCCGTTCTTCATAATTGTCTGATTTCCTCTCTGATTCTTTTGTTTTAGCACGTTTTACTTGTTTTTGTAGTTTCCGCTAGGATGCTGCTGTGATGCACTTTTATTATACCTTCATTCACAAAAGTGTTTCTTTCAACTCTTGCATGCCTGTGGAACTTTTTCTGTTGACTGCATTCATCCCAAAATAAAGAAGACTGGTGAAGACTAAGACCAATAGACATCTTATTTCTTTGAAATCTTTTTTTTTGTTTTGTTTTTTTCCTTGCATCAAGTGGTATGACACTTTTACTAAAGTGATTTTTTACAAAAATGCCCGATTATTTAATGTTACTATTAATCTCCTCGGTCAATTAACATATATATATATATATATATATATATATATATATATATATATATATATATATATGTTTCATATGAATGAAAGAAATAACTTTTACATGACCTTGCCTGGTTAAGATTGTCAATATTAAAATGCGCTATTCGTATTATGTTGGTTTTTATCAGACTACTGTACTCATCTTCAGTGTCCTGTTTGTAACATTTCGGTCGATGAAATCTCCTTGCGAACCCGTGGTGGTTAAAGTACTTGGAAAACATTGATTGTAAAAGTGCCCTTCTCTTGAGTTTAAGTGTCAATTCTCAGTGTGGCCAACCGGAAAATAAAATTACAAATTACGTAAGACCTCTATCCAGTCAAAGTAAATAATGTTCTGTTCGACTCCCTGTCCGGATTGGCAAGTTCAATAGAAACGGTCAAAAGTTCAATAAGAGGAACCGGTGGGTTAATCAACTGAAACGTTTTAAAACTTAAACTAGAGATGCGAACACTAGTCCTCAAAGAATTCAGAAACGTAAAATGCGTTAGTTCCAATCTCTAAATTTCCTTTGCTTCTTCATAAACAGATTTTGTCCCAACTGAAAATACATAGTCTTATAATGATACTGTAAAAATAGGATTTTGAGTGAATACATCGATTTATATTCACATTATTCTATAATTTTTAAGGTTTTATTGAATTCGGCATCCTCTATAATAACAGGGTATTTAATATTATAAAAAAACCAATACCAATAGAAGTTATTTGGATTGTTGTCGGAACTTACGTTTTTGAAACACCATTAATCTACCATCTTTCTCTTTCTACACGTTTCAATGAAATTCATTCTGTGCCTCCTTTTTCTGTCTTAATGCTAAGACCCAACTGCTTTCTTTATTCAATCAATATCAAGGGGTTAGCAGCAACGCGAGATGAGATTCACTCTCTTTATCGTTGGTTTTGATTAACGTGTGCATCGGTAATCTCCAAGAATCGCGACCTTTGTTAGCTTCATTGAGCAGGACATTCCCATAAGATTGTCTTGCTCCGTCAGACACAGTCAACCTTTCTCTCATGGATAAGTCTTCCATTTGTCCTTAACGCGATGTTTTTTTACATATTTCTTCTAATATGTTGCATGCGGTGTTTTTTTGTTTTTTTTCACGCATGTTGGTACTTTAAACCTTTCACTAGCTAATACATAAGGTAATGCTTCTAAAAATAATACAAATTCTCTAAATAAAAATTACTTATAAAATTAACATGCATATTCTAAGTATTCAATAATATATATATATATATATATATATATATATATATATATATATATATAGCAATTATTCTTACTAGCAGGCCGCCCAGCATGGTTCGATCATAAAATGCGCTTAAATATAATAGTTTAATTAATGCAGATTTCCAATTTATTATATTGGACCAAATATATCGTAATATTTTTAACAAGTTAAAAAGAATGCGCCACCGCCGAGAATCGAAACCCAAATGTTTAGCTTACGATTTATTTTTTTCTTTTGACGTTAATGCCTGAGCTATGAAAACATGTTTGCTGCAAGGGTAAAAATTTAAATATGACCCGATAGCTATTACGTTACGCATACATATTTGTAATGCCGTCGTTCGATCTTCACCTGACAAATTCCATTTTTTTTTAATTTTCACACTTTGCATCGATTTCCCCCGGCTAAAACACAAAGTATAAATCATATAGAATATCGGCATGAATATAATTACAAGCAATAGTTCATTAAAGATGATCATCCCCTGAGAAAACCGAAATTCACTAATAGGGAATTAAGTGAATGTTTACAAGAATATGCAAATTAGCTAGATCTTTTTCAGATGAATGAATTTCCATGATTCATCGGTCCTGGATATGACTTTAAAATATATCCGATGGTGAGGCCCCAATTTGCTGCCTTTAATTGCCATTGCTTCCAGGTCCACTCTGATCCGGAGTAGTTGGGTCCCGACTATGGGTTAGATAGAAATTTTAAAAAATACATTCTATTAAAAAATTGTTCTACAAAATCTGATCAGATTCCACTTGACCCTGTCGGCAGGGCATCAGAATATGCCGATTACCCCCCCCCCCTGCAGAGAGTAGAAGTCCCTCAATGAGGCTACCTGTTGGCCGTATGTGGCGACCCCTAATCCCTTTAGGACGGGATCCTGGTGGTTGAGAAACTTGGAGGTCAGGTCTTAGTACCCCCACTTCCCAACACACCACTTTGGCCCTTACTGGGCTAGACGGCTTGTCGAAAGGGCCCGATCCGCTCAATCGGCTGGTCACGTCAAGCCCCACCATATATTGCCCACCCCATAAACCTATCATTAACACAATATGCCTATCCCTTCCGCACAAATAACATCTACTTCCTTATATATGGTGGAAAACGGTGGCTGAGGTTCAATCGATGAAGTGAAATATCTATAACATGGCTGTAACCCCTTTAAATTACTCAGAGTAACATCAAAGGAAAACAAGTGATAATGAATGATATCATGTAAATCGAGTATATCATCTTTGTATCCTTGTTGAGCCTGGGCGAATGGGTTCCCACCCCATGCACTTCCCATATAGGGGTCCAAGTAGGTAGGGATGATGAAAAACCAATCTAATTTGATCATGGCTTTTATTAACCCCCAAAGAAGCTTTTCAGATGTTTCCGACATTTCAAGTTCAGAGGACGAACAGAAATGCTCAATCAACGAAAACTCCATATTTTAGTAATGGAAACACTTGCAAATATGAAATAAAATTTCACCTTTTACAATGGAAAATATTTTCTCTCAAAAAATAAAACCCAAAATGATAAAAAGACTACAAAATAACACCATACTCGAATTGAAACAAAAAAACACAAGCTAAATAAATTCTCAAATGGCTAACCTTTAACAATATAAAAATTAAAACTTAATCCCCACGCATACCTAAACTCCTCAAAAGGAGTCATTAAATGCAATGAACTAGCAAATCCCAAAGTGTTACAGAAGTAAAAAGAATAAGCATAAAACGAAATAGAGAAACTATATTGACAAATACATATATACTCTCCTTTGACTCCACAAATTCCCCAAGTGAGATTAAAATTGGATACCTAAAAGTAAACGTTGAAAAATACATCCCGAATCATCTAAGGTGCTACATTTGTCAACAATTTGGACATCACCAATCCAAATGCACCAAATCACCAATCTGTGTAAGATGTGGTGAAAACTCAAAACATAGTGACTGCAAAAAAGACCTCAAATGCTCAAACTGTAGTGAAAACCATTCAGCTGACTTCAAAGGATGCAAAACATGGCTAACAGAAAAAGAAATAACAAAGTACACAAAAATATAACCTTCTTGGAAGCCAGGAAAATTATGAACGCAAGATGCTCAGAAGTAACCAAGAATGCTAAAATAAACACAAATACAAAGTTGTCAAAGCTATACAAAAAATCATCCAGAAATAAAAACTGAAGAACTATCTCAATTGATAAAAGAGACGAAAGACCTAATGAAAGAAATTAAAACACTAATCATGAACTCTGGAAATAATCAGTCTACAAAAGAGGGTATAACAAAAAACAGAACCAACAAACCAAAAAGTTCAAATTAAATCAAACAAACAAGAAAAAAAACTTACCATATGAAAACAACCTTTATAAACAAACCAAATGAAACAACCCCATCATCAGCCAATAAAACGAGCACTAAAGAAAAAACAATTAACAAACCAATCGACCTCAAGAGGAGGAAACAAAATAGGAACACTGGAAGAGATGGAGGTAGAAGACAAAACATCCCCAGACAAATAAAATGACAGAACACAAAAAAAAACTCTATCATTCAATGGAACTGCCGAGGACTTAAGGCAAACATAAACGAATTACTATTGTTAATATCTAAACTACGACCTGCAATCATCTGCCTCCAGGAAACATTCCTAAAGGCACATCACTATAACAACAATACAACTTTATCACATATCGATTCTAGTTAGAAACGACATCCCTCAGAGCGAAATAACTTTAGACACCACATTACAAGTAATTGCTGTGAAACTACTTTACATAAAACCATAAATATTTGCCCCATATATATCCCACCACATGACCCCATAAATGAAACCGAAGTCAACAAAATAATAGAACTACTTCCTAAACCATGCATCCTAATAGGAGACTTCAACAGCGACAACCTCATATGAGGAAGCAATAAAATAGACGCAAAAGGTAAAAAACTAGAAAATATCAACAATAACAATCTATCCCTCATGAACCAAAACTCCAATACATACCTCCACCCTGTCTCAGGTATATACACGGCCATTGATTTGTCACTTTTCGACCCAACCACATTAATGGACTACAGTTGGCAAGTGTATGATGACTCATGTGGTGGCGATCACTTTCCCATCATACTTGAAAACTCAATCCCAATTGAAGATAACCTCCCCAGAGTGAAGCTAAACAAAGCTAATTGGGAGGAATATAAAACCCAATGCAATGCAAAACTAATAGACAAAGATGAACTGGAGAACTCTATGGAACACTTGACTGATACGTTGATGTCAATAGCTGGGGAATGTATACCCAAAGGCTCCAAATCCAAAAAATATAAAAGACCTTGGTTTAATGAAGATTGCCAAAAGGCGGTAAGATTACGTAAAACTGCACTGCGAAGATTTAAGTCGTCCCACTACCCACAATCTTGACCAATTCAAACAAAACCGAGCAAAAGCCCCTAGAACAATTAAGGAGGCCAAAAAAATGTCATGGAGAAACTATATCAGCAAACTGAATTCGTACACAAAAACAAAACAAATCTGGAATATGGTTAGAAAGATAGCTAGTAAAAATCAACCAACACTGCTAAAACACCTGTCAAAAATAATACAAAAATAACCAGTCAAAAAGATATAGCAAACGTACTCGCAAAAACCTTCTAAAAAAACTCCTCTAGCGAAAATTATAAACCACAATTCCAAAAAATCAAACTGGATGCTGAAAGGAAAAAACTAAACTTCATCACAGACAATGAATTAACCGATGCCATAAACAGTTCACACAACACAGCAACGGGGCCAGATGAGATCCACTACCAGTTCTTGAAACAACTACCTCAAAAATCCTTAATCTACCTCCGAAATATCTTCAACAACATTTGGATCAGGGGTGAACTCCCTGACATATGGAAACAAGCAACAGTGATTCCCATCCCAAAACCCGATAAAGTTAAGTCTGATTACAAAAGCTACCGACCCATAGCATTAACTGTTTGCATATGTAAAACATTCGAAAAATTAGTGAACAAAAAACTAAATTGGTACCTTGAATCAAATAGTCTGATGACAAACCTCCAAAGTGGGTTCCGAAATAAAAGAAGCACCATTGATAACCTGGTACGCTTAGAAACCTTTATCAGAGAGGGATTCATAAAAAAAAGGAACATACAACGACCATTTTATTCGATTTAGAAAAGGCCTACGATACGAGGTGGAGATACGGTATCATGAAAGACCTACACAATCTCGAACTAAAGGGAACACTATCTAAATTAATAAAATATTTTTTCTGACAGAAACTGTAAAATCCATGTGGGATCCACCCTTTTCTGACCTCGAAAATCAGGAGGAAGGGGTCCAACAAGGAAGCATACTATCAGTCACTTTATTTAATATAATGATTAACAATATTACCAAATGCCTAAGTCCTGGAACCGACTGCTCCCTATATGTGGATCACTTCGTGATCTGTTATAGACCAAAAAATGTCCAAACAATAGAGCGACAGTTGCAGCTGAACCTAAACAAAATAAACCGGTGGGCCACAGAAAATGGGCTTAAATTTTCCGAGTCAAAATGAAGTGCATGCACTTCTGTAATATTAAAAAAATGCACAATGATCCAACCCTCAAAATTGATGGCCAAAAATTGATATTACTGATCAATATAAATACCTAGGGATCATTTTTGACAAAAAAATTGAATTTTATTCCCCCATCTGAGATATTTAAAACAGAAATGCCACAAAGCACTACAATTATTAAGAGTTGTCGCCAACACAGACTGGGGAGCGCCCCTAAAACTATGCAGGACTCTAATTCGTTCAAAACTGGATTACGGCTGTTTCATTTATGGATCAGCAAGGGCTTCCTACATGAATATTCTTGACCCCATTCACCATGAGGGACTAAGACTAATCTTTGGAGCATATAGAACATCCCCCAAAGAAAGTATATATGCAGAAGCCCATGAAGCACCCTTAAAGCTCAGACAAGAAAAACTTGGCTTACAACACTACTTGAAACTAAAGTCTTGCCCAACAAACCCTGCTTATCAATGTAAGTTTGACCCCAAATATATAAACCTATTTAACAGAAACGAAAAAGCCATACAAATCTTAGGACTTCGAATGGAAACCAGTATAGAAGAATCTCAAATTCCACTAACAAATATCCACCATTCTATAATATTCGAAAATCCACCATGGACTATGAGACAAGATGTAATGCTCAACTTAAATGAAAATAAAAATTCAAAAACAAATCCACGATTCATATATAACAAAGTTGTATTTTATTTTTAAATAAATAGAAAAAAGTTTTTAATATAAATATCAATCCACACACAAAAAGAGAATTATAGGAGTATAGATATAAAAGGAATTATATATGATATATATTAATTTATGCAAGTTTCGTATTTATTATTATAAATCCAATTTTATATTGATTTTTGTATTGTGCCAAAAATGTATTACAAATTTCAAACGATTAAAAGATATTGATTTGTGTCATCAGCTAGAATTTAAACTAAAATATTTAGCACCCCCTCCTCGATATTCGCTACCATCTTAGCTAAGTCCACGGCCATATTAATCTTACAAATTAACCGTATGAAACGTGAAAATGCATATTTCATATGCATAGAGGAGTAATTAAAAGCGGCGTACGTCTGCTAAGCTCCGATTTTTCAATTTTTACCCCGAATCAGCTATTTTTGAAAACAAAATTGAATTTGTTCCACAGAAACTCCTATATATAATTTCAAGCCTTTAGGTCAAAAGTTGATAGATCGTTTCGCACACACACAATGTAAATTATATAATCATCACAATTAGCCCTGTCTAAAGCAACACAACTTTTGACATGCAGACGTCGCATATAAATTCAATATGGTCATACAAGCCAATATCTACACATATTATTAGTCGTTTTCATTCGTTATCATCAATGGAAAAATTACATTCCAAAATAAGTCATACTCACCGGTGGTTTACGATACTGACCCTCTAATTATTTTCTCCTCTTCTTCTCTTACTAGCTAACCGGGAACTTTTCTATATTTTTCACAATTTTGACACCGGCGACGTTCGTGTTTTCTTTTTATTCCAACACATTTAACATTGGTTTAAAATGCTTAAAATAAAGAACCTCCCTTCACAGTTTCTACTCAATTTCATTGGATTTTTGCATACATTTTAGAGAATAATGGAGTAAGGGAATTCCAAACGGTTAAAAATATCTATTACGAACTTAGCAAAATGCGTCATCGCGCAACAAGCAGTCGGATGATGTCATACAGGTATACAATTACTAGCAGGCCGACCGGCATTGCTTAGTACTAAATTACACTTAAATATGATATTTTAATTGGTGCAGATTTCGTATTTATTATTATATTATATTGGACCCAATATATAGTAATGAGTTAAAAAAGTTAACCTAACGTTCACAGGAAACAGGAGTAAGAATAATTACATTGATAGCATTGCCAGGACCGCTGCGAAAAAGGTAGGTTCTCTTTACCGTGCTAGAAAGCTACTAACGCCCGAAAGTATCCTGTACCTCTATAAGGCCACCATTCGCCCATGTATAGAGTATTGTTGCATTATTTGGGCTGGTGCATCTTCTGCTAGTCTCTCATTCCTATACAAGGTTAAAAAGAGAGTCGCCAAGCTGATAGGTCCTGAACTGTCATCTAGGTCTCAGCCTCTGCCCCATAGACGAAATATAGCATCCCTCTGCCTGTTCTTGAATGCTTCAACGAACTGCAAGCACTTGTATCCCCTCGACGTAAATACCCCCGACAAACTCGACAAGCAGCAGAATTCCACCCCTTCACAGATGAGATCCCTAGATGTAAGAGAGCCTTCTACTCCAGTAGTTTCTTCCTCAGAACCGCTAGACTTTGGAATTTCGTTCTGGCTTCATGCTTTCCCAACTGTACTGGCATGCAGAAGTTCAAGTGTAAAGTGAACCGACATCTTGATGCCCAATTCCCCATATAGTACCCCTATAACCTATGTCCCTGATAGTAGCCCCCTACATCAAAGTGCCAATGTGCCTTGTTTGGGGTGAAAATGTAATAAAAATATGCCTCGTACGCCATCACCGAGAATCGAACAAAAACATTTAGCTTACGATTTACTTTTTCTGCTATCGTTAATTCTTGAGCTATGAGGACATGTTTGCTGCAAGTTACATTTATTGTTAAAGTGATCCCGATAGTATTTTGTACAAATAGTCCGTTTCGTAACAAACTAAAAAGTAGCGAGGTGCTACTACAGAACTTGAACCTAACCAGATTTTTCTTTTTTAAACTGATACTATGGAAAAAAAAGCCTTCACAGTATATGTTTCGAATAGTTCAAGAAAACAAAAAAAAATATTCTCCCAATGTGTTATACTTTAATCTGATTTGTTTTCGCATATAAATACATAATTTTAAAAAAAAGACAAATTCAAACGGGACTCGACATTGGTGATAATCGAAAGTTGCTGACAATGACCAAACACAAGTAAACGCCTTAAAACGCAATCAGTGCTCGTCATTGAAAGCAGACAATTTTATTTCAAAAAAGTCAAATAGATGCTTATACTGTTCATGATCGACAGTGAACGCTGGGTATCGAAAATGAGAGTTCGAAAAGGCAGCCAATAAAGACAAGTGAATTCAACTAACCGCCTCAAAGCAGCACTAATCGTCAGTTACTATCATTGCCCGCCTCAGCTCTTCAGTGGCAGCCAATGCCCAACAATGGCCGACGGTTGGAGACAGACGATTTCAGTTCAGCGGAGTCTAATGCACGCCGAAACTGATGATCATTAACTGCCTGTTTCCAAGGCAGCCATTATCCACGAGTATCCGCATGTAATCGCCCTACACCAACACTAATTTTCTGACGATGACAGCCAGTTGCTTCCGATAGTTGTCACTACCGGACAATTCAAATAGTATAAGCCAGATAATTTCATTTTTGCGACGGTCGGTAATGCCCGATATTTCCAAGGATTGACTACCGTAGCTTAATTTGTTTTCAAGGGTTCATTTACTGAATCCGTCCTGGCTTTGTGGCATCCTTTCACCGGGCATTACCACTACATTGTCACTGTTAGTGTATATATAATATATATATATATATATATATATATATATATATATATATATTATATATATATATATAATTATTTACTATAATTATTATTAAATACCTACACACACTAGTCTATCATCCTTTCGGGAATCTTTAGTGCAGTGTGTCACGATTAAGACCAGTCGATTTATTCGAACCCGGCGACAGAAGCCATCCTAAATATAGTAAACTTCGTTGAAGTGTTAGCATATGCTGCATCTTAAAAAGTCAGTTCATGCTGACAATTAAATAAAATAAACGTCTAAAAATTAGTAAAAATAAGTAAAATCATGAATGACGGCTCTTTGGGGGCAAGTAAGTAGGAACAACAGAATCATTTGTGTAAAATAATTAATATTCGAGAAATTGTAAACAATAACAAAAATACCTGATACTTGAATTTTACTGCATTTGGTATCTTTTATACGTGCTGAAACTGTGTTTAAGTTATTTTTATTTAATTTATTTTTTTTAAGTTGTCTTTTCAACAATTAACTGGTTGCATGCCGTTTAACAATTGGGAACTCTACTCTTGTATAAAAAATCTATGACTATCACTAACTCTAAATTTGGGAGTGCAACTCGGACTTAGGGTTAGTGGTAGATAAGTCATTTGTTAGGTGTGTCAGAAATTTCGTGAAAAATATTGAATAATTCCACCCCGTTTTTCAAGCTTATAACTCCTCGAAAAATTTAATTCAACCCCTATTTTTTTCAAATGAGCAAGGTTTTATTTAAAAATAAAAAAAACAAACAACGTGTTTTTTTTTAAGGTTTTAAACTTCGGACGTTACAGGTAAATTTCTAAAAACACTACTTTTTTGTTTTAAATTTGAATATATTATTTATTGATCTTTTATCTTCAATTTGTGATGTATAAAACTTTGAGTAAATTAATTATTTTCTTTTTAATAGACATTTTAAAATGGGAGGGTTTGAATTAAAAAAATGTTTGTCTAAAATATTATATTCAATTAGTGTGTAAGAGCATAAAATGTCACATTGATCCTGAAAATATCGTAAAAATTGAATCAATAGAACAATTTTGATAGATTTTTTAAAGTTTAAAAAATTGAAAATACTGAACTCGTAAAATTCAATTGATTTCATTAGTTTTTAAAAAAAATTTTAAAAACAATTTCTATTCCTTTTTATACAACTTTAATAGTTTATTTTGGAAGTATAATCCATAAAGAAAATAAACAACCCACTTTTAAATGAGAAATTACGAGTTTTTTAATAGTTTATTCGCAGTTTCGTGTTAGGGGTGTCAAAAATTTATTCAAAAATTCTGATACACCTAATCATTTAAGTCTTCTTACTCCTTAAGCGATAAGCGGACAATTTTTTTTTAATTCAGTGTGTAAAATCCGCATTGAACAACAGATTTGGAAATTAGAAAAAAAACAACTTTCTTTTAGCATGTTTAAAGTATTTAGGTTGGTAGATAATTAAATTCTACTGTGTCTGGTAGAGGTTTTTTTCTGTTGTTTCTTGTTTTATTAGAATTTTTGACTAATGGGGGTTGATTAGATCGTATTTTTAACTAAACTACGGAGGTTGGAATGCCCCCCCTAAAATGTATTTGGAAAAATCGATTTTATAGCGAGAGATAAGAATTGTTAGCCGAAAAAAAGGTGAAAAACAAAACAAATAATAAATAAATAATTGTTACAAAAGGCAATAAATGCTACTATTTTTACATACATGAATGAGTTTATTTTATGTTTTAAAGTATTTTCAAGCGCTTTTCTTTATTTTTTAATCTATAATTGCGGGTGTGTGGGTGCGAAATATCTCCAGATTTTCTAGAATTCCCCGCTAGATCTGGAGATTTCGTTTGCAATCTAGCGGGGAATTCTAGAAAATTCTAACCGTTTAATTGGAAACACTGGTCACGTGACGCAAGCGGTGATAAATAATTGTCCATAAACAAAACAAAAAAATGTCCTATCGGTACAAAGAAAACCACCTATATTTTATAGAAAAATTAAGTATAATGTTATAATTAAAAAGAGATATATAAAAACACTCATGGGTACAGTAAACATATTATACCGAAATGTCGAAGCAATCATTTATTTAGACTATTAATTACAAACGAACCACGAGTTACATTTATATATATATATATATATATATATATATAAGCATGGGTTCCCGGCGTTGCTCGGGTGTTTTGAGGTGTATGCTGAGCAAAACAAATAAAAGTCAATTTTTTAAAAACTTTGAACCCTATTATGACCACTTAAAATTTATTTTTCAGGGTTTAACTCAAGTTATTATGATTTATGTCCAAGGAATCTATATCTAAAATTTCACGTGTTTAGAGCACAAATTGTAGTAGGAGTTTGGTAGAGTTCTAAAAGGTCAAATCGTTGAACTTTGACCCCTTAATCGCCAAATTTCTGTCCAACAACAATCACATCTATTTTCCCAAATCTCAGTACCCTGTATATCAAATTTCGAATCCGTAAGCTAAAAATTGGCAGTTATTGCGTAGGGAAATGTACATAGACACACACAGATACACTTTCACTTTTATATATACTAGCATGGGTTACCGGCGTTGCCCGGGTATTTGGAGGTAAGCAAAAAAAGCTGTCAATGTTTCTAAACTTTTACCCCTATTATGACCCCTTAAAATTTATTCTTTTGGGCTTAACTTTTGTGCTATAAATATAAAACTAGACAAAATACTGTTAAAAACTCGCTCAATATATATTCCCGTGACATGGGTTGACATATATTCGGTGGTTTTTTAATAATATTTTGTCAACTTTATTATTTATAACACCTTTTCCCGAACTTACCGTGTTAACGAGAGAGTCAGCCGCCGTCTTGAATTTTCCAGTACATCGGTAAACAGTGTATGTTTTTCGAGCTGAATAAACATGTTACATTGAATAAAAACTCGGAAAATATATCCAGTTTGCTAGAAAAGTAATTTATCTTGCTTTTGATAACATTTATTTGTTATATATTTGTTTTTTGAAAACTTTTTCGAATCTATGTGTACAGTAATACAAACCCAAAAATTGTTTGTTTTGCAGTAAAAAAAATAAATAAATAAAATGAAATATTCGACTTTCTCCAATAAAAATAAAAGTTCACACACAAATTCACTTACGATATTTTGATTAAAATTATCCCAAATGTGCAATTAAAATAATTATGATCCGAATGGAGAATTGTTCTTTCTCTTTAGAACATACATGGGCAATCGGTAACACATATAGGTAGGCATATTTTTTCATGCCTGTTAAATTGACCACATGGTTGAATACCGGAAGCTGTCTATACCTACAACTTTATTAGGAAATGACGTTACGCTGTCATATGCGTCGGCCTTCTTTCTCGGTAGCCACGATTCTAAACTTTACACAGAACAGTCACGTTTATTAAATACACAAAAACACGAAACGAACTAACATTGGATTCCAGATTTTACATCTAACTCTATCCGTCTGCAACTATTAATTGCGTATCCAACTGTATTTATGTCACGTTCATCCCTTTATCGACCTAGCCTTATCGATTAACAATTCCCAGCCAAAATTCAGGCAATTACAGTTTTATATGCAGCCGATTTCCAAGTATATGGACTCCTTCCTTTTCTTTGCTTTTTTTCTTCCCCAGATTTACCGTGATTTCAATTCAAGCTTGGATCACGCGACATCGGCAATTATCGGTGTAAGCCGCGATCGTGCTTCAATTTTTCAACCGATTAGTCGCCTATTCCTTTTATGTTTTTTCTTGTGTTATGTTTACTGTACTTTTTAAGGTGATATTACGGAGGAGAGGTGCCTTCTTCTTTTGCAATTAGTTACTTATTCATTATTTATTTTTACAAATTGAATTTCTCGAAGTTTCATTAGCCCAATTAAAAAAAAAAACGCTATAAAAATTGAGGCAGACGATATTGGATTTGGAAGAAAGCCACTATGACAGCGATGTATACACACATGTTTAATTAACAACAACAAATTAAAAAAAATAACCGGTGTACTTACACCTAACATTTATATGGTTAAAAAATCTATTATTGCTGACAAACATTACTTTATGTGGATAAATCTTTTGCCATAAACAAAACAAAAGACAAATAAATAAATACATTAAATACTAGCATAAAATAAACATATTTTCATTTCAGACGCCATCTTTCTTTCTGTCTGTCTTTTTGCTTCTTCTTTTTTCCTTTTTCCTTCTTTTTCTGTTCCTCTTTTTCTTCTTTGTCTTCTTTTTTCCTTTTTTATTTGTTTTCTTTTTCTTTTTTTTCTTTTTCTTCTTTTCTTTTATTTTTTGGCCAATTGCATTTTTTTAAAACTCCCCCCCCAGGAAAAAAAACACCAGGGCAACAATTTTTTATTATTCTTTTGTTTTGATTTACCCAAAACCACACACACCTCGAAACACCTGGACAACGCCAGGTTTCCCCGCTAGTTTAAAATAAATTAAATATTAAATATATGCAATAGTGGATAAAGATACTAGTAAAAATAAAACAGAAATTACCTAGTGAGGTTTTTGTCATTGTAGATATAGTGTATTCAACATTGGAGATATACCGTGTTATCATTCACTACTGAAACATTCATTATATAATCTGTATTTTCTTAAGTCTATTCACTTCGGAAAATATATTGCCACTGGAACTCTCAATTAGTAGACGCCTATTATATAGCCTCTAAGTTAGAAGTTATTTAACTGTTTATCTAAATTAGATTTCTACATGTCGGTACAGTCAAATGGGCGGTATTTCATAGCCAAGCAGTACGATTCGAATCGATACACATTGAAACACACTTCATATATAAACTATGCAATAAATCATCGCGTGAAAATATGTGGTTCGATGTCCTCCTCCTTATTCTCATCTAGTTGATTAATCGTAGAGTGTGTGACATTTTCCTTACTTAAAAGAACCTTTATCCAGCTCCTTCATTTTTCTCACTTACTTTAGAGTAAGTCTAAGAAATGCATTTATTATTGTCATAAATAAGCGAACCCTCTTCTATTTATCTGTGACGTCTTATAACTACATGGTCTCTCATCTCCCTGAACATGTTATACGAGACGGTAAATTACCTTTTTTCTATAAGGCAAAATGTAAATGTATCGGCGAAAAATTGAATATACCTTTACGCTGTTCACCATGCCAGTATTAAAACTCTGCTGCGTTTAAACAAATGTGGGAAGATTATATCTCCTCTTCTCTCCTATATATTCTTTTTTTCTTCTTTCTATATATCTTCTATCTTTATCTATCTATCTTCTTTCTCTCTATCTTCTTCTTCTATCTATTTCTATCTTCTTTCTATCTATATTCTTCTATCTATCTATCTATCTATCTTCTCTCTTCTTCTATTTATCTTCTATATATCTATCTTCTTATATATATAATGAACTCATTTCCCCTACAACTTTGACCTTAACATGATTAAAAAACCATGACATGCAAATGTAATGAGTATAGACTGTAGCACATTATCTGAGGTTTTCTATAGGCCTATTAACTCTACAGTTTCTCGACAATGGTACATTCCTATATTTTTCAAGTTACAGTCCACTGCCAAAATCGCTTAGATTCAATGGAAGTTGCAACATCTTTTCTCTCTATTAGATTCCTCCTTTCCCCTCTCCTCAATGTTACTTCCAGTCGGTTTTGATTTATATAATAAAGTTTTCATATATTTTATTTTGAAAACGATGAACTTATTTTACTATCAAGATCACCACTTATCGAGACCCAGATGTCCGTATGTAATTATAATTTTTAAATCTATGCTTCTTTCAGTAATGAGAGATTACATTGGCGAAGAGAAAAATATATAATCCTAGCGTTCAACTATAATACATTTCGTATAAATAAATGAATGTGTTTAAGGTGTCGCCAAATAAAACAAATAAAGTGCAACTTTAAAGAGATACATTTATACTAGTAATGGTTTTTCTTAAGTCGTACAGCATCGGCCATCCGTCTCTGGAGTAGGAGTGTGGGTTTTGAATTAGGTTTGGTTCAACAACGTTTATAAATGGTAAAGTAGCGAAACGTGTTAGTGTGGCCATTTTCGAAAAATATTTTTCTTTTCATATGTGTGCATAATATTAAGGAATGGGAAACGTTATTCTCATCTAGTATTTATTGCGGTTTTATTTTTCAAGTAAAATTACTTTAATCTGTTCAAATTATCGCGACAAACAATAAATCACACACACACACACACACACACACACACACACACACACACACACACATATATATATATATATATATATATATATATATATATATATATAACAAAAGTCTAACTTCCAAATTGCATGATTTTGACCATCATGCAATTTATTCTTTTAAGTAAGTTGACATTCACAATTCTTGACAGCAACTGTTTCGCAGCGCAATATTATTCATTTAATCATTATATCAATCAAGGAACCTATTCTGCCTTTAACTCCACAGAAGAAATAGCAACCCATCCAAAGAAAATAAAATGCATATATGCATGATGAAAAACTACGAAAATTGGGAGAGAATTACGGGTTTGTATTACTGTACACATTTACCGATGTATTGGAAAATTCAAGATGGCGTCTGACTCTCTCTTTAACACGGTAAGTTTGGGAAAAGGTGTTATAAATAAAAAAGTGGATTAAATACTGTTAAAAACTCGCTCAATATATGTTACCGTGACATAGTTTGACATATATTCGGCGGGTTTTTAATAGTATTTTGTCCAGTTTTTTATTAATAAAACATTTCCCCAAACTTACCCCAAACTTACCGTGGTAAAGAGGGAGTGAGGAGCCGTCTTGAATTTTCCAATACATCGATAAACACTGTATGTTTTTCGAGCTGAATAAACATGTTACATTGACTAAAAACATGAAAAATATATCCAGTTAGGTAGAAAAGTAACTTATCTTGCCTTTGATAACATTTATTTGTTATATATTTGTTTTTTGACAACTTTTCGAATCTATGTGTGAAGTAATACAAACCCGAAATTACATTTGATTTTTTGTCTTTTATTACGCCAATTATGATTAATAGTTTTGTTTTGTTTTTTTCCTTTTTATACCTTCCCTCCCATTGTACATATATACATTTTAAGTGCCAGGCACTTTAGGATATTATTGTTACACTTATATATATATATATATATATATATATATATATATATATATATATATTATGTACAATGGGAGGAAAAAACTATAAATAATAATTCAAATAGCATCCGTACATTTATTTTAGTATCAATTTTAAAAAAGATAAAAAACAACGCACTCTTTTACACACGAATCGCATCATTATTTGAATTCACATAAAAACCTGTAAATTACAATTTAAATAACACTTATCCATTTATTTTAATATCATTAAAAACGTACACAAAAACGCACCTTTTTACACACGACTCGCTTCTTCATCCGATTCCACCTATAAATGAAACGAACAACAACATTCTTGTCTCCACACAAAAAAACGACCCTGGTGTCTAACTCTGTCCCGTGGGGAGGCATTGTAAATGGGAACAACATTCTAAATCAAAAACTGCCTGAAGCGACAGATGAAACGTCGAAAGTACTAGCAAGAACAACATATAATAATGAAATAGATTTCGGAACATTCATACACCGGTTCGACTGTAATGTCAAAAATGCCATTCGTCGAATGGAAAAACTACAGAAAAACATAATCAAATAAGAACACTCTGTGCTATTCAATACCATATGTCTCAATGAAACTATTCTGCCTAAATACACTATATATATATATATTCGGATTTATTTGGTCATGCCCAACTCTTTTTGTTTTCAAAGTAAAAACGATCCTAATTTTCTAATGGGTTTGTAGCAGAAAATATTCTAAATTGAGATAATAATCTGATTATTTTTGCACTAGGAAAAAGGTACTAACACAATTAGGCGTTTTGGCGTGTTGAATGAAATAAATGCTCAGATAAATAACATCATGGAATTTGGACTACAGCTTGTTTCATTTATTTGTATATGCTCTGTACTTATACATAACATTAATCGGGCTTCATTAATAAAAGGATTGGTATAAATAAAGCATGAAATATAATTTTAAAAGATATATTCCCATAAACAAAAGCATTATATATATATATATATATATATATATATATATGTATATATATATATATAAATATATGTGCGTGTGAACGTGTATGTGTGTCTGCCTGTGTACATTTCCCTACGCATTAACACTGTCAATTTTAAGCCTACAGATTCGAAATTTGATATAGAGGGTAGTGAGATTTGGGAAAATCGATGGGATGTGTTTTCGGACAGAAATTTGGCGATTAAGGAGTAAAAGTTCAACGATTTGACCTTTGAGAACTCTACCAAACTCCTGCTACAATTTTGGGTCCAAACACGTGAAATTTTAGCTATAGATTTCTTGAAAACGGATATAACTTAATAATTTTATTTGAGCCCTAAACAATAAATTTTAAAGGGGTCATAATAGAGGTCAAAGTTAAAAAATGACCATTGTGTTTGTTTTGCTCAGCATACACCTCAAAAGACCCGGGCAACGCCGGCTACCCATGCTAGTCCATATATATTTTGACTTACATTCATTTGTAATATATATAGTTGTATGTGTGTAATGAAAACATCGACAATAGTATAAGAAATATTTTTTTCTTCTGATACCAAATCTACCTCGTCGTGGAAATAACTTGCTCCAAACAAATCAGAGGTTGCTGCTTCACCACAGGAAAATGTTGTAAGCAGTCCGTATACAGATCTACTTTGTATGTAACAATTAACTATATTGGTTCTATGTTCATGTACTCAATGAATCCATTTGAACATGTTTTAATTCATACACCCACACTTATATATATATATATATATATATATATATATATATATATATATATATATATATATATATATAACTTAATAATCCTTTATTTCAATTTTTATTTATTTATTGCCGGTTTTTATCTGCACTTTCTATTTTAGTGTTTAAATATTCCTATCTATCAAATATATTAATCTTCCTACACATTTACATCCTGTATGTATATTTACTTATATTTTACTATATGTATTTACTTACATACTTACTTGCTTTATCCGGAATTTGCAGATACCTGTCATCCTCTCCCCTTAACTTTTTGTGTGTCTTTTAATAACCTCTGCTGATATTTTCTGATGTGAGCCTTTTCTTTGCCGTATATCTTTCGCGCCTTTTAACGTCATCTTGTCTGGGTCAATTTGACATTGCTTTTCTATTGTATATTTAATTCTATCACCATTCAATTTTTTTGGCCCTTCTTCACACATTTTTTCTTTCTTCTTCTTCTTCATTCATTTGTCTTAATTACGACTTGTCTCGGCAGCCGATTCTAACGCATATCATATTTTTCTTTTAGTAATATTATTGCAATTCTTTCCTCTTTTCCTTGTACCTATTTGTGAATTATTCCACAGATTTCGCCCTTTTGGATTATTTTGGACCATCTTCCAATTCGCGATTCCCTTGGATTTTACTTGTGCGAATGGAAATTTAACTAACTTTCTTGGATTTACATTTTTGGATTTTTGCGTCTTTGGGTGCTTTACCTTTTACCAGACTATCCATTCACGTGAAATCCCATTTTTCTTCACCCTATTTCCTCTGCTTCACTTTTGGTTATCAGTCAAGATCTGTGACTTACTTGTTGTTTCATCAAATACTTTTGCAAGAAACATTTATCCCATATTTTGCTAAATCCTACCCTCTGATGAGAAGGAAATAATTTCTTCGAAAATCCGCGGATTAAGAACTATCCACTTATTTAGTGTTTCCTTTTAAATTTAAATATGTTTTTAACTCTTTTTCAAAGATTTTTTTAACATGTTTTATTAACTATTTTCTCTTATACATATTATATATATTATATATATTATATATTATATATATTATATATTATATATAATATATAAATATTATATATATTATATATTATATATATATATTGTGTGTATATATAGTATATATATTATATATATATTATATATATATATAATATATATATTATATATATACATTATATATAAATTATATATATTATATATTATATATATATGTTATACATATTATATATTATATATATAGTACACATATTATATATTATATATATATATATTATATATATATTTTATATATATTATATTAAATATATATTATACTAGCATGGGTGCCCGGCGTTGCCCGGGTATTTGGAGGTGTATGCTGAGCAAAAAAAAGGGGCTAATTTTTTAAACTTTGACCCCTATTATGACCCCTGAAAATTTATTGTTTTGGCCTCAAATCAAGTTATTAAGTTAGATCCATGTCCACGGAAGCTATATCTAAAATTTTCAAGTGTGTAGACCCAAAATTGTCGGAGAAATTTGGTAGAGTTCTCAAAGCTCACATCGTTGAACTTTGACTCCTTAATCGCCAAATTTCTGGCTAAAAACCGATCACATAGATTTTTCCAAATCTCAGTACCCTGTATATACAAATTTCGAGTCTGTAGACTGAAAATTGACAGAGTTATTGCGTAGGGAAATTTACACAGACACACACACACACTTTCACTTTTATAGATATATAGATTTAAAATTTGAGTCTGACAGAATGACAAAATTATATTGCAAACCGATATATTAAACAAACGAACTTCAAAGAGACAAATGAACACATAAGTAAAAACAATTTGTATTAGAAAACATTTATTATTCCACGTTTTTTTTTACAGACCTGACGACTGAGGTTCGCTCTTAATAAAAATTGTTTTTTATAGTCTTAATTTTGACTTCCCTTTTCATAAAAAACTTTAAAAAAATCAAGAAAGAAAAGAAATTTAATTTTATTTTTTCATTAATTTCTTTCTGTGCAAAGCAATTCTTTCAAACTTACTCTGTTTCCAAAATGTTTTTATTTTATTCCCCTCCCCCTTTATTCATTTTCCTCCGCATCCTGGCAAGTATTAAAATAAACCATTTATAATATTTATTTAGGGATTTATTTACTTATCATTTCTTTTGTATCGGTAAGTGAATTCCATTAAAAAAAAACTGTAAAAGTCACGTTAAAGGTGATTAAGTTGGAAAGTAAGTAAAAATTTACCCTTTTTACTTTTATACGATTTCTGATCACTTTGAAAAAGGTGTGTGCGTGTTTTAAAAATGTTTTTAACTGCTATAATCTCATTTATATATATATATATATATATATATATATATATATATATATATATATATATATATATAAACAACGTGAGTATTCATATCGTGGGTTTTTATTACTGTACACATAGATTCGAAAAAATAGTAAAAAAACAAATATATAAATAAATGTTATCAAACGAAAGATAAGTTACTTTTCTACCTAACTGGATATATTTTTTGTGTTTTTATTCAATGTAATATATTTATTCAGCTCGAAAAACATACAGTGTTTACCGATGTGTTGGAAAATTCAAGATGGCGTCTCACACCCTCTTTAACACCGTAAGTTTGGGAAAAGGTATTATAAATAAAAAACTATACAAAATACTATTAAAAACCCGCCGAATATATGTCAACCTATGTCACGGTAACATATATTGAGCGAGTTTTTTACAGTATTTTAACAGGGCACATCGTAAAAACTGACCCATTAATTTTCCTGAAGTAAAAACTATATAGTTTTTAAACTTTTAAAACTATACATTATAAAAAGAAAACTGTTCGAGTGATTTTTTTTTTACATGGGTGTCACCACTTATCAAGGCCCAGAGGCCATTCAAGGATAAGGGTTAATAGGTATACATTAGTCATTGTGATTTTAGCATAGTAAACAGTGGGAATTTTGTAACTTGGATTACTTGAAAAAGAAAACTGTTCGAATGATTGAAAATGAAAACAAAATAACAATGTAAATATATTGATAAGAAAAAAACAAAAACAAACGAAGTTTCCGTTTCAGGAACCCGAGTTTAATTTTATGTCGTAATCATTCAACTCGTTAGCGGTTTTATTCAGCGATTAGGGATAACCATACGACATATCTAATTACCAAAGCGATTTTTTTTAATTATTTTTTTTTATTAAAACTAAACCTGTTTAGTTTTAATGAACCAATTTTTTTAAAGCCAACACTTTAGTTATTTTGAGAGCGTGCAACTGCACCCGAAAGGTTGATTAGGAAACTCCAAATCCCTTTATGACTCGAAAAAAAAAGGTTTTTTATCGGCTTAAATGATAAACTAATGTTAAATATTAGTATATAATATAATGAGATATCAATCTACACAATTTGCCATCGATTCTGAAATAAAATGAAATCCTGACATTGTGATCATTTTTGCAGGTGTTATGTGCCAAATATTGAAATAAGAATGTTTAAATTTAATTAATGTAATTTAAGTCTTTAATTTTAAAGTCGATTTTATTTATAAAATATCTTTTTAGAAATCAATCTCAAAAACAATCTGAACAATAAATCTCTTTTGTTATGGCTAAGTTTTTGTCAAGGGTAGAAATTATAATAGACAAGTATTCATCCATGATGACATTTTACCGATTTCCTGGTTTACAGGTATTCTTGCTAAATTTCTTCGAAAGAATTGACGTAAACAATACTTCAACTAAATACGTATATTTCATGCAATAATGACTTTTGTTTCTTCTGACTTTTCCTAAACTAAACATAAAACATCGGTTAGGGTTAGTTTAACATTCTGTAAAAGTACCTTCCGTTTTTTTTTTGTACTTCTGCAGAGAAGGTAAAAAAACGATAAAAACTGCATATATTTTTCGTGTTTTTATTCAATTTAACATGTTTATTCAGCTCGAAAAGCATACAGTGTTTACCGATGTGTTGGAAAATTCAAGATGGCGTCTCACACATTCTTTAACACCGTAAGTTTGGGAATAGGTGTTATAAATAAAAAACTATACAAAATACTATTAAAAACCCGCCGAATATATGTCAACCTATGTCACGGTAACATATATTGAGCGAGTTTTTAACAGTATTTTAACCGGTTTTTTATTTATTACACCTTTTTCCAAACTTACCGTGTTAAAGAGAGAATCGGCCGCCATCTTGAATTTTCCAATACATCGGTAAACACTGTATGCTTTACGAGCTGAATAAACATCTTAAATTGAATAAAAACACGAAAAATATATCCAGTTTAGAAGAAAAGTAATTTATCTTGCCTTTGATAACATTTATTTGTTATATATTTGTTTTTTGGCAACTTATTCGAATCTATGTGTACAATAATACAAACCCGAAATGAATTTAAGACCACGAGTGAAATGAGAAAATGAAGAAAATCACATTTACTGTGTGTGTTTACTGTTTACGTAAGTCAGCGGGTTTGGTTGCCATAACAACGTGACGGTAGTGAACGTGTGTGTGTGCGTGTGTGCGCGTGTGCTTGCTAGTACTACTACTAAGTTTGTAGGAGCGTTTGATTTCGTGTAGTTTAGTTTCGTATAATAGTTTCGTATTTTTTTAATTTGTAAATAACAAGTTATTAAAAAATTAAACCCTTCCAATATGGACAATAAATAAAGCCATACTATTTTATGATAAAGGTAAGAGCGTAGGAACCATAGTTTTGTTAGAAGATGTGATTATTCGATTAACCAATCAGAAATCGTCTGTGGCACACACATCTCTGTTTTTATAGATATATAGATAGATAGATAGATAGATAGATATAGATAGAAGAAGACAAGTAGATAGATAGAAGAAGATAGATATATTATATATATATTATATATATAATATATATATACTATATATATTATATATATATTATATATATTATATTATATATATTATATATATTATATATATATTATATATATTATATATATATTATATATTATATATATATATTATATATAAAGTATATATATTATATATATATTATTTATATTTTATATGTATATATATTATATATATTATGTATATATATATTATATATATATTATGTTTTTATATGTATATATATTATATATATTATGTATATATATTATATATATATTATATATAATATATATATATATTATACATATTATATATATATATATTATATATATATATATATATTATATATATATATATATATATATATATATATATATATATATATATATATATATATATATATATATATATATATATACAGGGTGTCCGTAAAGTTACTATACAGTCTTATTGTTTTATTGTATTATATTTGTATTAATAGTTAATATTTATTTTTTACAGATGTAACACGTGTATTTTCTGAGATTTTTATAAACATAAAGGTGTTATTTCTTTTTATTTATTTTGTTACAAATAAATATTTTAATACAATATCTTACTGTACTGTTAATATATTACAAGGTGTCTGTATAGTAACTTGTAAGACTGTATAGTAACTTTACGGACACCCTGTATATATACACACTGCGTATACAAATTATTTACTAGATAACATTTTATTACCAGTTTTAGAAACTTATCGGTAGTTTCGTATCAAAAGCTTCGTAAATGTTGTCAATGTGGAGTTGCGCGTACTGTGAAAATTTCGTACATTTCCGCGCTGTGTAAACAACTTACCATCGTAATTGTTGAATCCACTGCATTTGCGGTGTGTCAAATTATTAACAAGGTAGTTTGGTTCGTCAATAAAATGCGTTGTAAAAGTGGTTTGGGTAGTTCTGGAAAGAGCACTATTACAGAACAGCTAGCAAAAGTTAAACTGCCCTCGAAATATCGAAAATGA
Source organism: Euprymna scolopes (assembly GCF_053919585.1). NCBI lineage: Eukaryota > Metazoa > Mollusca > Cephalopoda > Sepiida > Sepiolidae > Euprymna > Euprymna scolopes. The sequence goes on along the minus strand of NC_136493.1, from coordinate 39,880,218 downwards.
TAGGAAGGTACCATCAAACTGTGAAGAACTTTGTCGAGTACCCTACAATTGTATGGAAGAGAGCTGATAAAGGTAAATCTTCAGTTGTTTAACGCCGTTCCCTTATCCAAATTAAACGTGAAGTTGTTAAGAACCCTGGGCAGACAAGTCGAAAAGTCTTTAACCAAGCCGGATTGAAGAATGTCTCAAAAAGTACTCGATGAAAGAAGTGGCAAAGTCTGTTACGTATAAAACCGATTGAAATGGATTTTTCCAAAGTTTTGTTCAAGGATTAAGTGCGTGTCACTCTTGATGGCCCAGATGGCTGGAGCAAGGGATGGGTGCTTGATGGACGTTTAAGGCGCCAAGAAAGTAGTGGTGGGATAATGATTGTGTCTGGGATTAGTTGGCCCATGGAGAGTCACAGAAGGCGTAAAAATGACGTCAAATACTTATATAGCTTTTCTGAAGTAACACTTTGAACCATGGCTGAAGAGGAAAAGCTTGACGTTCAGAAGAACCGTTATTTTTATGCATGCATGCAGCCAACAAAAGCAAAGAGTATTTGCAACAACTGGGGTTCTCTTGGGTTCGGAAGATGGAGTTGTGTGCGAATTCAGCAGATTTGAACCCAATTGAGAACCTTTGGAGTATCATGAATCGACGCTTCTATGCAAGTGGACGCCAATTTAAGAGCAAATATGAGTTGTGCGATGTTCCCCAAGAGGCATCGCGAAGAATAACTGTTGACGAAATCACAATTGTGACTAATTCTGTAAAAAAACGTCTTTTACAAGTCCTTCATAAAAAAGGATCGCATAATTATGTCAAAGTAGAAATTGCTATGTAGTTATTGTGTTCTAAGGATTTTTCCTAGTTCATTTAATGTTTTAAAATTATCTCAATAAACAAGTTATGGGTATATTGTGTTTCATTTTCCTTAACTTGACACATTGAAATCAAGAGATATTCATGTCTTCTGTCATAGTTTTGCTAATACTGCCTTAAATACTTTTATTTTTTGAATGGAGAAGCTGAATAGTATTATAAGCGCTTTCTTAAGGTTTCATGGATTTTTTATTCACCCGTTCCTTAAATATTAAAAAAATGTAAACTCGTTAATAAATTGATATGCAGTATAAATCATCTTTGTTACTTGAAACCTCGCTTACAATGATAAGTTGAATGTTTTATTCGGACATTATTAAGAGTGTTTAGTGTGATTTTACACTTTGATCAAACTGCATTTAAACTCAGATTTGTTTTACAAAATAAACGATTGCCGTCTGCGAAATTTACAAATACGTACATCATATATTAATGTCATAAAAAATTTCAACTTACATCATTTATAAAAACTATTACAATATTTTAGCATTTCTTTTCACTATCATGTAATTTTTTTTAAACTAGCCTGAGAGCCGGAAGTTGCCCGGGTGTTTGGATGTGTGTTTTGAGAAAAGAAAGTAGTAGTAGGCAGGCAGGTTCGAACCCGTTCCCCGAAAGAGAAAAAGAACGTGAAAAAAAACGTGACGCCTTTGCCGTTGCACCCCTCACTAAAACAGAAGTGGCGAAGGTTGAAAGTAGAGCTAGTCAATCGAGAAGAGGGGATGGCTTTCGAAAACACCGGCGATAAAAAGCGACCCCTCTCTGTAAAAAAAGTGTCCAGTTGAGGGTAAAGGAATTAATGTTTTTTGGCCAATTCTTCGATATTTGTCGTCTGAAAGGCCGCACACCCAAACGATATCGATCTTGTGAAAATCCGTCGCCTCGGTCGAAAGTTTTAGTCAGACATACATACATACATGCATACATACATACATTTAAACAGACAGGTGAGATTTATATAATAGATTAGCCTGGGTGCTCAGCGTTACCCGGGTGTTTAGATGTGTGTTTTGAACAAAAAAAAAGTTGTACCAACTAGGCAGGCTCGAACCTGTGACGCAAAGGCGGAAAAGAAAGTGGACGTGTGCGCAAGGACGTTGGATTGAGAAAAACAATGGAAAATTGTGAGCGCCAAAAAAGTGGTACTAGGCAGTAGGTTGGCACCCGTATCGTAAAGGAGGAATAGAATGTGAAAAAAAACCTGAGTCGTTAGCTCTTACGCCTATCGCTAAACCGGAACGGGCGCAGGTTTAAATTAAGGCTAGACAATCGAAAAGAGGAAATGGTTTTCGAAAATATCGTCGAAAAAAGCGACCCCATCCTTAAGAAAAGTGCCCAGTTGCGGGTGAAGAAATTAATGTTTTGGGCCAATTCTTCGTTATTTGTCGTCCGAAGGGTCCAGCTTCAAAATGATTCCAAGCTTGTGAAACTCTGTCGCCTTTGTCGAAAGTTTCTACGAGGCATAAAAACATACATACATACATACATACATTTTAACAGACTGGTGAAATTTATATTATAGATTAGCAATTTATTCTTATATCTATTTATTATAGTAAACTAATTAAAGATATATTTTCAATCATCACAACTATTTAAGGTGTTTATTCATCTTAGGATATAAACGGATAATATTGCAAATAACCTTGCGCTTTTAAATATTAAAATGTACATTAACGCACTAATAATAAATCAACGTCTACTAGACCATATGTGTTTCTTTCTGTTAATGTTTGAATAAAAAATAACAACATAAAACCATCTGGATTATACATGAGGAGTTACTTCCTTTCTTCATTTCCAAGTAATTCTTTTTAACATACTTATATTAAAGACTATATTCTCTTGTGTCTGTATGTTTGTATCTCTAGCTCTTACATAATGTGCATGAATCTAACATTAATAATCTTAATTACAAATCTATTATTTAGTTAAAGGGACAACGAAATAAGAAACAATTAAAACTAATTTGTAATAATTTATTTAAAATAATTTTTTAATATTGAATATTTTCTCTAGATCGCCCACTCTGTAATATTTTTAGAATCCCGGGCAACGCTGGGTAAATACATTTAGTATATAATTAATTCGAGGATTTTTAATTACAATACTCTTCGGGTATACTAACCCGATTAAACCCTTTGAAGAGTAACAGTCCATGGAAATATAGCTTTCGTTTTCACTGATCTTTAATATCCTCTCGTTGCAACGTAATCTATATCCTATTCAATATGTTTGCAGACAGCATATCCTGTGCAACAAACACACGACCAACATTCCTAGTTTGTCAGACGACAGTCAGCTCATCTCAGAGTGGATTTATGTTTCTTTCAGCTTACTCGTCTCCGGATATCCGTCCTACCGTATTTCATTTCCGGTGGCGCTTTTATTAATCTCCAATCCAATCTGAATTCATCTTTTTTTACCAGTGTAAGTATGCTTTATACTGTCGCCATGATGTGCAGTGTATATACCGGAAGCGCGACCATATTGGCTAAATAGTGGTATAGAAACATCGTCACCAGTCGGGTTTACGTCTTTTGTTGGATAACATTGAGAAACGCTTAATTGGTAGTGAAAGTCAATCTGATTTTATAAAGCAAATAAAAGTAGCGCGACAAGTAGACGGACACGAATAAGTTGAATAGAAAAAAAGATGCAAACAGTCTTTAGTGTCTCCATTGCGAACACTTGTATAATTTCGTAATAAAGCGACTGAATCAAAACCGGTTAAAATTGGTTTGTTTCTGGTTTAAAAAAAAACGGCATCGAGGTTGGGATTCTGATCAGAGCTCATTTTTGTATTCTCCATTCAATAGAAATAAGACAACACAATTCTGTCTTGGCATTTCTTTTTAATATATCGATAATAAAATCTTAAGAACATAGATTGATATTTTTAGCTAAATGTTATTTCAATGGTATGTTATAAAATAATTAATTTGATTGCTTTAATGCCCCGTCTTAATCCTATAGCTTATTTCTAAGAAATGTAGTTCGGTGAAACCCTCTTCTTACTTGACAGTTTTTCTTCTATCTTTAGATTATTTTACAAAGTAGTCACCACTTATAAATGCACGGAAGACACTCGGTGATAAGGGTTATTGCGTGTACAGTAATCAATGGGATAGTATTGCAGTAATTGGCGATTTGATAAAGTGTCTTACTGAAGGGGACGGCTCATCAGGAATTTGTTCATGTTGGACTTGAAGTTAAGATGCCAAAATTCAACGATTTGACCTATGATAACTCTACAAACTCTTCCGACGATTTTGGGTCTAAACACTTGAAATTTTAGATATAGGTTTCTTGGACAGGAATCTCACTTAATAACTTTATTTGAGCCCCAAACAATAAATGTTAAGGCGTCATAATGGGGGTTAAAGTTAAAAAATGGGCCCGCCTTTTTTTTTTTTTTTTTTGCTCAACATACACCGCCAAGTACCCGGGCAACGCCGGGCGTAAATGCTAGTATATCTATAAAAGTGAACGTGTCTGTGTATCTGTTTGTCTGTGTATCCGTCTGTACGTGTAGATTTGCCTACGTAATAACTCGGTCAATTTTCAGTCTACACACTCGAAATTTGATGTGCTTCGTACTGAGATTTAAGAAAATCGATGTGATCGGTTTTCGGCCAGAAATTTTGCTTATAAGGGGTCAAAGTTCAACGATTTTATCTTTGAGAACTCTACCAAACTCCTCCACCAATTTTCAGTCTAAACACTAGACATTTTAGATATAGGTACCTTGGAAGTGGATCTAACTTTAAAAAAACTTGATTTAAACCCAAAACAATAAATGTTAAGGGGTGATAATAGGAGTCAAAGTAAAAAAAATTGACCGCTTGGTTTCCCCCCTCCCAACATACACCTCCAAATACCCCGACAACGCCGGGCACACATGTTAATATATCTATAAAAGTGAACGTGTCTGTGTGTCTGTCTGTCTGTGTAGATTTTCCTTCGCAGTAACTTTGTCGATTTTTAGTCTACAGACATGAAGTTAATACAGGTTACTGAGATTTGGGAAAACCGATGTGATCGGTTTTCGGCCAGAAATTTGGCTGTTAAAGGGTCAAAGTTCAATGATTTTACCTTTGAGAACTCAACCAAACTCCTCCGACAATTTTGAGTCTACAGACTTGAAATTTTAGATATAGGCTTCTTGGACATGGATCTAACTTAATAACTGGATTTGAGCCCAAAAACTAAATGTTAAGGAGTTATAATAGGGTGTTGTAGAGACGCCCATTAATTAACATAGGCGAGTGAGTGAGATATATAGTATCAATCACCAACACCGGGGAAGTCGGGCAACGACCGTCAAATAGGCAAGACGCCTATGTTGCCTCCAGTAAGACATGCAACACGCCACCTGCCGGAATATCTCCAACTGAAGTATATCTGAAGACCTGTAAATATGTATATAACTTTTCTTCCTAATATATTATTGCATACCTTTACTTTCGTGTTCTTGTTAATTATTTGTGCAGGCACAACACACACACACACACACACATACATATATATATATATATATATATATGATTTTTGTACATTTTGGAGAAATAAATATATTATTTTAATTAATAGATACGTGCCCATTTTCACAATTCCCATATATTTGTGTAATTATTTAACTTTGATTGCAGTGGAATAAATTTATTTATAAGGTTTTCGTAAATTGCATTAAATTGATTTCTTGTAGTTTGTCGGGAATTGACCGTTCTAGCAACCGATCACATCTAGCGCTTTAGAAAATGAATTTAGATCGACCTCAGCCCAACAAAAAAGAGGCATAGTACTAGTTTTATACCTTACATTCGTGTGTTCCGTTTGTGTTTGATTCAAAACGAAGCTTAATTCGATAACTTTTAATCTCTTAGAATTAACAGATAACACCTGAATAACATCGGATATCATATTTAACGAGAGTTCAAATTGTTTAGTGGGCGTTCATAACAAGGTTGGCCAGTGTGTTTTTTGTTGTTGCTTTTTATATACAATATGTAATTATAACGCGTCTAGGTCGTAACCTCGTTGATAAGCCGTGTTGGAGGTCGGACACGACAGTTATAGTTTTCGTATGAGTGGTGGTCGTCGATTCTTTGAGATTCAATTAGGTCACAAAAATGGAAAAATGCCGAAATTTCTCTTTTCGAGCTCGCAACTTGCAAATAGCTCAAAATAGTAGAGAAAAAAAATCATGTCGCTTCGGAATTATCCTCTAGCTGAGTCCAAATATCGACCACGCTTCGGTTACGTAAGAAGACCTTTTTTTTTATTTTCAAATCCCCACACGCTGTGCTTCTATGAAGAAAGACTTCCGCTGAAATAAATGCCAATCACGTTCCAGTTCGGCATAAAAGAAAAACAAAGATAGGGTTAGAGTTTTATCTACAGGCATATAGTCAGCAAAGAAAATGATTAAGAAAGCTTTGTACATAAAAAATAAAACAACACAATTTATGCAGAGGAATATATCTAGCAATACTGATATTCGTTCGCGTGCATTTTCCCCCAGCCTGCTATTGTGCATTAATTCGACGTCTAACCATTGTCGGCTATTTTTTTTTTTTTTAAAGAGAGAAAAAGGAGTTTTCTGTTTTACTCGGTTGTCATTTAAAGAAACTGCGGCTAAGTGGGATGAACGGGGAAATTCTGTTAAAAATAGCTCCGAACACCTTTTTATACCCGAGATGTGTAGTTCGATAAATTCCCCAACCAATCAACTGTCTCTACGTAACCCCCGTATTGCTAGACGCAATTGGTTCCCACTTCCAGCAGACTGCATACCTAGAAGTTCCCAGGCTGTTAGTTTCACTGTAACATCGGCTCTGGAGGGAACACCAAAAGTCGGTTTCACCTGTCAATCTAAGGTGCCAGTCGGCTTTCCAAACAACATCCACTGGAAATATGATCTTTTTTACAGACAAAACAATTATATCTTGCTCTCTCGCTTGTTATCGGAATTTTAACCGACCATACTCTTTTTAAAAAAAATAAACAAAATTAATAGATAATTTTAGTGCCCGTTGACTCACTAAAAACGCTGGGTCTGATTTATTTATTTATTTATTTATTTAATTTTTTTTTACACAGTGATCACCACTTATCAAGGTCCGGAAGCCACTCAGGGATAAGGGTTATTGCAAGTACATTAGAGTGGAGATTTGATGAAGTGTTTACTTAAGGGGGCGGTTCATTAGGAATTTGTTAAAGATTTCCCATAGTCGCACCTGTAATGCCAGATAATATATAATAGTGAAGAGAAGCCAAATGAGAAACCTCACTGTATTCGTTACTTCACTGTTGGTTGAACATATTAATAATTGTAGTAGCGTTAAGCGTAAAGCTAGGTTCTGAGTAATTCCATTGGGGTTCCCTCCACAGGCGATAATGTTAGAGAATATAAAAAACTTTTATTTCCTGGCAAGCACGTGAATGCAAGATATCTTATAAGTGTGTAAATTTCGAATCTCATGATAAACCATGGCAATTCGAAATCAGATTGGAGTTCTTTCAGCCGCGAGAGAAACGTTAACGGTTCATCTAAAACGTTGCGCTTTGTGATTAGGTCTAAAATTCTTTCAGCAACAGATTATACAATAGTACAGAAATACTATATATATATATATATATATATATATATATATATATATAATATATATATATATATATATACTAGCATTTCAGCCCGGCGTTGCCCGGCGTTGCCCGGCGTTGCCCGGGGGTTTTGAGGTGTATGTTCAGCAAATAAAAAGCGGTCAATTTTTATTATTATAGCCCCTTAACATTTATTATTTTGGACTCAAATCAAGTTATAAAGTTAGATCCATGTCCAAGGAACCTATATCTAAAATTTCAAGTGTTTAGACCCAACATTCTCGGAGGAGTTTGGTAGAGTTCTCAAATGTCAAATCGCTGAACTTTGACACCTTAGCAGCCAAATTTCTGGCCGAAAATCTATCACAAAGATTGTCCCAAATCTCAGTACCCTGTATATCAAATGTCGGGACTGTAGACTTAAAATTGAAAGAGTTATTGCGTAGGGAAATGTAAACACACAGACACACACTCAGATACACACACACACACGTTCACTTTTATATATACTAGCATTTAAGACCGGCGTTGCTCGGGTGATTGGAGGTGTCTGTTGAGCAAAAAAAAAGTGGTAGTAGGGAGGCATCGCGAAGGAGGAAATAAACGGGAACAACCTTACGTCTTTGCTGTTACGAGCACCGCCAAACCGGACGTGACTTATGTTTAAATTAAGGCTAGACAATCGAAAGGAGAGGACAACTTAAAAAAATATCGGCTGACCCCCCTCCGTTGAAAAGTGTCCAGTTTAAGGTGAAGATATTAATGTTTTTAGCCAATTTTTCGATATTTGTCCTCTGAAAGGTCGAACTGATCTTTGTTATATACGTCGCCTCTGTCGAAAGTCTAGGCAGAAGTGCAAACATACATATATGCATACATTTATATATTGGTAACTAAAAATTTTCTACCAAAACCGATTAAAAAGCTTGGCCTATCTCTGAGTACCCTTTATGTGAAATTTCAAATGTTTAGACCAGACATTTTCTGAGTAATTTTGTAGAGACCGCAGAAGTCATTTTTTTTATTTGACCTCTATGATGACACCTTAACATTTATTGTTGTGGGCTCGAATCAAGTTATTAAGTTAGATCCATGTCAAATGAACTTGTATCTAAAAATGCAATTGTTTATACCCAAAATTGGAGGGGAGATTGGTAGAGTTCTCAAAGGGCAAATTGTGGAACTTTGGCTCCTAAACAGGCAAAATTCTGGTCGAAAATGGATTACAAAGATTTTCCCAAATTTCAATACCCTGTATATCAAATTTCGAGTCTGTAGACTGAAAATTTCACGAGTTATTGCGTAGTTAATGTACACAGACACAGACAGACAATTTTCACTTTTATAGATATAGGGATTATTTTACCGTTCAACAAATGTGTTTCATTTTCATAATGAAATCACTTGAGTTTGCCGTTTGAATTAAACGCTATTACGTTGCCACATTTTTAAAAGTAAAAAAAATAAAAATAGTAATAATACATTCTCCTTCCACAAACGGCTCAAATAATTCACGTGAACTCTTTCGACCATGGTTGCTAGGAAGAAACGTTGGCCCTACTACAGATTTCCAGTTTTTTTTTCAACGTCTTTCATTTTCATTTCGATATTTTTGTGACCAAGAGCAGAGGTCCGTTTGAAATATAAAAAATAAAAGAATAAAATCTTGAATAAAAAATAAAAAAATTAATAAAATAAAATATTGAATGCAATAAAATCGTTTTCATGCTTCAAAAAAAACTTCATTACATATATATGTATATATATATATATATGTATATATATATATATGTATATATATATTTATGTATACGTATATATATGCATATGCATATATATATATATTTATGTATATGTATATTTATGTATATGTATATATATATATATACATATATATTTATGTATATATATATATTTATATATATAGTCATCCACATACAGTACTGTTTCGCTGTTTCACAGCTCATCAGTGCGGCTAGACAGGCAACTACCTCAAGCCAGGATTGAAACCCGACCGTTTGTACGGCAGTCAAGGCTCCTAACCATTACGCTATTGGCGGCTGCTTGAACGAGTAGTGAGTTTAACGATGTTTTGATATCGTCTGAAATACCTCCGCTCGATTTGTTTACACAAAGAGCGTCGCTTATATGCTAATGGTAATTCGTGTTTCACTTCTCAATATGCTCAACTCAAGGTGAGGAGCACTATAGTCATCCACATACAGTACTGTTTCGCTGTTTCACAGCTCATCAGTGCGGCTAGACAGGCAACTACCTCAAGCCAGGATTGAAACCCGACCGTTTGTACGGCAGTCAAGGCTCCTAACCATTACGCTATTGGCGGCTGCTTGAACGAGTAGTGAGTTTAACGATGTTTTGATATCGTCTGAAATACCTCCGCTCGATTTGTTTACACAAAGAGCGTCGCTTATATGCTAATGGTAATTCGTGTTTCACTTCTCAATATGCTCAACTCAAGGTGAGGAGCACTATAGTCATCCACATACAGTACTGTTTCGCTGTTTCACAGCTCATCAGTGCGGCTAGACAGGCAACTACCTCAAGCCAGGATTGAAACCCGACCGTTTGTACGGCAGTCAAGGCTCCTAACCATTACGCTATTGGCGGCTGCTTGAACGAGTAGTGAGTTTAACGATGTTTTGATATCGTCTGAAATACCTCCGCTCGATTTGTTTACACAAAGAGCGTCGCTTATATGCTAATGGTAATTCGTGTTTCACTTCTCAATATGCTCAACTCAAGGTGAGGAGCACTATAGTCATCCACATACAGTACTGTTTCGCTGTTTCACAGCTCATCAGTGCGGCTAGACAGGCAACTACCTCAAGCCAGGATTGAAACCCGACCGTTTGTACGGCAGTCAAGGCTCCTAACCATTTATATAATATTTATATATATATATATATATATATGTATATATATATGTGTATATATATTTATGCATATATATATATTTATGTATATGTATATATATATGTATATGTATATATATACGCGTGTCTGTTTTTATATATTCATATGTGTGTGTGTGTGTGTGTGTGTGTGTGTGTGTGTGTGAATTACATTGAAACCATCAAGGAACATTGTGTCGATAATTACATTGGGACGGCCAATTTCCTTTCCTCAGATTGTCCCGAGTGGCTTTATATTCACTGATACAAAAGCTTTTCTCACATGCATAAATTGGATAGCATAACGCCCAATGCACTTTCCATGTAATTGCTATGAAGTAAATAGTCTATCACTTGTCGTAAGCTTCCGGTTAGGAATACAAACTGCTTCTTTCTGGAAATGAATTCCACTTGTCTGTTTCCTTAAAAGAACTTCACAATAATTGAAAGCACTAAAATCCTTCGACAGTTTCCACATTGGCGTTACTTTTCTTTATAATAATATACAAAGAAAGACTTTCCCTGTTTGGTTGGATAATATAGCATGATATATATATATATATATATATATATATATATATATATATATATATATATATATATAACTTAGTACCAGTGAACATTAAATTGATAACTGTATTTTTTCCATTGCAGATTTGCAAACTGTCAGTTATTTTCCATTAACCTTAGATTGAAACTGTATAATGTGGTTTAAGCACTTGGCACGCAGCCGATATCGCTTGCACATGCCACACAGCCAGATATCCTCAATTTAGTAACAGAAACATTTGATGACTGAATAATATCAAGAAGTGGGCCTCTCATGGGACCCCATCCTCGGTTAAATTCATTAGATTATTTTGCGTTGGGTATAAGTAACGTTATACGTCTACACTGATGAACAAGACACAATAGACTACATGTAAGATGGTATTTAACGTGTAATTACCAAAATACAGCCTTATATAGTGCATAGAGTTGTGAAAATTTGACTTCTAGATTACTCTCTCTCTCATTCTCTTTGTATATATATATATATATATATATATATATATATATATATATATATATATATATATATATAAGTGAAATTGGGTGTCTGTCTGTGTACATTTCATTACTAAACTACTTTGTTTATGTTCAGTCTACAGACAAAAGATTTGACATGAGGGGTATTGAGATTTTGGAATTTTTTTATCGGTTTTCGACCACAAATGTAGTTGTCCAGAGGGCAAAGTTCAACGATTTGACGTTTGAACACTCTACCAAACTCCTCCACCAATTTCGGGTTTAATCACTTGACATTTTAGATGTAGGTTACTTGGATATGGATAAAACTTTTTAAATGATATTTGAACCCAGAACAATTAATTTTAAGCGGTCAAAATTGAGATAAAAAAATTAAGAAAATGGACCTCTGCTGTCTCTGCCAAATTATTCAGCCAGTTTTTTTGTCTAAACATTTGAAATTTTACAAAACGTTTATTCAGACATAGGACAAGCGTTTTAATCGGCTTTTGGTCGAAAATGTCAAAGAGTCAATGTTCAAAAGATTTTACCTTTGCGGCAAACAATTCAGCCCATTTTGGGTGTAAACATTTGAAATTTTTCGAAACCAGTGGTGAGAAATGCTGAAAGTTTTAAAGCAGGTTTTGAGAGAAAATTTGACTACCAAGAGGCCAAAGTTGAAAGAGGTGGCTTTTGCAGACTCTACCAAACTCCTCCGACAATTTTGGGTCTAAAGACTTGAAATTTAAGATTAAGGTTACCTGGACATGAGTAAAACTTGTAATAAATATATACATAGTTACATAAATATGTGAGCAGAGTCACGCCGCACTGATCTGCTAATATATATATATATATATATATATATATATATATATATATATATATATATATATATATATATATATAGGAAATTTATTACTGTGAGTCCAGAATGAGTTTACATATTGTTTCAGCGAGAGGAAGATCCTCGTAGAGAGGCAATATCCAACTAGCATCGTCAGAATTCATAGATGGACTAAGTGATAAAATCAAATAAGAATGGAAAAATCGTAGATGAGGGGGAGTTAGAAAAGAAAGGGGGGTGGAAGGGGGAGGACGTTGGAATTTAAAGTAGTTGGAGGGTATACAATAAGAGAGCGGTTTATAATTAAATATTAATTATGTGTTAATTCTTATGTACGTTTTTTTTTCGTTTATAACGGTTTATAATTTAAAGACGCTATTCTTATTTATAACGGTATAAGTAACAGTTAATTTAAAGGATCACCATGACAACATGTAGGAGAGTTAATGGTGTGGTGGGAGGGGGAAGGAACGGGTTGCAAATGGGGTTTAAAGTGATTTAGCAGGGCGGGAGAGATTGGAAAATATTTATTGTTTATCATTTATAAAAAAGGAAAGAAAAAGAGAAGGAAAATAGGAGGATAAATTAATGAATTATACGTTACGGGTTTATTTTCATAGTATAAGGATAGGTAAGAATATCAGTAAGTAAATAAAGTAAATAAAAAATTAAAATATTATTACAGAATTGTTTATGATAAGGAAATAATACACACCCACACATAAATATACATACACGCGTACACCTGTAAAACGCACGGAGACACATCAATGGGGGGGAGAACACATGCCTAAGTATATATAAAAGTATATATAAAACACAAATTCGTAAATATAAAAATATAAATATACATATATACATACATATACATGCATATACATATATACATACACGCACACATATATATATATATATATATATATATATATATATATATATATATAGAGGTGAATTCAACATGAATAAAAGAGTAAAACAATCGCAAATAAAGAGAAGATAGAATAAAGAGATGTTCGCTTCGCCGGTTGTACAGTTTTTTAAAATTAAAACGCGTTCACAACGGCACAAATCCTCAACGTTCATGACGACGACGATGATGGTTGTTACGAATAGGTGAATTAAACATGACTAAAATATATACATATATATATATACATATAGATACATATATATACATATATATATATATATACATACATACTAATATATATATATATATATACATATATATATATTAGTGATGGGACGATGCCAAAATTTTTCCCGATTCCGATTCCGATTCCGATTCCGTTCAAAATTTCCGATTCCGATCCGATTCCCGATTCCGATTCCGATTCTTGTAAAATTTATACATATTTAATTAGAGTTTTTTTTTGTTTGTTTTTTCGTAAATTTTCAAATTATTACATAAACCCCTGGTTAATGTCCGCGTATATTTTATCTCAAATGTGTGCCTTGTAATTGATTAAAAATTGTAACACAACAAAACATTTATTTTGATTTTAAAACAAAGCTATATTGTACCAGTTCGTATTTACTGTATAACATGCTACTTACATGAATAGTGGAAAATATTCGAAGATTGGTAGGCAAAATAAGAAAACGATGTAAGAACAATATATTTAACAACGCCACTTAGCAAAGCCACATCTCATTGTTATGAACGAATTTCTAAATAATAATATTACTATTATGAAAACCATTTTTAACGTGAGATTGCGTGAGCTTTCTGTGCTTTCTCTCGCAGCTAAATCCCTAAACCAAAATGAAATATTACTTTTATAGATTACGTGTTAGAACATTTTTTTAATTGGCGGAAAGAAAAGCGATCATTTAGAATTTAGAGTGTAAGATCAGTTTCGAATATAAATTTAACGTAAAATGATCATCATTTCTGGCCATCCTAATTCTTTATGGATATTAACTAAAGTATTTCCCACTAAATTAAGTTCGGTTTGCAACGTTGTAAAACCATGTGTAATCGCTTAAAAAGTAGACACCCTATCCCCAATAAGCGCACATAATTTAAAATTGGTAACACACTACAGCTCATGTTACGTTATATTTATTTGTGAAACTGACCGTCTATTTTAAATTCCTAATCATTTTATATTAGTGTTGTGTCGATTAATCGGAATCGGGAATCGGATAAATCGGTAATTTTGGGGGTATCGGAATCGGTATTGGAATCGGAAAAATTTGTGCCTAATTTCCGATTCCCAAATCGATTCTTTTAATATTTTTAAAAAGTTCATTTTCAATTGTTTGTACCGATTATAAATATTTCTTTCTTTTAAACTATTAGTAAAACTAAAGAAGATCTAAACTTATTTTATATGCGTAAAATAAACAAAACAAAAATTGAAACTTTGCGAAAATTCGCTAGGTAACCTTTAGAAGAATGCAGTTTATTTTCAAAGTAGCGAAAGAATTGTCTAAAATTAAAGAAATATTTTGCCCAGAAAAATAATATCAAACATTATTGCTAATTAAATGAAAAGTAGAATATAAAAGTGTTGGGTTTTGTCGGTATGTTTGCTGCTCCCTCACTCGGCAATCGGTATTGACAAATATAACAAGCCGTGCATGCATGGTCCCCCTCTATGTGAGGAGGGGGGATCGAATAAAGTGATAAAAAAGTGATACATAACTGATAAAAAAACAATTTTGAGTGAAAAAAAAATTTTCAAAAGTTTTCAGAAAAATGACTAAGTTCAACCTTTGCTCCACACCCAATATTAGCCCTAAAACCTCCAGGGCTTGTGACTCTGATTTTTCCCAGGGTCAGTGATACTTCCATCAGGTGTATATCAGGTATGCCGATGGTTTTGCCAAGTTTCAGAAAAATCTAATGAATGGATGAAAAGTTATTCTGAAAAATATGTCAATTTTGTCTATTTAGAGTCATTTTGAGGTATTTTTTTTACCTCTTTTGCCCCCATGGGGGAGCTGATTACTTGTAAAAATGGACAAACGGCTATGTTTCAGGCCTTAAGACATGTAAATTTGAGTTCAGCACCATAAAAAAACACTAAATAGAGATACATAATCACATTTTAGACAAATATGAAAAAAAGAGCCTAAAAAAGGGGTGGTTTTTAGCCCTAAAAGTTCCCGGGCGGCGCAAACCAGAGTTTTGCCAGGGTCAGCGATACTGAATTTACATTTGCAACAATTGCCTTCACATTTTGGACAAGTTTCAGTAAAATCTAATGGACGGGAAAAAAGTTATGGGGCCAAAAGTGTCATTTTTGCCATTTTGGGCATTTTTGACCCCTTTTCAGCCCCTGGGGGAGCAACGAGAGTTTTCTTCAAAAAAAAAACTCGATGTTGTGCACATCTACGTATTGGAGTACAACTTGTGGCAAAATTTCAGAAAAAAGTAATGGACGGTTATCCGGGAATCATCCGGACGAACGGACGAACGAACGGACGAACGGACGAACGCCAGTGAAAACTATAGTCCCTCTCCGATAAATCGGGGGGACCAACAAGGAATGGGCAAAATTGTGAAAAGGCTTGGCCTTTGATTTAATTTGAAATATGCTTCCAGTGTGATTTTCTTTGATTCTGCCGGTATTGTTTAAGTTTATACTTAAGGATTGCTACGACGGCGCCAATGCCGTCTGAAGCCGAGGCCTCCGTGATATATATATATATATATATATATATATATATATATATATATATATATATATATATATATATATGTGTGTGTGTGTGTATATATATATATCACGGAGGCCTCGCTGAAGCCCGCCAATCTCACTCAAAAGTTGAGTTGAAAGTATTATGGGGTAATTAACACCTTCGATGCCGTTGGTTTCGACAACAATACTTTTTCACACCCACTTACCAAATTTCTCAAGGAGTTTAATATGAAAAGATTTCAAACGAATAGAGTTTTATTTTATTTTCCTGGAGCCACATTGTCTGACACCATCGCATTTTTCTCGGGGTTTCGGAAAAGTTAAAAATATACATGAATATCTCACAATGAATTTATCAAAGTCTGGATAAAATAGATAAAGAGAAAACATTTAGAAATTTTTCAGATTGAAAAAGAAATTATATTTACATTTAAAAGTCCCCCCTCATTGAAATTCTACTTTTGGACGATATTTGTAAACCCACTAAAAACCAAATTATTTTTAGATCTAGGATGAAGCTCTAAACTGTCTTCACGTATTAAAAAAGGGTGCTTGTGCAGTTTACACTATGTTAAAAAAACGAAAATAAAAAAATATATTCTACGTACTCGTTATGGAATGAAGTTCTCATAAAAAAATCACGTAATTTCATCAAATAGTTTTTATTTTATGCCGTAAAAACGATTTGGGAAATTCGGAATCTTCCTAAAAAACTGCGATAATTAGTCAAGGGAGCGTAAAACAAAAACTATTTAATGAAATTACGTGATTTTGTTATGAGAACTTCATTCCATAACGAGTACGTAGATCTATAGAGTTTAGTTTTACTAATAGTTTAAAAGAAATAAATATTTATAATCGGCACAAGCAATTGAAAATTAACTTTTGAAAAATATTCAAAGAATCGATTTTGGAATCGGAAATTATACACAAATTTTTCCGATTCCGATGCCGATTCCGATTCCCCGAAAATTACCGATTTAACCGATTCCCGATTCCGATTCCGATTCATCGGCACAACACTAATATATATATATATATATATATATATATATATATATATATATATATATATATATATTAGTATTAAATAAACTTGAAAAAATAAATATTAAATGATGAGACGAATATATCAGGATATAAAAAGCTCTATCTGATTAAGAAATGATAATTGTAGAATAAAAATCAAAATATGGATAAGGATTAAATTTAAACATTTAATACATTTCAGCCATTACCTTAGTTTTCCCCACTGCCTGCGATAGTGTGTATATATATATATATATATATATATATATATATATATATATATATATATATATATATATATATATATACATATATATATGCACACACACACACGCCGACGACACCACGCTCTATACATGGTAAACCTGCTCCGGAGTTCGATTCTTAGGGGTATTTACCTTGAAACACGCGTGTACGTAGATTAATGTTTTAAAAATAATAAATAAATAAAATGTTATATACGCCCAAATTATGGGCGACTTTCTAAGTAAATAAAAAATGAGCTTCGAGACGAAGCCACTATTTAACCGTATTTATCGTTTGAAAAAAAAAAGAAAACGACAACGAATATATATATATATATATATATATATATATATATATATATATATATATATATATATATATACGTTGAGCACTTTAGTAGGTGAAGAAGAAAACTGATTTCCTATAATTTCAAACTCTTCATATAAATAAGCAGTGCACTGCGATGTAGACATTGGGAATTTGCATGCTCAGTTTACTGTGTCTGGCAGAATAATCACATCCTAGAAAGAGATACTTTGTGTATTGGAATTGTGTTTTCTATAAGGATATTTAGAAAAGGAAATAAGAAAAAAAACATTTTTAAAACAATGGCATTTCGAAAGTGAATGCTTTTCATCAGAAAGATTCAAATAACGACATGATTCTGAAGTTAAAGTAAAAGGACAAAGCTGACTTTAAAAGCGTTTAGATAAAAACATATTTGATAGAAATTATATTAAAAAGGTAAACATAAAGAGATAATTAAAAAAAAGCATGAATAAGGGAATAGTAAAAGAGAAACAATGAATAAGTAAAAATAGGCATATATAATGAATAGAATATTAGCAAATATATATAAGGAAAAAATAAAATAAAGAAGGAAAAGGGAAGAAAACAAAAGAAAATTTAAAAACATAAACAAATTTAACATATAAAAGATATAAAATATGTAAGCAAAAAATGAAAAAAAAAATGAAAAACAACAGAAAATTTATGAGTAACCTATGAATGACTTAACTTGCACAATTATTTGTTATCTTTATTCTATGAGGTTTGGTTTCAGTTTTTATTATATCTGAAGTAACTGAAGTTATATATATATATATATATATATATATATATATATATATATATATATATATATATATATATATATATAGCGTGTCCAGGGGTGATGAAACAAATCCAATAAAGTGCTCGATCGTAGATGTGAGAGCTGAAGATACAATATTTATTATGACACTATATATACATATTTCAAGGTCGTACCATTGGTTTCGATACACCGAAAACAGTCTGTTTTCGGTGTATCGAAACCAATGGTACGACCTTGAAATATGTATATATAGTGTCATAATAAATATTGTATATATATATATATATATATATATATATACATATATATACACATATATGTACATATATATACATATACATATACATATATATACATATATATGCATATATATATACATGATGATTGCAACGTCTTGTCAGACGAGTGCCACTTCCTCAGACATTTAAAATCCATGAGGCCAAATGTATGAGGAAGTATCTATACAAATATGATGTTACAGAGTCTTAGCTTTGTACGACAGCTAAGTCTCTCTCTCGGTTTAAAATGTTGATATCCAGCAACAAGCAAGAGCAAGATAGCCAGCAACAAATTAAACTGCAGACCAGCTTAATGCGGGTACTGGTCTTCCGCTTTATGTTTTTTTTTTTTAATCAGAGATCTGCTTCTCCTAGAAAGGTTGCCTTCACCACGGCTTACGGGAGCCCTCTCTGCCCTAATACACATATACACACACACAAATATACATGGTGCTAGTTGGCCGTTGACCCAGAAAAAGAGTTCATTCGCCCTTTGGAAGGTCTTGTTTTTAATCCTTCAGGGAGACTAGCCGCCATCCTCACCAAACAAGTCTGGTGGGGGAACCAGTTAAGTCGCCGGTGATCCGACCATGAGGCAGGTAGTACTGGGTTACATGGTACCAGTAGCATATGACATGACCTGGCATAAATATATACATATATGCATACATATATACATATATATATATACATATATATATATATATACATATATATATATATACATATATATATACATATATATATATATATATACATATATATATACAACGACTATGAACATTTTTAATGAACCCTGTACTTGTCATAAACATGACATCTACACTAACCCTGTACCCTCTCTCTCTCCCCCTCACTCTCCCTCTCTTTCCCTCTCGGTCTCTTTCTCTTTCCCTCTCGTTCTCCCTCTCTCGCTCTCATCTACTTAATATACCTTGCGGAACAAGCAAAAGGCAGTTAAAAATTTAAACCTTAAAACTGAAACTCCCTCGTCTCCTTACCCTATCCCTTTTTTTCTTTACCATCCTCTCCCCCTCTACCTCTCCCTATATTCATATATCTCCACCCACACCTACTTAAATCTGCTATCCCCCCCACGCAGTACAACCTAATGTATCTTAACCTTCAAAACTGAAATATTGTCAATACCCTTTCCCCCCTTATTATCACGCCCCTATTTCCCACTTTTTTTTCGTATTTCTTCTAAAACACTTCTTCCAATTACTAACAACCACTTCTGTAAGGTTTGACGAGGCTGTTAGATCGTAAACATGGGCCAACATCTGAAATATATGTAACCAAACAGATAAAACGGCAATAAGAAAATAAAACATTATATATATTTGTAGTCATGGACATACAGTCCTGTTTCGTTGTATCACAAATCATCAGTGCTGCTAGACTAGGATCTCTCCCTAGCCAAGGACTGGCCATAGAACCGTCGTGTTAACAGACGGCAGTTCTCCCACTCGACCATGAAGGCGACGCCCGTAAATAACTCGTCGGAATGTCTATTTAAATGGACACCCGCCACCACTTTTATAGTGCTCAAACCTCCTGTTTTGGTTTCGGGTTCCATTCAAACTGATGCACCCAATTCATACAAATATAGTGTTTATTTTTTTAAATCACAACTGTATAATATAAAAGAATCAATAAAAAAAAAACTTACGCTTTAATAATATATACGAAATCTACATAAATTGAAATATCATATACAAGCGTATTTTAAAACCGGGCTTCACTGGGCGTCCCTGCTAATAATAATGATTATTTTATACCTACAGGCACTAGTGTTTCATACTTCCTCAATCATCAATGTAGGAGCCGACAATTCTTGCCGATCGGAACATTCGAAAACAGCCACGAAGCCATCTGTGACTCGATTTGCTAAGCAATTACTTCGGAGCCATGAAATAATTGCCGCGAGAATCGAAGGAAATAATAAGTAATAAACGCACAATTCGTGCGCAGCCATTTGACAATCCAGGGTGTTCGGACGAAGGATATAGTAAACGCTGCATAAATGCTAGTTAACTAACGTTTATTCTATATTTTCCAGACATTGCATATACTTACGTATTCTGAAAAAGTTTGATAATTGTAATTAAATAATAATTTTTCGTTTATGCTAATAGACACTAGTTTTTCATGCTTAAGCAATTATCAGTATAAAAGGGGACAATTTCTGCTTATCAGGAGATTCAAACTCAGTCACACAGCCACTGTTTTTTATCGTACTTACAGCGTTCTAGTAATGCCATCTCTAGTGTAGAAAACCAGTTAGCGTGACAGACATTCTCTTTTCATAATCCTAATTTTCATTTACTGTACAGTACTAAAATTCGTCTACCAAAAAGCTAGATCGATAAAACCCCAGTACACCGAAAATACACTGTATTACATAGTTTTCAAGTAATATAATTTATAGTAGTTTCCACAGCATCTAGAATCGTGCACTTTATTGCTTCTTATCCTACTAACTTGTATATATATATATATATATATATATATATATATATATATATATATATATATATGGCAAAAATGGTAATTAGTAAGCCCTGAAGAGAGTGCTCAATACTATTGCAGAGCAAATATGCGTTTTATTTTTTATTACCGCTTTATCTGTTCAGTTGCATATGTTTTGGTTGTCAGACCATATTTACGATCCAGCAGCCTCGTCAGACCTTACAGAAACGGCTATTATTATTTGAAAGAACGATTTTAAAAAGAACGATTGAAAAAAGAAAGAAGGGAAGAGAAAATAAGTGGGTCGGAGATTGACAATAATTAAGTTTTGATGTTTAAAATACATTAGATTGTATCGTGTGGGGGTTAGTAAATTAAGCTAAGCGTGGGTGAAGATATAGTGATATAGGGAGAGGGGGAGATAAATTGGGGTATAAGGAGAGGAGGGTTGAGGAATTTCATTTTGGGTTTTAAGATTTGGTTGTTTTTATTAAGATTAGCTATACACTGGAGTATATGAATTGATGGGAGGGAGAGAGAGGGAGAGAGAAAGGGCTAGTGTGTGTGTTACATGCGTTTGGCAAGGGTTCATACTCGAACGCTCGCAGTGGACACGGTGAGAATGAATTGTTTTAGACAGTTAAGAGTGAATACACATGCACAACACACGCATACACGCACACATACATACACATATAAACATATACACATATATATACATACATAAATACACATGGATATATAAAAATATCTCAACATACATACACACAACCACATACGCACATACAAATATAACGCAATGTACGTGGAAACATACATGCCCATAAATGAACATACATGCACACACCCATATATACGTATGCACACACAGGTATACATATATATACACTGGCATTGGATTAAATTTTAACACACACACATATATGTATATATATATATGTGTGTGTGTGTATGTGTGTGTGTGTGTGTTAAAGTTTCATCCAATGCCAGTGCACGCAGATGAAACGAGAACAAATTCCACGCATTTTCTAATCGTTGGAAATACTTGATGCTTCGCCAAGACTATAAAGGATATTCTTTATCGTGACGCCATCACTAGATGGGTTGCCTACCACGGCTTAAGAGAGGTCCGTCTACCATTGAGAGAATAATAGACCGCGCCAGTTTCCCAAACTGAATATTTACGTCGCGTTACATACAGCGCCTCGGCTTCCCAAATGGTCAGCCATCTGGTATTGGCCAGGCTCAACGTTTCTTTACTTTGGTGATCTGTCGAGAAGCGATGTGTTAATGTGATATTGCTATCTGAGCATAATCTGTATATCAATAAAAGTGCACGTGTCTGTGTGGCTGTGTACATTTCCCTACGCAATAACTCCGCCAATTTTTAGTTTACAGACTTGAAATTTGATATAGAGGGTTCTGAGATTTGGGAAAATCTACGTGATCAGTTTTCGGCCAGAAATATGACTAGTAAGGGGTCAAAGTAAAATGATTTGACCTTTGGTACCTCTACCAAACTCCTCCGACAATTTGGGGTCTAAAAACTTTATATTTTAGATATAGGTTCCTTGGATATGGATCTAACATAATAAATCGATTTCTGCCCAAATGAATAAATGTTAAGGGGGGTCATAATAGGGGTGAAAGTTAAAAATATTGACCGTTTGTTTTTTTGTTGTTGTTATTTTTTATTTATTTTTTTTTTGCTAAGCATACACCTCCAAACACCCGGGCAACGTCGGGCACCTGTGCTAGTATATATATATATATATATATATATATATATATATATATATATATATATATATATATATATAAGTGAATGTATGTTTGTCTGTGTACATTTCCCTACACAATAACTCTGTCAATTTTCAGTCTACAGTCTCGATATTTGATATACAGAGTACTGAGATTTGGGAAAATCTTTCTAATTGGTTTTCGGCCAGACATTTTGCAGAAATGCTAGTCTATCTATATATCTATAAAAGGGAACGTGTCTGTGTATTTGTGTGTCTGTCAGTGTGTGTACATTTCCCTACGCAATAACTCTGTCAATTTTAAGTCCACAGACTCTAAATTTGATATACAGGGTACTGCGATTTAGGAAAATCGATTTGATTGGTTTTTGGTCAGATATTTGGCGATTAAGGGGTCAATGTTAGACGATTTGACCTTTGAGAACTCTACCAAACTTCTCCGACATTTTTGGGTCTAACCGCTTCAAATTTTAGATATAGGTTAATTGGACATGTATCTAACTTAATAACTTGATTTACGCCCCAAACAATAAATGTTAAGGGGTCATAATAGGGGTCCAAGTTTAAAAAATTGACCTTTTTTTTTGTTTTGTTTTTTTTAGCATACACCTCCAAACACCCGAGCAACGCCGGACACCCACGCTAGTATATATATATATATATATATATATATATATATATATATATATAAAAGATAAAGTGTCCCGCTGTGTGTGTGTCTGTGTTTCTGTATGTGTACATTTCTCTACGCAATAAATCTGTCAATTTTCAGTCTACACACTCGAAACTGGATATACAGTGTACTGAGATTTGTGAAAATCTATGTGATCGGCTTTCGGCCAAAAATTTGGCGATTAAGGGGTCACAGTTCAACGATTTGATTTTTTAGAACTCTACCAAACTCCTCCCAGAATTTGGGGTCTAAACACTTGAAATTTTAGATATAGGTTCCTTGGACATGGATCTAACTTAATAACTTCATTTGAGGCCAAAACAATAAAGTTTAAGGGGTCGTAATAGGGGTCAAAGTTAAACAAAATTGACCGCTTTTTCTTTTTTCTCAACACACACCTCCAAATACCCGAGCAACCATGCTAATATATCTATAAACGTGAACGTGTCTGTGTGTGTGTCTGTCTGTGTGTCTGTGTATATTTCCCTACGAAGTAACTCTGTCAACTTTTAGTCTACAGACTCGAAATTTGATATACAGACTACGGAGATTTCGAAAAATCTATGTGATCCGTTTTCGGACAGAAATTTGGCTGTTAAGGGGTCAAAGTTCAGCGATATGACCTTTGAGAACTCTACCTAATCCTCCGACAATTTGGGGTCTAAACACTTGAAATTTTAGATATAGGTTCCTTGGGCATGGATCTAACTGAATAATACGATTTGAGGCCCAAACAATAAATGTTAAGGGGTCATAATAGGGGTCAAAGTTTAAAAAAATATCCTTTTTTTTTGCTCAGCATACACCTCCAAACACCTGGGCAACACCGGGCTGAAATGCTAATACATATATAAAAGTGAACGTGTCTTTGTATGTATTTCCCGTATTTCCCTAGGCAATAACTCTGTCAATTTTCAGTACTGAGATTTGGAACAATCTTTGTGGTCAGTTTTCGGCCAGATATTCGGCTGTTATGGTGTCAAAGTTCACCGATTTGACCTTTGAGAACTCTACTAATCTCCTCCGACAATTTTAGTTCTAAACACTTGAAATTTTAGATATATGTTCCTTTGACATGGATCTAACTTAATAACTTGATTGGAGTCCAAAAGATTCCAAGTTAAGGGGTCATAATTGGGGTCAAATTTTAACAAAATTAACCGTTTTTTTGTTTTTTTTGCTCAACATACACCTCCGAACACCCGGGCAAGGCCGGCCTAAATGCTAGTATTTATATAAAAGTGAACGTGTATGTGTGTCTGCCTGTGTGCTTGTGTACATTTCGCAATAATTTCACAATAACTCTGTCAATTCTCAGTCTGAAGACTCGAAATTTGATATACAGGGTACTGAGATTTGGGAAAATCTTAGTTATCCATTTTCGGCTAGGAATTTTTCTGTTACGGAGCCAAAGTTTAAATATTTGGCCTTTGAAAACTCTACCAAAATCCTCCGCCAATTTTGGGTACAAACACTTGATATTTTGAATATTGGTTCCTTGGACATGAATCTAACTTAATAATTTTATTTGGGTCCATAACAATAAATGTTTAGGGGTCATAATAGGGGTCAAATTAAAAAAATGATCTCGCCAGCCTCCAAATTTCCCAGACAATTTCTTGTTTAAACATTTTAAATTTGCCATAAAGTGTATTCAGAGATAGGGCAAGCTTTTTAATCGGTTTGGATCGAAAAAGTTTGGTTACCAATATATAAATGTATGAATGTTTGCATGTCTACCTAAAACTTACGACAGAAGCGACGGCTTTTTACAGTATCGTTTGGAAGTTCCACCTTTCAGACGAAAAGTATCGACAAATTGGCTAAAAACAGTAATATCTTCACCTTCAACTGGGCACTTTTCTACAGGGGGGGGTCGCTTTTTTCGTCGATATTTTTTAAGCTATCTTCTTCTTTCGACTGTCTAGCCTTAATTAAAACCTACGTCACTTCTGGTTTGGAAGTGGTCGTAACAACAAATACGTCATGTTTTCTCCCCTGCGGGTACAGGTTCGAGCCTGCCTTTCTATTACTCTTTTTTTTTTTTTTTTTTGCTAAACACACATATCCAACCACCCGGGCAATCCCGGGCTTAATTGCTAGTATATATATATATATATATATATATATATATATATATATATATATATATATATATATATATATAGAGAGAGAGAGAGAGAGAGAGAGAGAGAGAGAGTTTTATTATAGTTCTTCATTCTTTGTGATAAATCAAATTGGTGTAAAAAATATTTCAGACAGACATTAGAGTTGGTACAAAACTGTATGATAGCTTTAAACAATATATCTGGAGCCATGCCGAGTTGGATACCAATTACATTAAGGAAATGAGAGGGAAGCGAAAAAGCAATTGATAAAAACGATTTAAGAATAAATTGATAAAATAACGATTAAGATAAGTCGTTAATCTATCAATTTGCCCTTAAATCGTTTTATCAATGGCTTTTTCGTTTCCATCTCAAATACATATATATATATAATTTTTAATACCTACAGATGCTAGTGTTTCATCTTTCATGTATCGTCAGTGCAGGAAGTGGCGATTCCCGCTGTGTCTTGTGATTTGAACCCCGCAACGAAATGACCGCTGTCTCCATTTACAAGGAACAATATAATGGGCAAACTTCAGCCACAGAGATATTCAAGTAAATTGAAACATTTTATAAAAACATAAAAAGCTATTGAATTGATCTACAGTGATCAAGTAACTGAGTGTCAGGTTCTCGCGCGCACGCCAACTGACCGACTTTTTCATTGGGTATATATATATATATATATATATATATATATATATATATATATATATTATATATATGAAATTAAAAATGGAGGCGTAGAGACCTAGAGATTCGACGATTTGTCCGTCTTATGCCAGCTTTCTCAAGAGGTATAGATAATGACGAGCCTTCAGGTTTCTCCGCCTCCATTTTTAAATTCATTACATTTTAATAATCAATATATATATATATATATATATATATATATATATATATATTAGTTCCCTGCAAAGTTGCACAGTAAAAATTTCAACCACAGCAAAGATTATCTTTTTTAACCGCGATGTGAGTTCGTTTCGCAAGTTTGAGCGTAGTTGCTAAGAATGATCATGATTTATTCCCGCTTGAAATCCACACGGTTCTGCAAATTTTAGAAACAAATGAAATTTAGGAGTTTGGACAATGTTTGATCTTTGTAATTTCACATACCCATCTTAGCAGCAGACAAATAGCGAAACAGTTAGAAGCTTGAGGCAATCCTTATTATACTCTCAGTGAGGAGATATATTATAGCGAGGATGATGACTATAAAGTGTCTCTATATTAGATTGAGCATATAGAGGAGTGAGATAACAAACTGCGTTATTTCACAAATAGAAAAACTGACCGATGTCTAATCAGTCGAGTTCCAAGCTTTACTAATCCAGCCGCATTGAACAACTTAAACAATCTGTGTGTGGATGACAATATATATATATATATATATATATATATATATATATATAAAATTTAAAATGGAGGCGTAGGAATCTAGACGTTCGAGTGTTCGCCCGTCTTACGCATGCCGGCTTCCTCAAGAGGTATGGTTAATGACGATCCTTTAAGTCTCCCAGCCTCCGTTTTTTAATTGCATTGCATTTTAATAATCATTATATATATATATATATATATATATATATATATATGAGTTCCCTGCAAAGTCGCAGAGCAAAACTTTCCAACCACAGCAATATGTATCTCAATTCAATTTCACGAACAAAGTTTATTTCCTCGAATATCGTATCTGTTGGGCAAATTACCACTGAACTGTATTCTTACGTATAAATACATTGTCGTTTACAAGTCAAATGTTAAATATTCGTGGAGTTGATCTTTGGATTAACAAAGTCTGTACGCTCGCCCCTATAGTTTCTAATCGTTTCTTTGAATTGTTCATCATTTAACAATGTCCTTTATCATTGTCCTCAACTCGTCCCCGGGCCTGTATAATCGGCGAGCCATTAATTAAAACTCAATCTTAATGCAGAGAATATCAACTAAATCTTATAAAGTTAGCATTGACTAATGCTAGTATACGGTATTAAGGATCATTTGCTATTTTTTCTTCATGCTTATGCCAATATATATATATATATATATATATTTTGTGTACAGAAAGTTGTTAGTTGAGACAGGTCATTGGTACCGTCGGTTTCAAGCCCGATAATAAGGCCCGTTTAAGGTATCCTTATCGAGCTCTCTTCAGCCAATATTCGTCTCGTATATATATTCGTCTCGTATATATATTCGTAACTTTCTGTACACAAAATATAAGTACGCTCTTAAAATTTGGATTTTCCTTTTAATTGAGCACTCTGCTGGAATTCTTTTTCCAAAAAAACTAATCATATATATATATATATATATATATATATATATATATATCGACTACTATATCATATAAAAGGAACTTTGTATCTATGGACTCAAAGACAGCTAGGCCGATTTTTATGAAATTTCTCAGAAATATACTTCATGTGTCTTGAAGTGGGTTTCGATAATGTTTTTGTTTTGGGACGTGTTCGATACGTATCGGTAATCCGAATAATACGATGAAACGAATTTGACGAATGTAAACACCTTACACAGCCTAACAACAAACATATTTGAGAAGTTTTAAAACCCTACTATCATGGAAGGAATTTTATGAAGTTAGAATAAACTATTAAAATATAAAGCTTCCCGGTTATCTATTAGCTATCAACCGTGAATGGAGAGACATAACTGATAGAAGTTCATCAAAACATATTCCATTAATGTACTAGTTAAACATACATAAGGATTTAATATTACAGCGATTGGGCAGAGGTTAATCATTGATATGAAACAATGTATACAAATGTAACGATACATCCAATAAAACAATGGTTAAACTTTCCATTGAAAACATGGATTTTTTCGTGAAATTACAACGGATTTTTGTAACGTGGAAATACTCTACTGACACAAACTTTATACAGGCTTAAACAAATATTACAAACCCAAATATTGGTAGTATATAATGCATGTGTATAAATTAATCTAAAGTTTTAAAGTTTACCGTGCAATGTTAATTTAATGGCTTCCGCTTTAGTAAATGCTGCAAAGTATGGAGTTTGCTCACCAGACTGGTTTGCTTGTGTTTTATCTTACTTCGTGTAAACTCTTTTCTGGGCTATTGAATGCCGAATCCAGTAGTTTTAGAAATTTTTTTTCAAGTATTTTTAATATCTTCTAATGTTTATTCATAGGGTTTCGTTTAGATTAGTTTCTAGATAATTGTTTTTGTTTTAGACTTTGCAGAACATGATTGAGTTTTCCATAGGGAAGGGAAAAAACACCATCTATGTTTAGTGCATTCACGATCAGACAAACTGCTCTAGTGGGGTGGACTAACAAGAATTACCACCCCTGACCAAAGTGGACTTGGATTAATGGTTAGTAAAGGGAGCTCCACTTTCCCAAATAGAGTTACCACTGGTTGTCAAGGAATTGATCGACATTTGATGTTAGTTATCGGCAACAGTATTTCTTTAGGGGGTATTGCGTTGAAATTTTAATTTCTTTTGCATTTTTTTGTGCTGTGGAAAATTTGGCTTCCCAGTTTCTCGGGGCTTTCAAATTTCCTATATATGTCTATCTCGATCACAGATGTTACCGCGCCATTTTCAATTGGATTGTCTTCAGATTCTGAACCTTCCGTAACATTAGGATCCCATCGATATCCATTCATTACAAGTGCAATATCTTGTGCTGAGCTTTATCCTCTATATGAGAAGACGAGAAATGGAAAGACGTGTGCGTTTATGTAAACTTAAATATATTTATTTTAAAATCAACTATGAAAAAGATTATTCGGATTCTACGCTTTAGTGTTCTCATCTCCGGTGTTGTTTGCACAACATTTTCTCGGATGTCAGCACTTTCGAGAACTAAATAGTTAATCATACCAAAACCCAGAACATGAGAATCATTTCGATGAAAAGTATATTAATTATATTTTCTGTATATAAATTTTCATGCGAAAATGTGCATATTTTAAATATGTATTGATTTACCTTATCTACAAAATCTAATATTTAAAAGACGAGCATTTTTTTTTGAATTTACACACATTTTTATCTTTAAAAGTTTTTGACATCTAAACGCGAATGTTAAGAGGATTTTCCATTTTAGTTAATGCCTAATGTATTTTTGTTTAAAATATATTTTTTTTTAATTTAAAAATATCTAAACAAATTTAGGTGTTTTTCTCAGAAGACTGTCTTAGTTACTTTTTTTTGGGGGGGGGTCTTAAAAACTAATGTATGATTTTATTTGGAGACTTCACCCAATCTTTCTAGATTTTCATACAAGGTATGCGCTACATCTACTTAATCATTAAAATGATAGTTTTATTCTATTAAGTAAATACAAATTGGAAAGATGAGAAATTTAATAAACGGTGTAGTTCATGACATGACCGAATTAGAACTCACTGCTTCTCAATATAAAATAATTTGCGAAATTACAGAATAGTTAACACTATATAATCTAAAGATTAGATTGTAAATACAGCTATAAATAAGTTTTATTCAGAAAATTATCAACCTCGCGATGCAAGCTTTGTTAAACATTAAGCTAATTTTTATGGATTTTTTTCTTTTAATCTAACGATCTTTTGAGCCTGTCCAGTTCCAATGACAAACTAGATTAACCAGCTTTCGCAAGATAGAGATAGGGACTTATTGAATGTGTACAATAATGAGAATGCTTGGTAGAGTTTTTTGGATAAACGAATGATCCTATCAAATTAATGCTGGTTTAACAATGCTGGTTTATTAATACAATAAAATTGATATAAACGCAGTGATCGGCAAAGTTTAAGACGCGTATGCGAGTAAGTATTGTAAGGTAAATATAATTAGTAGTGAGCTAGAATAAGATTAAAGATAATATCCGACAGAGTTTTTAAACTCCATTAAAAGTGATGTAGATATTAAGATTGACGACGATGAGTGCGTCCCGCGCACGCTCGTTAGATCATATTCACAATCATCGACGTATTCAAAGTAACTTCAACAGGTGCGATTTTTTTTTTTTTTTTTTTTTTTTACAGGAAATTTTTATAATGCAAAATTACGCAGAAACCGAATTAAATACGATATTCGTTATTTCCTTTACATGTGTACATTTTAATACAAAGTAATGTTTCACATATTAGAATTATGGACATGTGACGCATCCAGAATTTAATAAATTATCTTACGTTTTGAAAGAACTATATCTGTACATGTTGTATTCAATCATCCAAGTTAGTTTCCTCACTTTGATTGGTTGTTTGATTTACGGCATATCAACCATTTTCAGGTTATTTAATGCTGAATCCAGTGATCCTGAAGAACAATTTTAGAGTAGAATGTGTTTTTTTCGAGTCGGTTCCTATTTAACTCGTAGGTGGGACGCTAACGGAACCAGAGTGGACCTGGGAGCACTGTCAAAGGGTGGCTCCAGCCTCCCCAAAACCCGCAAGGAGGGGTCTCACAATCGGATATAGTTTAACGCCATACCAAGAACCATTACTCATTTGGAAAAGTAAAAATTAAGTGAACAAATTAAAGTTAATATAAATACGGTAGCCTAAAAAACGCTGACTAAAGTATTCCGCTTACTCGTAGATAGACAGTATAGATAGTTACCGAGACTAATATGGCTTACTTTAAAGGGTTGCCCATGTATAAATATATTCAGACACATCGATGACCTTCACATTTTTCT
Organism: Euprymna scolopes; assembly: GCF_053919585.1. Taxonomy (NCBI): domain Eukaryota; kingdom Metazoa; phylum Mollusca; class Cephalopoda; order Sepiida; family Sepiolidae; genus Euprymna; species Euprymna scolopes. The sequence goes on along the minus strand of NC_136493.1, from coordinate 39,848,981 downwards.
TCCCGCAGGTGCACAAATAGAAACACTAAAAAAAAAAAAAAAAATAAATAAATTAAATACTATTGAGCCTTCTATCAAATTCAATCATGAAACTGAACAAAACAAGCATTCATTTCACAATAAAAGCAAAGAAATGCGTTTTACAATCTAGCACCGATCATAAGTAATGTAATAATGAAGGAATACAATTTGAAACCTGATTAGTTCCGTTTATATACGTTTTTAATCATTTTATCTATTTTGTACATTCAAGTTAAAAATTTGGGTTTATATAGCATAAAACAGGATCCGTTCTTATTGAACTGATGAGCAATTGGCAGCTCCGTTTATTTCAAAAATATAAACAATTCGAACATTATTCATTACTGTAAAATATTTTTCAATTCAAAGTTTTGTCATAAAGCAAAACTGCTGTTAGATGGCGGGAGAATTATTTACTGTTAATAAGTTTAGAGAAAAGTAAACTACAAACATTCTCAACAGCAAGAGAAGCTAGCTTTGTTTACTAGTTCTCCATATAGAATTTTCGGATTTTTAAAAAAAATCTGTTTATTCATGTAAATCAAAAATTTGTAGTTGGTCGAGAATAAAAATAAAACGAACAAAATGTAAAATTCAAAAGTTTATGAAAATTAAAGTCGAGATTAAGAATTTCGAACCGTCGAAAATTAAGAATCCAGTCTGACCATAATGCCTGTGGAATTGTCTTCCGTTTTCCGGCTGACTACAATATGGTTGTGTTCAAGTCTAAAGTTAATAAGTTCTTGATGAGCCGGTCCATATAAGTTATCAAATTTACCACATTTTCATTACTAATGATTACTATATTGACCAATTTCTACTGTACACTCTTTAACCCTTATCCTTGTGTGGCCTCTGGGCCTTGATAATGTGGTGATGCCTATGTAAAAAAAAAAAAAAAAAACGACTGGAATCTTTGTCGCCGCCAGCGGAAGTGAAGAAAAAAAGGGACGAGTGTTTATTTATGATTTTGTTCTAGATGGAAATGAGACATTCTATCGGATGTTAGATATCCACTCACTAATTCAAACCGAGAAAACATTTTTTAGTGGTTCCGAAAGTTTTCCTGGGCATGGTTGCACCTGTAATTACTGTAAGGATTGTGATTTTCCGAATCCTCTAGTTTTGACGTGTATATCGTAGTAAAAAAAATGCATTAAATGTGTAGTCAGTTAGTAGAGGAATGAATATCCAAGTTAAAAATGCTGATCTGCCGTACAAGGAAATAACAGAAAAAGTGTCCAAAAGAATTAATACCTTCAAACGGGTGTGTGATAAAGATTCATAGTATTTTACATGTAAAAGGTGAAGTGGTTTAGTATAGTTGCTAATGCATGGGTAAATGAACTGACTAGAAGTCAAATATAGCTCAGGTATGTAACTCCTACTTTAGAGCTCAGTGGTTTCAATTTCAGATGAAGATCCAATACATGGCGAGGAGCTACTTATAGGAAGCATTGGCGTAGCAAATTCCGTATTGGAATTCACGTCTATTTCACCCGGGTTCAGTCCAGAAGATAACATGGATTCACCGTTCCTTGTATCAGGAACTTCGTTAGAAGTTTTGATGGGGGTCCGTGTTGACCTAACACAATTGCGTCTTAAGAAACAGATTAGGAAAACAATCCAAACTATTGCAGCGGCCATGACAAGGAGTAATGATGAAGAGGTATTATCACTTGGAGAGCTTTTGGAAGACGTTTCTATGGACAAGTCGGTTGACGTCACGCTAGCTTCAGTGGACAAGCCGGGTGACATCAGTGAATATGGAGTGGACGAACGGGTTGATCATTTTATTGCGTGAATTTGCTAAATTTTGAGTGGGCAGTTTACTAGAAACAAAATCTTCAGAATGGGATATCTCAGAGTTCTCAGAGGCTGAGAGCAGTTTCTTTCCAGAATAAGCATTTGCGCATGATTCGGCGTTTTCTTCGCAATCTGGCTTTTTGTTTAGGACTACGGCCATCATAGCAATAATGAATAAACACCCTATTAAAAATCTGTCCATAATGCTACAATCTTATTCCTGTCTTCTCGTAAGAACTAATTAACCTATTTTAAAGCCATGAGGATGAATTCTAAAATCGTTAATGTTAGGGTTCATTTATTTATTTATTTTAATGTTTTATAATAACCTTTCCATTAACTCACGCTGTATATTTCTGCACTGTTTTACCTATAAAACATGGATTGTTCCATATAGTTTGAACTGGCGGAGGCTGTAATTTAAGATATGACGTGAATAAACATAAAAGAAGTTTAGTCATTTAATACTGACTAGTGGGACCTGTGGAAGTTCCACGGGGGACTGATTTATATGTAATATATTGATGTTGGAAATCTGTAGATATTCAGCTTAAATGGTTTATAATTACTTACTGGAACAGAAATTCAAGCAATGTCCCGTAGACGCGTACATGTATGCCAAAAATGTAGGTAATAAATTATTCGTTTGGTTTTTTTGGGTTGACGATATATTACTCGCCTCAAACTGCGACAACACTAAAAAAAAGTTAAGAATAAATTAAATAAATTAAAATGCCCGATCTTGGACGACTGTCATGGTTTCTCGGTATAAATTTTACTTGTGAAAATGAAACTATAACTATGAACCAATCACGATACATTGAAACAATTCTGATCAAGTTCAGAATGCAAGATTGCAAAGCGCTTCCAACTCCCGTCGAAATGGACATAAATAAAAGTATAGAGACCGAAACAAAATCCATGGATAATCGATTATACAGAGAAATGGTTGGAAGTTTCATCGATTTGATGACCGCAACAAGGCCTGACATATGTTACACTGTAACAAAGCTATCTCAAAACTTAATACCGACAATTAAGGACCTTAATCGTGCAAAACAAATCCTATGTTATCTAAAAGGAACCAAGGAATAATCTTTAATATTTAAAAAGTCTACATATCCTCTAAATTTAGAAGGATTTTCAGATTCAGATTAAATTTACTCTGAAGAAAGAAACAGTATAACGGGGGTATTGTTTTAGACTGTCAAAACTTAAAAGCAACACATTTTTGCCCTTTCTACTTGTGAAGCAGAATATGTGGCGCTCACCCATTCCGCGCGGGAGGCAATTTTTCTGGACACCCTTCTAAAATCTATTTTAAACCCAGATCTAAGTACAAAAACCTATAGCAATTCATTGTGATAATCAGAGCAGTATATTATTTGCAAATAATTTTATGATTCATCAAAGGTCGAAACATATTGATATCAGATATTATTTTATAAGGGATGAAAAAAGGAAAAAATCTATAACTCTTACTTATGTGACGTCTGAAAATAATATAGCCGACATTTTCACTGAACCTATAAAGAGAATAAAATTAAAACATTTTATAACCGAACTTTTTGGAATCTAATTAAAAATAAATCTCTCTTCAGAAACCGAAAAAGAGAAGCATGAACAGTCGAAATCACATTAAAAAATTGCAAATTATCCCGGGCACGACGTTAAACTGCGACCATTTCTATCTTACTAACCAAATTAACCAAATAATACCTAACATAATGTTTCCAGCTTTTGTTTTAAAAAAATGTATATTTGTGAATTTTTGTGAATATGTTTATATGCATTTGAAAAAGAATTCTATTTGTATGCTTATATATATTTGAAAAGTGTTTATTTTTATATGTATAAAAAATGGCTTCTTTTTGCACATATTATATCGATATATTGATAATTATTTTTGACCAAAGAGAATAAAGACAAATTCCACCAAAAAAAAAAAAAATCAATTATTTTATTGGTTTATTTTTCTTTTAATTTGTCTATTTTTATTTTTATTTATTTATTTTTATTTCCATCTCTCACGTCAAACTAAAATTGAATCCGAAAGGATTTTTCCATTATATCAAAAAAAAAAAAAGGGGGGGGGCGCGTAAACTGTTTTTGACTCCTAATGGGGGTAAATATTTATTTTCGTAAGGAAAAATTTGGCACAAGGCCGAACATGGGGGAAGGGGAAGGAACGTTCTTTGCCAACTAATCTAACCTAACTAGTTCCTACTTTCACTTTACTTTCCCCACAATTCCTACCATACATCCATCAGCGTATAAATCCTTCGTCAGTCACCATAAGAACATCATACCATGATAATCTAACTAAAACACATAAGGAAAAGGGGTGTTGTGATATAAACATTTTATTATACAATACAAGATGAAATATTTACAATGTTAATACCCCACCCCGTTGCTGAACTGTGGCAGATACGCCGCTTCGCCAGTCGAAAGAGTGATGCGGGCTCGAACGCTTTATTTACAACACCTCTTACGAAAACTTCGAAAGGGAACCCGCCCCGCATTTCCGGCGAATCAAGCGATCTGTCACGCAATTGGGGAGGTGAATGAGGGTAAAAGATGGTAGTTGAAAGGCAGGCTCGAACCTGTACCGCGAAGGAAAAATAGAACAGGGGAAAAACCTGACGTCATTGCTGATATGACCACCGCCAAACCGGAAGTGACGTAGGTTTTAATTAAGTCTAGACAATCGAAAGGAAAGGATGACTTTAAAAAATATCGAAAAAAGCGACTTCCCCTGTAGAAAAGTGCCCAAGTGAAGGTGAAGATATTAATGTTTGTGGACAATTTTCGATATTTGTCGTCTTAAAGGCCGAACTTCAAAGCGATCCTGATCTTGTAAAAATCTGTCGCCCCTGTCGAAAACTTTAAGCAGGCATGATAACATACATACATACATTTATTGGTAACTACACATTTATCGACCCAAACCGATTAAAAAGCGTGCCATATCTGTGAATACCATTTATGTAAAATTTCAAATGTTTAGCCCAGAAATTGTCTGAGTAATTTGGTAGAGATCGCAGAGGTCAATTTTTTTCACTTTGACCTCTATTATGACCCTGAATATTTATTGTTTTGGGCCTAAAGGAAGTTATTAAGTTAGATGCATGTTCAAGGAACCTATATCCAAAGTTTCAAGTGTTAAGACACAAAATTAGCAGAGGATTTTAATAGAGTTCTCAAAGGTAAAATCGTTAAACTACCACCCCTTAACAGCCAAGTTTCTGACCGAAAAACTATCACAAAGATTTTCCAAAATCTCACTACACTGCATATCAAATTTCGAATCTGTAGGCTTAAAATTGACAGAGTTATTGAGTAGCGAAATGTACACAGACACGTTCACTTATATATATATAAGTATGTGTGTGTGTATATATATATATATATATATATATAGTTCCCTGCAAAGTTGAAGAGCAAAACTTTCCAACCACAGAAATATGTATCTCAATTCGATTTCACGAACAAAGTTTATTTCCCCCGAATATCGTATCTGTTGGGCAAATTACTACCGGGCTGTATTCTTACGTATAAATACATTGTCGTTTACAAGTCCAATGTTAAATATTCGTGGAGTTGATCTTTGCATTAACAAAGTCTGTACGTTAACCCCTATAGTTTTTAGTCGTCTCTTTGAATTGTTCATCACTTAACAGTTTCCTTTATCATTATCCGCAACTCGTCCCCCGGCCTGTATAAGCGGCGAGCCATTAATAATAAAAAAAAACCCTCAATCTTTATGCAGAGAATATCGACTAAATCTTATAAAGTTAGCATTGACTTATGCTAGTATACGGTATTAAGGATAATTTGCTATTTTTAGTTCATGCTTACATGCCGATATATTTATATCTAGCTAGACTACTATATTATATAAAAGGAACTTTGTATCTATGGACTCAAAGATAGCTAGACCGATTTCTATGAAATTTCACAGAAATATACTTCATGTGTCTGGAAGTGGTTTTCGATAATTTTTGTCTTGGGACCTTGTCGATACGCATCGATAATCCGAATAATACGATGAAAGAAGGAAGTGGCGAATTTGACGAATGTAAACACACGAATGTACACAGCCTAACATTACAAACGTATTTGAGAAGTTTTAAAACTTTACTATCATGAAAGGAATTTTATGCAGTTAGAGAGAATAAACTATTAACATATAAAGCTTCCCAGCATCTACTGGCTATTAACCGTGAAGGGAGAAGCACAACTGATAGAAGTTCATCAAAACATATTCCATTAATGTACTAGTTAAACATACACAAGGATGTACTATTACAGCGATTGGGCAGAGGTTAAAAATTGACATGAAACAATGTATACAAATGTAACGATACATCCAATAAGACAATAGTTAAACTTTCCATTGAAAATGGAGTTTTTTCGTTCAATTAAAACGGATTTTTGTAACGTGGGAATGCTCTACTTACAAACTTTACACAGGCATAAACAAATATTACTAACACAATCATTGATAGTATATAAGGCAGTGTATAAATTAATCTAAAGTTTCAAAGTTATCGATACAGTATTAATTTAATTGCTTCCTCTTTAATAAAGGCTGCAAAGAATGGAGTCTGCTCACCAGACTTGTTTACTTGTGCTGTTTTATCTTACGTTATGTCAACTCTTTTCTGGGCTATTGAATGCCGAATCCAGTAATTTTAGAAACTTTTTCAAGTATGTTTAATATCTTCAATTATTTATCATAGGGTTTTGTTTAGATTAGTTTCTAGATAATTGTTTTGTTTTAGATTTTACAGACCATGATTTGGTTTTTCATAGGGAAAGAAAGACCTCTATGGTTAGCGCAGTCACCAGGATGAAGCCCGTATCTTCAGATAAACTGATCTAGTGTGGTGGACTAACAAGAATTAACACCCCAGACCAAAGTGGACTTTGATCAATGGTTAGTAAAGAGAATTCCACGTTCCCCACATCTCTCAAATAGTCTTACCACTGGATGTCAAGGGATTCGTCCACATTTCATTTTAGCTATACGCGTCTATAAAGATTAGATATTAAGTAAGGGACCAACAGGGCATAAACATTTTTATATTTATTTTACTAAAACTGAAACGAGGCAGGGTTTTTAATTAAAGTTGACGACTAATTCATTTTACCTACTCTGCTGAAAAATAGATTATTTTCTCTTTTCGAACAATTTATAAAGCACTTTCTTTGATGGATTTTTTGTGATGTTTGCCAATAGTATGTTTAGGGCATATTATATTGCATTGAAATTTTAATTGCTTATATATATATATATATATATATATATATATGATGATCGCAACGTCTTGTCAGACGAGTACCACTCCCTCAGACATTTAAAATCCATAAGCCCAAATGTCTGAGGGAGTATTTATACAAATATGATGTTACAGAGTCTTAGCTTTGTACGACAGCTAAGGCTCTTTCTCGGTTCAAATTGTTGAGATCCAGCAACAAGCAAGAACAAGATAGCCAGCAACAAATTAAACTGCAGACCAGCTTAATGCGGGTACTGGTCTTCCGCTTTATGGTTTTTGAAATCAGAGAGTTGCTTCTACTTTGAAAGGTTGCCTTCACCACGGCTTACGGGAGCCCTCTACCCCAGTACACATATATACACGGCGTGTATATATATATATACACACACACACAATTTTTGTGCTGTCAAAATCAGGTTCTTCATTTTCTTGGGGCTTTCATATTTCCTATGCATGTCTTACTCGATCACAGATGTTACGGCGCCATTTTCAATTGTATTGTCTTCAGATTGTGAACCTTCCTTAACTTCGGGATCCCATCGGTATGCATTCATTACAAGTGCAATATATTGTGCTGAGTTTAATCCTCTATATGATAAGAGGAGAAATAGAAAGATGGGTGCGTTTATGTAAACTTATCATTTTCATAATGTATTTTTAATTAAAAAAAAAAAAAAAAAAAAGTTATTTTATGAAAACGATTATTTGGATTCTACGCCCCTAGTGTTATCATCTTCGGTGTTGTTTGCATAACATTTTCGCGGATGTCAGCACTTTCGGGAAGCAAATAGTTAATCATACCAAAACCCAGAACATGAGAATCCTTTCGATAAAAAATACATTTTCTGTACTGAAGTTTTCATGCGAATATGAATAGCGTATGTATTCACTTAATCTATAAAATCTAAAACCTGAAATACGAGCAATTTTGTATTTACACACATTTTTATCTTTAAAGGGTTTCGACTTCATTCTAAACACGAATATGAAGTGGATTAGACCAGTTAATGCCGAAAGTATTTAAAATAAATTCTAATTTTTTTTTTTTAATTAAAACCTGTAAACAAATTTAGGTTTTTCATAAGGCTGTCTTTGTTAATTCCGTTGGGGGGGTATTTTAAAAAATGTACGATTTTATTTGGAGACCTCACCTAATATATCTAAATTCTCATGCAAGGTATGCGCTACATCTACTTAAATCATCAAACTGGTAAGTGTACTCTAAACTTAACGAAACAAATGGGAACGATGATAAATTCAAACGGTGTAGTTCCTGAATTGCTTACTAAATTAGAACTCACTGCTTATTAATATCAAATGATTGAAATTACAGAATAGTTAACACTACCATCTAAAGATGCGATTGTAAATAAAGCTATAAGTTTCAGAAAATTATCAACCTCGAGATACAAGCTTTGTTAAACATTTTAATAGTTTTTTTTCTTTTAATCTAACGATCTTTTGAGCATGTCCGGTTCCAATGGCAAACTAGATTAACCAGCTTTCGCAAGATAGATATAGGGACTTATTGAATATGTACATTAATGAGAATGCTTGGTAGAGTTTCGGATAAACGAATGATCCTATCAAATTAATGCTGGTTTAACAATGGTTTTAATACAATAAAATTGATATAAACGCCATGATCGGCATAAAGTTTTAGACGCATATGCAACCAAGTATTGTAAATATAATGATCACTAGTAATGAGCTTAAGGGAAAAGATAATATCCGACACTTTAAACTCCATTAAAAGTGATGTAGATATTTAGATTGACGATGAGCGAATCCAGAGCACGCTCGATAGATCATATTCAATCATCGCCCAGTTTTTATTCAAACTAAATTTAACAGGTGCGATTTTTTTTTACATGAAATTTTAATAAAGCAAAATTACGCAGAAATCGAATTAAATACGATATTCGTTATTTATTTAACATGTGTACATTTTAATACAAAGTAATGTTTCGCATATTAGAATTATGGACATGTGACACATCCAGAATTTAATATTAAGTTTTGAAAGAAATATATCCGTACATATTGTATTCAATCATCCAATTTAGTTCACTCGGATCGGATGGTTGTTTTACGGCATATCAATCCTTTTAAAGTTATTTAATGCCGAAATCAATGATTTTTAAAAATTTTCGAGTAGAATATTTTTTCAGGTCGGTTTCTATTTAAATAGTTAGGGCCATAAATACTATCACAACGGGTCAGATTGGACCTGGGAGGACTGGCAATTAAAGGGTAGTGCCACCCCATCGGATAGTTTAAGGCTATATCAAGGACCCTTATCATTTGGAAAAGTAACAATTAAGTGAACAAATTAAAGTTAATATAAATGCGGTAGCCTAAGAAATGCCGAGTAAAGTATTGCGCTTACTCCTAGAAAGACAGTATATCGAGGCCAATATAGCTTACTTTAAAGGGTTACCTATGTATAAATATTAAGCAAATGAATTAAGCTACTAAGTTTAAGACTTAGAAGTCTATAATGAAGTAGGATCGGAGATGCATGTTCTGTACAAATATCTATTCAAGTTAAAACTTGGTTTTATATAGGATAAAACAGGGTTCGTTCTTATTGAACGAAAAATAAAAATTGGTAGCTCCGTTTAATTAAAGAAAAAAACATAAAATTCGAAAATAAAGGATTCATCCCTGTAAAGTATTTTTCAATTCAAAGTTATTGAACAAAGCAAAACTTAAAATGGCGGTGGAATTACTGTTTATAGGTTTGGAGAAAACTATACTAAAAACATTCTCAAAAGCAAGCTTTGTTCACTATTTCTCCATATAGAAGTTTCAGATTTTAAAATCTGTTTATTCATGTAAATCAAAAATTTATAGGTTCGAGAGTAAAAATAAAACGAACAAAATGAATTCAAAAGAATGAAAATTAAAAGGATTAGGAATGTCGTACAGTCAAAAATTAAGAATCCAGTCTGGCTGTAAAGACTGGAATCTGTCAGCGGAAGTGAAGAAATAAAACGGACGAGTTTTAATTTATGATGTTCTAGTTGGGGATGAGACGTTCTATTGGGTGTTATATATCCACTCATTGACTCAAACCGAGAAAACTTGATTACAACCGCGGTTTTAAGTGCAATTGTATCCTTTGCACAGTGTATTTGTCAAGAAGGTTCTGAAGTTTTCCCTGGCCATGGCTGCGCCTGTTATTACTGAAAGGATGGTGATTTTCCGAATGCTCCAGTTTTAACGTGTATATCGCTGTAAAAAAATGCATTAAATGCGTGGCCAGTTGATAGAGGAATGAATATCCAAGTTAAAACGCTGATCTGCCGTAAAAGGAAACAAAGTGTTCAAAATAAATACCTTTAAACGGGTATGTTAAAGATTTCATAGTATTTTACATCGAAAGATTTAGTGATTTAGTCACTAATGTATGGCTAAAAGAAAATGAATTGACAAGAAGTCAAATATAGGTCAGGTACGTAACTTCTGCTTTAGAGCTCAGTGGTTTCAATTGCAGACGAGGAAGACGCAATACATGGCGCGGAGCTACTTATATGAATCATTGGCGTAGCAGATTCCATATTCGCATCCATGTCTATTTCACCAGAGTTCAGTCCAGAAGATACCATGGATTCACCGTTACTTGCATCAGTAATTTCGTTAGAATTTTGGATGGGGCTCGGCGTGGACCTGAAGAATTCTCGTGCTACGAAAAATATTATTAGCAAAACAACCAGAATTACTGCAACGATCATGCCAAGGAGTACTGATGAAGAAACCTCATCACTTGAAGAGCTTTCGGAAGACGTTTCCATGGACGAGTCAGTTGACGTCACGCTAGGTGACGTGGAGAAGCCAGGTGAAATAGTGGGAGAGGTTGTCATTGTATTTGGTGAATTCGCTAGATTTTGAGAGGGCAGTTTACTAGAAACTAAATCTTCAGAATGGGATATCTTCGAGTTCTCAGTGACTGGAAACTGTTTCTTCCCAGAATGACCATTTGTGCAGGATTCGGCGTTTTCTTCGCAATCTGGCTTTTTCTTTTGGCCTACGGCCATCATAGCAATAATGAGCAAACACACTAAAACCAGCTTGTCCATACTGCCACAATATGATTCCTGTCTTCTCGTAAGAACTAATTAACCTATTTTAAAGCCATGAGGATGAATTCATTTCGTCTAAAATCGTTAATGTTAGGGTTCATTTATTTATTTATTTTAATATTTTATAATAACTTTTCCATTAACACACGCTGTATATTTCTGTACTGTTTTACCTATAAAACATGGATTGTTCCATATAGTTTGAACTGACGGAGGCTGTAATTTAGGATATGGCGTGAATAAACATCAAAGAAGTTAAATCATGTAATACTAACTAGCGGGACCTGTGGAAATTCCACAGGGGACTTATTCATATGTAATATATTGATGTTGGCATTCTGTAGATATTCAGCTTAAATGGAGACGCTCTGATATTATTGTAACTATTTTGTGAAAACTGCAAAAAGTATTTATAAAACCTAGCAGGGACGCGCAGCGTAGCCAGGTCGTAAACTACGCTTAAATATGATATTTTAATTCGGGCAGATTTCCTATATATTATTATAGAGTTAATGTTCTTTCGATTTTTATATCTTATAAAGTAGCGATTTGTAAAATAAAAATATATATCTTTGACTTGGGTTCATGAGCTTGAATCAGAACCGAATCCCAAACTAATGAATATATATGTATATATATATATATATATATATATATATATATATATATATATATATATATATATATCTTCAAGTATGATCGAAACTGAAACCTAACTTTATGAAGAAATATTGATAAAATTATTTATAAAAAAATAGATTATTGAAACCGAAGGTAAAAAATCAGGAAGAATTCTCTGTAAAATTAATTATAAAAAAGTTAAATGGCTTCAGTGCCATCAGCTATAATCGGAACCGAAACCAAAATTCATGAAGAATTCTTGGTAAAATTGCTTATTACAAGAAATGGAAGTGCATAGCTATAAAACATCCCGGATGTAAGTGTGGCACGGAAAATAACACGCAGGCTATCATATTAATATATAGATTAACGGGGGCGGCTTAACCCAGTCATAAAATACGCTAAAATAAGTTATTTTGATGTGTTCAGATTTTGTATATATTATTATAGCGTCGTGATTTCGATAGTAAAAAAAAAAGTATTTAGGTGCCATCAGCTAGAATTGAAACCGAAATCAAAACTGTAGTAGCCAAAGCTGGTGACGTTACCACTGTACCAAGGTAACACGCATATGAACTGATTAAAAATTTTAAATTAAATATAATAAATATACAAAATATGACTTTTTAAATTTTGACCTATTTGTGACGGCTTCGAAACTATTTTAACCGGCTAAAGACCCATACAAAACGATCCATACAAAATCCAATCGTGTGCGGCCCATAGTTCTGTTACTTTAAGTTTCGGCTATAATAGCGTTAAAATAAAAGACATATAGCCATCTAGCTTTTTTTATATTACACTAGTGGGAGAGGGGGCGTTGCTCGGCCGTAAAATACGCTTAAATATGATATTTTAATTCGCATTTCGTATATACTAGACTACCCGTGCCCCCTTGGGTCAGTATGTTATATTACCTATGGACTTCATGTATGAGCGTGACATTTGTGACGTAAAGAAAATAGTTTTTGTACATAACAGAAACATTTCCATGAGAGTATATTAAAATGAAAAATCACGGACGGATCACTCAAACATGAAAAAAAGCCTCCCTATTCGTGTAAAGTGTCCTATTTTTCCGAAATTACCAGTATCAGCCGGTCACTGAGGTGTGACTAGCTTCACGTGTTACACTAACTGTCTTAAAGTGACACGGAAAATAGTGCCACACGAATAATCGCTCAAACATCGAAAATTAAACGTGATTTTCCTACGAATCGAAAGCCGACGAAAGTCATTTAGCAGCAAAAACGCACATGAACCTACCGATGAAAAATATAAGAATGAAAAACCCATACTGGAATCCTTCAACTAAGTTATAGAAACTTAAAATCTAAAAAAAAAAAAAAATTAATAAAACCTGAAGCAAAAAAATAAAACCTAAATAAATAGAATAAAACTAATATTGTAACAGATTAGTGAATGTATCAACAAATTCACCGTTCTCACACAAATATGTTGTATCTAGAAATGTAAACAAAAAATAAAAAGAAGGAAGGAAGGAAAAGAGACGGATAGAGAGTAGTAGTAGTAGTAGTAGTAGTATTGGCTTTACTACACTTGTTCTTATGTTTTTCAACGGGTTAAATTTGTTTAGTTGTAAGAAAATAGCGACAGTACAGTTCTAATAAAGAATAGTTGCAAAACACCCCCACTCTTCCCATGTTAAATAATAATTTCGAAATAATAACGTTAATATTTCAGTGCTCAGGTCAAAATCTGCACAAGAAGCGATTTGTGTTTATTTGTTTACGTTGTTTTGGGTTAATGTTTATGCGCGCATGCGCAACCGGATGTCGTAAAACGGAAAATGGGTTACATCACTCGTTACAAGGTCATTTAAGTTTTATAATTATATAGATAGATTATTATCGAATCGTGATTGCAAAAGTGAAAACGAAATTTCTGGTGCCATTAGCAAGAATTGAAACCGAAACCGTAGCAGTCAACACTGGTGACGTTACCGCTGTATCAACGTAACACGCGTATGACCTGATTAAAAATTAAAAATAAACTTAGATGAATGTACAAATTTATAAGGATTTGTTTTCTTCAATTTTGACCCCTTTAAAACGATTTTAACCGGCTAAAGATAACGGTCGATAAAAATATAATCAATTGAGGCCCGTGGCGCCGCTCTGCCACTTTTAGTTTCGGAGGAGATAGAGTTTGAAAACATGGAGACACACATTTAGCATGGGGGTTGCGCCTACCTCTACTACTATATGAAAGCAGCTTTGTTTGTGCGTATGAGTTTGTCATTTAAGATTGGGCAGATTTTTAAGAAATTTCACACGACGGCACTTTATTTACCTCGCCGTGTTCTCAGATACGTTTTGCATCGAAATGTCTCCGATAAGTATCAATAATCGATAATCTAAATAATCTAATGAAAGAAGGAACAGGCGATATTGACGAAAGTTAACACGTTACGCTGCCTAACGTCAAACGTGCATTTGAGAAGTTTTATTGCCACACAGGCCGAACAGCCCAACATATAACATCAACAATATATTCTTTGATATGAATCTTTCAGTTTTAAACTGAATTGAAGCATCATATTTTAATTTTAAATTTCAATTCGAACAATTTTATTTATAAAGTAGTCCGATCTCTCTAATCTTTCTCTAATCAATTTTTTTCAGATTAAGCGTCTCACTTAAAAGTAGCCAGATCTTTACAATCTTTCTCTTAACGACTAACTGACACCACAAGACAAAACGCAATTCTTTTCCCAACACGTTTCACAGATCATTGACACAAGTTTATGACATGTTTACGAAATAGAGAACAATAAGAAAAGAGTTATGGCCACCATCCTCCCCGGACTTGGCATAATGTGGTTTTTATCTTTGGGGGACTTGAAAACAAAAAGTTTATGCAAAGATTCCTCGCAATCTTGACCAGTAAAAGAGAGCATTACCAACGCTATCAGCGAGAATCAGCAGAAAATAGATAGAAGCAGTACCTACAAACGGTTTTAACCGTGCCCAGAAATGCATAGATGTCAACGGGGAGCATTTCAGCATCTTTTATAACAGTATCTATATATCTATAAAAGTGAACGTGTCTGTCTGTCTGTGTGTCTGTGTGTCTGTGTGTCTCTGTGTGTGTCTGTCTGTGTACATTTCCCTATGCAATAACTCTGTCAATTTTTAGTCTATAGACTCGAAATTTGAAATACCGGGTACTGAGATTTGGGAAAATCGATGTGACGGGTGTCAGCCAGAAATTTGGCTGTTAAGGGGTCAAATTTAAACGATTTGACCTTTAAGAACTCTGCTAAACTCCTCCGACAATGTTGGGTCTAGACACTTGAAATTTTAGATATAGGTTCCTTGAACATGGATCTAACTTAATAAAGTGATTTGAGCCCGAAACAATAAATTTTAAGGGGTCATAATAGGGGTCAAAGTTTTAAAAAATTAACGATTTTTTTTGTTTTGTTTTTTTGCTTTTTTTGCACAGCATACACCTCCAAACACCCGAGCAAGGGGTCAAAGTTCAACGATTTGACCTTTGAGAATTCTACCAAACTCCTCCGCCAATTTTGGGTCTAAACACTTGAAATTTTAGATATAGGTTCCTTGGACAGGGATATAACTTAATAACTTGATTTGAGTCCAAAACAATAAATGTTAAGGGGACATAATAGGGGTCAAAGTTTAAAAAAATTGACCGCTTTTTCTTTTTCTTTTTTTTTTCTCAACATACACCTCCAAACACCCGGGCAACGCCGGGCTGAAATGCTAGTAGGTATATAAAACAATAAAAGAATGTTTCTCCTTTCTCATACATTTTTTGGGCTATTTTTAAGTTGTCCAGCCTGTTCTTTGCCTGCTCATTAACATACTGAACGCATAAACAATTATTCCTAACATAATTATTGGTAGTAGATAAGGCACTGTTCAAATAAATTAGAAGTTCCAATATTATCCTTGCAATGTTAATTTAACTGCTTCCATTTGATCAAAGACCGGACAGTGTGGAGCAACTGATCTCCAGAGACGTGTAGTTACGTTGTTTTCGTTTGCGTTATGTCAACCCTTTTCAGGCTGTTGAATACCGAATACAATAATGTTTTTTCGTCAAGTTTTATTTTGTTTATATCTTCAAATATTTATTCATTGTATTTGGTTTAGATTGTTTCTAAAAGACTAGCCTGGTTGCCCGGCGTTGCCCAGCGTTGTCCTGGTGTTTGGATGTTTGTATTGAGCATTTTTTTAAAGCGGTTATAGGCAAGCACGATCGAACACATGCCGCGAAGAAGGAACAGAACGTGAAAAAAAAAAACGTGACGGCTAAGTCGTTGCGTCCATCGCCAAACCAAAAGTGGCGAAGGTTTAAATTAAGACAAGTCAATCGAAAAGAGGGGATGCTTTTCAAAAATATCGACGAAAAAAGCGACCCCTCCTTGTAGAAATTGCCCAATTGAGGGTGAAGGAATTAATGTTTTTAGCCGATTGTTCGATATTGAAATGGGGCGTCAAAAGTAGATATTGAGCTCACGCGGCAGAACGAGAGGGATCTCGTGAAAATCGGTCGCTTCTGTCGAAAGTTTTAGGTATACATACATACATACATTTAAACAGACAGGTAAGATATATATTATCGACGAGCGTGTGTGCCTGGCGTTGCCCGGGTGTTTGGAGGTGTGTGTTCAGCAAAAAAAAGTGGGAGGCGGGCAGGTTGGAACCCGTACCGCGAATGAACAAAAGAACGTGAAAAAAAACAAAACGTGGCGTCTTTGCTCTTATTGTATAACCATCCGTGATCACCTGAAACAGTCCCTTGTCACAGTAACGAGATCGTCACCAAATAACATCAGAGTTGTTTTTTTTCTCGTTTATTGTTATTTCACTGATTGGAACTAGTATTTATAAAAATTAATAAAACTTGTCTTAATTTAAACCTTCACCACTTTTGGTTTGGTTTTGACTTAGCCGTCACGTTTTATTTTTTTTGTCACGTTCTGTTCCTTCTTCGCGCTGTGGGTTCGAGCGTGCTTGCCTATTACCCTTTTTTTTTTTAATTTGCTCAACACAAATCTCCAAACACCCGGGCAACGCCGGTCACCCAGGCTAGTCTTTTAGAAACAATCTAAACCAAATACAATGAATAAATATTTGAAGATATAAACAAAATAAAGCTTGACGAAAAAAAACTGTTTTCAAAATTATTGTATTCGGTATTCAACAGGCTGAAAAGGGTTGATTAATGAGTTGATTAATGTTTTAAGACAATCATTCGATATTTGTCGTAGGAAGGATCGAGCCTCAAACCAAGACCTATCTCGTGAAAATCCATCGCCTCTGTCAGGAGTTTTAGACAGACATAGCTACATATATGCATACATACATTCATACATACACTTAATTAGACAGGTAAGATGTATATTATAGACAAGCAGGGATGATCAGCGTTGGCCGGATGGTTAGGTGGTGAAGTAAGGGACCCTGTGAAGATCAAAACAAAAATAGCCAGAGTGCCTGTTGCCTGGGGGTGTGTAGTTGGTGAAGTAAAGAACCCCGGATGGGTGTAAAAAAAGTAGTAATAGCGGGGAGCGGTTAAAACAACAGTAGGCAGAGGTGTTTAAAAAGTGGTTGAAGGCAGGCAAGTTTGAACACGTAACGCGAAGTAGAAAAAAGGTTTAAAAAAAAACGTGACGTCTTAGCATGTTTTCATTGGCCGACCGGAATTCCGAACGTTGAAATTAAGCATAGTCAACCGAAAAGCGACCCCTCCTTGTACAAAATTGCCCAATAAAGGGTAAAGGAATTAATGACTTGACCAATTGTTCGGTATTTGTTGTCTGAACGACCAAGATTAAAAATGCTCCCGATTTCGTCAGGATCCGTCGTCTCTGTCGTAAGTTTTTGGTAGACATACATACATACATACATACATACTAACAGACATATGAGATTTATATAATAAAGTAGCCTGGGTGGCCGCGTTGCCCGATGTTTGGAGGGGTATTAAGCAAAAAGAAGCGGTAGTAGGCAGACAGGCAGGCTCGAACCCGTGACGTGAACGCGGAAAAGAAAGTGAAAGCAAATCTAACGTCTTACGCGCCCGGAGGGTCGGAACGTTAAAAGTTGGCAAAGTCAATGCAACCGATACGATGCAAGAATGGCTCGCAAAAATCGACTCCTCCTTGTAGAAAACTAACCAGTTGGGGGTGAAGGAATTAATGTCCATGGCCAATTTTTCGATATTTTTCGTCTGAGACGTCGAGCTCCAAAATGATACATATCTCATGAAAATCCATCGCGTATGTCGAAAGTTTACGCAGACATACATACATACATGATGATTGCTACTTCTTGACAGAAGTTTGCATTCTTTTCTTTACGTCTTATTCCATCCGTGTGCACGTAGATAACTCTTAAATCCAGCTTTAGTCCTACATGAAAGTTCACAAATGTGGCATAAAACTCTCCTTCTTGTGAATGTGATCGCATGACAATATTGGGAATCCTCTAGTGTATACATGCATCATAGATACATACATACATTACACTCAGACAGCAAAGATTTATATTATAGAAGATGATTGCTGTTTTTTTTGTTTTGGGCTTTGCAGAATATGATTGAGTTTTGTATCAGTATAGAAAAAAAAACGCATCCATGTTTGGTGCATGAAGCCAATAGCTTCAAACAAACTGATCTGGTGAGATCAGGTAGGCTAACAGGTATTATCACCCCGGGCCAAAGTAGACTTGGAGCAATGGTTAGTAAGTGTTCCGTCTGCCTGCTTCCCTCCGGACTACAACTTGGTTGTCTTCAAGTCCAATGATTACAAATTCCTAATGAACCGCCCCTTTAAGTAAACATTTCAGCAAATCTCCTCACTAACGTAATGTAATTGCAATAACCCTTATCCCTGAGTGGCTTCCGGGCCTTGATAAGTGGTGATCACTGTGTAAAAAAAAAAAAAAAAAAAAAAGTGGCAATTCCACATTGTTCACATCCCCGGAAATAGGGTCCCACTACGGGATGTATTATAAGGTCTTACCAAAATCTTCCCGCACATTTGAATAAAATGTGGTATCTGCCGACATTCCGTGGTAGATATGGGCGTCTATATCGATTGGCAATTAAGTAAAGAACCAATCTATTTAATATTTATTTAAACCTGACAAGTGTCAAGGACTGTAATTCAAGTTTTCGATTAATTAACTCCTTTACCTAATACTCGACGTTTTGGCTGAGATCAAAGTGTAGTATCTGTCTCCAGATTTTGCACTTTGAGACCATTGCCCTTGTGGCAATTGGTTGTTGGTACATGTAGGGGCAACCCTATATAAACCATCCCCTCGCTCTCTCTTCACTCCACATAAAAACCGACCTTGTGTCATTTTGCTTATGTGGAGAAGCTAATAATTACCTACCTAATGCGTTACAAATGCGTTATTTTCATTCTTCTCAAAGCTGGATGTAAAAGCATTTTATTTGGCGACGTATTTCTTTGGTGGAGAGTTGGGGTAGGGTGCGTTGCCCTTTTAATTCGGGTTACATTTTTACGGTTTAGAAACTTCGCTTTTTCATTATTTCTGCCTTTTAAATCTCGTATGTATGTATAACTCGGTCATTGATGAAACCGCGCAATGTCCATTTATATCGCTCGTGTTCAGACTGTGGAAATTTCGTAAAATTGAAATCTCATGAATATCAATTCATATTTGCTGCATTAAACTGTCTATAAAATAAGCCGAGAAAAAGACAATGATTTGCACGATATTATCATATTTGTACTAGATGGTTATATTTATATCCTTTTTCATTTTACTTCAGTCGAAGCTTTCAGAAATCAAGGGTTCCCTTTTTAGGGCCTTACACACGATCTCGTCATGAGATGCACAGATATTCGAATATACCATTAAAAGGTCTTTACGTCTCAAAGACTGGGTTAGTAAAGAAGTTGAGAACAATTTTCCTCTCCTCAATTAAACATATACAGACTAATATATATATATATATATATATATATATATATATATATATATATACACACACACAGCATGAGTCACAGAGAACCGGATGATTTTAGAACGCTCCTTGCTCTCCTTAAGTAACGAGTAGGGTGTGAGGAAAGTAGTCTTAAAAACTGCTTAAGATGCTATTTAATTTGATGTCAGTTATCTTATATTTTATCAATCATTGATTTTGAACTGCTTTTTAAAAATCATCCGTTTCCCGTGACTCATCCTGTGTGTATATAAGTTCAATTGATATACATTTATTTGATGTTAATCCTGAAAGATTAACTTAATATTTTAATAATTCAGCCTACTCGTCATCTTAGGAAGCATTTTCAAAACGTTTCGATCAACGTAACCTCATCTTTCTTTTAAAGAAGCCAATAATAGATTCTTATCCTCAAAACCATGAAACATGAAAGTGTTCGATTGATTGTAGTTATGAGTTGTGTTGTCTGTAAACATAAATTTATATGCGAAAATATGCAAGTTTCAATAATTCAATATTCCAAACTAAAACAGAACTAATAACTGAACATATTTTAAAAAATAAAGAAGAAAAAAACATGTAACCGAAATATGTACTACTAATAATTTGCAATATGTATAATTAAGCTAATTTATCTTTCCAGCCTTACACTTAAGTGTACTATTAATATATATAAATTTACTTTTAATCATGACTCAAAAGTATTCCCTTCTTAATTGCAATATTTAAATTTTCTATTCCTAAAAACATTATGAAATATATATACACACATATTTCCAACTTTTATAAAAGTCACATTGAAAAGAATTTCTCCGTTTAAATTTAAACAGAAGTCTGTGTTTAAATGTATTTTCTGGTTATAAGAAAACGTAACGTCGGTGTAAACTAATTGACAGATTTTTTTTTACAGTAAAATCAATGTTAAAATACGTTAAAATGTTGTTTCAGTGAAAATCAGTTATTTGCAGGCGTGAACCTACATTTTTAGGCAAAGTATGAACTACATATTCAATCAATAGAAGGGGAAGTTTAGTAAAAAATACACTAAGTAAATTATTAAAATCCGACTAAACTTGAACTATTAATTTTAAAGAGTAGAGGTGAAGTTACGGATTAGTAGTGTTTGTACGTAAAGCTATAAATAAATTTAGAAACCTATAAACTTTGAGCTACAAGCTTTCGTTAACTACTCTAAATTTTAAAGATTTTTCTTTAAGTCAAATAATCCATTAAGGAAATATGACAAAAACAAACTACACCATTAGCAATTGGCGCTAGATGTATTTACAGGCGATTTGTAACGCATTTATTATTGGAACTATTTGGTCAAGTTTTCTCGGATAGAAAAACATACGCAATGTTCTCTTAGTGCGACAAAGTACTCGAGAATTTATTAGTAAACATTGAAACAAATTACAATAGCTTTAAAGGTTTATGCGAGTATTCATTGTACAGTGAAGTGTCACTAATGTGGTTAAAATAGAATAAAGGTGAGGAAGTTACGTTGAGCCCCCATTTTTTCCATTCCAAATGATGTAGTTACGAAAATTGATAACTATGCACCAGCTGTAAGCACGCTCCACAAATTCAGAATCATCGTCACATTTTTCTGTCTTGTTTTATCTCAACTAAATTTAGCATGGGTGTGTTCTATTACGGCAGATATTTAAATAGAGTTATGTAGAAACTTATTTAAGTATAATATGGTGTTCTTTTTTTCAACTTGTATACATCTTAAAACAAGGCAATGTCCTACATATTACACCAACCTGGCTTTTTATACATTTGGGAAATAAATATGTTCTTAGACACATTTAAAGAACAAAAAAAGTTAAACACGTAGGATATAGCTCTGAAAACACTGACTAAAGTATGGGGGCTTCTATAGAGACTGATAAGTGCCTATAGATATTAACGCTGGAAATCGTGGTTTTCAATTACGTTGTTTATGTATAAATTGTTTACTAAGCCATGATGTTATGGTTTTAAAATTTTAAAACTGATTATAAAGCATAAAAAGTTCATTTTTCTATTTTGTACCAATATCGGATTGGTCATTCAAAGTAAAAAAAAAAAAAGGGGGTTACTTTTAATACAAAATTAAACAATTTTTTTCATTTACGAAAATGAAAATTCAAATAATTAGGCAGCTTCCATTATTCAAAATATACAATCCGAAAATTCTCAGAATAGCGATGAAAATATGTATATTCCTTTCAGTTCAGTTATAAGGATTATAAGCACCATATCTGGCTACAACGAAATATGACTGTTAGCTGACGCGAGAATTACAATATTATCGTTATATATTAATAGGCTAAGAGTAAAGTAAAACACTTAAGACAAAAAAGCAAGCTATTCTGTATATCAGATCTGTTTTTCAAATTAAAAGTAGACAAATTTTACAGCTATGAAGCATCGGTTTTATTTACCATGATTGCATAGGTTTCATTCTGGCAGATCAGAATGAGAGTTAAAAAAAATTGAAAATCAAAAAGGTAAAAAATTAAATGTAACAATTTCTTGGAGTCAAAAATTGATCAGAACCCTGTCTGACTACAAAGAAAATATCACTGCGAGAAGGCGGGCGAAATTTAATTTCAGGATATTTGTTAATTTTATGACTTTCTTTAGGCTAGGGATGAGCGATTCTACCGGATGTTAGACATCCGCCCGCAAACCCAGCCATTTAAAGTGTAATTGTATTTTTTATATTTGTCAAGTTTTTAGAAACGGGGTGTCCCCTGTAGTCACTAGAGAAGATCCATTTAAGTATTCTATTTTAAACCTATACATCTCGGTAGAATAGAATATAAAGAGGTGTAGTCAATCGATGGAGGGACGTATATTCAAGTTAAAATGCGGATCTGCCCGTCAGAGGAAGTATCAGAAAGAAGCATGTGTCCAAAAGTACCTTCTAAGCGGGTTTTTATTGTATTTTACAACGAAAGATAAAGTGATTTTGTAGGGTCACCAATGTATGGCTAAATTTAAATGAACTGGCGATAATGTCGAATACAGTCCAGGTCAGTAATTTCTGCTTTAGAGTTCCGTTTCAATTTCGGGGGATGAACATTCGGCATCAGAGTTGTTATCTATTTCATCTTGATTCGATCGAGAAGACGAGATGGAGGATTCGCTGTCTGTTGTATCTACAAGTTCGTTAGAATGTCCATTGGGAATCAGTTCGGACTTGCGCCTTTTTGTGAAAAATTTTATTAGAAATACAATCATAATTGCTATAAGGACAATGCCAATTATTGTGATGACGATGCTAATTATTACTGAGGTAGAGAAGTTATCACTTTGTAATGGGTGGCTTTTGGGCGAGGTCTCTATGGAGGAGCTGGCTGACGTTGTTGAATCTGGGATGGACGAACCGGTTGACGCTGTTGAATCTGGAAGGGATGAACCGGTTGACGCTGTTGAATCTGGAAGGGATGAACCGGTTGACGCTGTTGAATCTGGAAGGGACGAACCGGTTGACGCTGTTGAATCTGGGGTGAAAGTATTGGGAGAATTAGCTGCGGTTCGAGTGGACAGTTTCATGAAAACTAAATGTTCAGAATTAGGTGTTTTAGAGTCGTCAGTGACTGTAGAAAATTTCGTCTCAGAATAATGATCTGTGTATGATTTGGCGTCTTTTTTGCAATCTGGTTCTTCCGATTTTGCCATTGCGGCAATAATCAGTAAACATCCTATCAGAATCCTGTTCATAATGCCAGAATGTGATTTCTGTCTTCTCGTGATATGCAATCAATCTATTTTAAAGCCATAAGGATTAATCCATTTCATAAAAAATCGGGTATGTTATGATTCATCTATTTATTTACTTATGTTTTTTTTTCTTTTGATAAACCTTTTCTTGACAAACGCTCTATATTTCTGCATTATTACTTATAAAGCATGAATTGTTTCATATTGTTATAATTGACGGAGACTGAAATTTTTAATAGAGTGTAAATTAACTGTAAAATAAGTTATTATTGGTCCCCCGACAAAAGCCCGTGGACCTGTAAATTCACTCTTGTTCGTTCGTCTGTCCGCACATTTCTCAATAATTACGCCTTGGAATTTTTTTTTAAATTTTACAGTAACATTAAACATGATATGAGTAAAAAGTAACAGGACGGATTTTCCGGGAAAACTCCGGTTTTCCCCTGGGGGGTGCCTTTCGGGTAAAAATGACTAAAATGTACACTTTTTTGTTTATTAAAAAAAATTGATGACTTGGATTTTTATAAAACTTTCTGAAAAGTTGTAACTAACTGATTTCTATATAATTTTGATTGTCTATACTTCGCGATAAATCTTGAGTGTGTCCCAGGGGCTCTTTTAGGGCTACTACAAACACTCCATTTTGGGGACTATTTTACCATTTTTGTCCAAAATTTTCTGTGTATGTCTCTTTAGCAGTTTTACATGGTACTGAGGTACTTGTGCATTTAACGAACCAGACGTAACTCAGCATTTGCTCGGCTTTGTCCGGCGCATGACGTCAACAGCTTTTTTTTCTGCGGTTAAAAACGGACTCGTCGGTTTCTACCGTTATGGCCTGGGCCTCCAATCTGCCGGGGATTCCTGAGAAAATAGTCCCTGCATATATCACGCAGGAAATTTTTCCAATCCACAATTGTGTGGCGAAAACGTAACCCACATTAGCGATGGAGATTTTTTTGTAGATGCCATCTCGAACGCCCATAAGTATATTATTTTTATTATACACGCGATGGTTAGTCGGGATTTTGAGAAGAAGGTCCAAATCATAATGGAGGTCCATCGACGACGACATGTTACACTTCTACACCTCCAACCGTAAACGTCGGAAAGGCTTGTTATCTTTGCAAGTACACAATCCTGGCCAAAATGTAAACAGCTTTTCTCTTCTGCCAACAATTTCCGTTGCTGGCAAAAGTTTAGTGCAGCCTCTGGGGTCTGGAGCTGGTCCGCAAGGTTTGTAATATTCATTATTATTTCGTCAGTTATCTTTTTAAAACAACATTTTTTTTAACTCTCTTCAAATAAGCGTTTCTTGAGTTGTGACACTCTTCCAATTGATAGCGAAATTCTCGTCTGCTTAATCGGCAACGCTCGGTTTTATCCGGCTGTTGACGTCATGCGCCGGACAAAGCCGAGCAAATGCTGAGTTACGTCTGGTTCGTTAAATGCACGAGTACCGGTGCTGAACTCAAATTTAAATATGTTTAGGCCTTGGGGACTTTTGAGGCTAAATGGGGGGGGGCAAATGATGGGCTTAGTTATTTCTTTTTTGCATGGTGCAGAACTCAAATTTACATATGTTAAAGTCTAAAACTGCAACGTGTGTTCATTTTCACCAGGATTTGCCGTCCGCTGGAGAGTTTTGGAGCTAAATGGAGGAGGGGAAGGCAAATGTTTAACTTAGTCATGTTTTATGCCTTGTTCACTGTGCACTCACGGGGGGCACACATGCTTCACTTGTTATTTTAATACTGAGTTTAATCATCCTCTCAATTCAGAATCAAGAGAAATTTGAGTGGCGCTAGAACATAGATAGGATCGTGTTAATAGTATTATAATAAAGGCGAATGAGAATCAATCTTTAGTAATAAATCTATAGTAAAGAGAATGAATCGGGAAGCAATAAACTATTTTGACAAAAGCGTACATCTGGAGAACTACAAGAATAACAAAAAAATTATCAGATGTATCGAAATGTAATTTCAATAAAATTTATACCAGTTACATTTACATCAGCTGTAAAAAAAATATCTATTTTGCTCAATTGTTAAAAAATAAAAATAAAATGTATTATATTTTAAAAATCCTTTTCCGCAAGGTCGCACAGGTGTAATCAATTTTATGTCAATTCATAAAAATAGCTCTTGGGTTTGGCTACTGTGAAAATGCAGTCACAAGGGACCTTTTCAAGTAATCACAGATTGTTATACACTAACATCATAAGACGATATCATTTTTGGTTGATCATTTCAGTTCTAGATCAATCTACCCATCGCATTCCTGTGTGTCATCACTAGGGCTGTGACAACAGAATATTCTTTTCATTGCTTTGACTCTCAAGTATATATTTAACCCGTATCCTTGAGTGGCCTATCGGCCTTGATAAGTGGTGACGCCTGTGTAATATATATATATATATATATATATATATATATATATATATATATGACACAGTTAGATACAGTTAATCAACCAAGAAGCACTTGTCTATCAGAATATTAGATTTGTGAAGAGAGGTGCGCCCGGTTATTATATACAGTTAAATGACACTCCAGAGCACTTTACTCCTGATGCGATCTCCTATAATATATAACCTATATACTTGTACAGTTGATTGGTTGTTTTTGTTTTACGGCGTATCAACCCTTTTAAGGTTATTTAATGCCGAATCCAGTTATTTTGGAGAACATTTTTTTTAATAGAAGCACATCACTCTATATAAAAAAACATATAGAATATCAACTGATACGCACTCAAGTGTCAAAACAATGAAAATAATATGCTGTTGTCCTAGCTCTTGTCATCATCCTACTAATAACCTATCCACAACTGTCACCGACAATATGGATATATTTTTAGATTTTTATATCAACTCGTCCTCATGTATTCCAACGCAGCAAAAATACATCATGTTGTAAATAAATAAAGTAAATATCCCATTTTTAAATTGGAGAAATAGGATGTCATAAAAGTTTATTAAAAAGAATACCGTGAGATTATTTTAAGACAGTTAAGACAGCAAGAAAACAGCATTTTATTTGTTTTACTTGATTTTAGAACAATTCATTTGTGACTATATGAAATATAAATATTTGATAGACATTTTTATTTGTTCTTGTCTATCAGAATATTAAATTTGCGAAGAGAGGCGCGCCCGGTGATTATATATAGTTAAATGATACTCCAGAGCACTTCACTCCTGATGCAATCTCCTATAATATATAACCTATATACTTGTACAGTTGATTGGTTGTTTTTGTTTTACGGCATATCAACCCTTTTCAGGTTATATAATGCCGAATCCAGTTATTTTGAAGAACAATTTTTAAATAGAATATATTTGTTTTTTCAAGTCGGTTTCTATTTAACCCATACTTGGGACCTAACACGTACTACCACTTCGAGTCAGAGTGGAGCTGGGGGCAATGGCAATTAAAGGGTAGCTCCACACTCCCCAAAGCCCGCAAACTGAGGCCTCACCACTGGATATAGTTTAAGGCGATATCCAGAATCTTGTACTGTTGAGTTTTTCTCTTCCTTACATTGATATAAAAAAGTACCTTTTCTATTTAAAATATATTAATATACTCAGTCATAGATATGCGAGCGCCCACATGATTGTTACCAAATTTACATAGTCTTTAAAAAAAACAAGCGTTAATTAAATTACTTATTCATTTTATGGTTTCTTATTAGATGCTTGGTTTCATTTCATTATTATGCTGAATTCTATTTATGCAGAGTTTATATATTTTATATGTATGATTAAATGCATGATTAAAACATTCTAGCACAGAAAATATTCTATATATCTCTATACTAACAAGAAATGGAACATGCACATAAAATATGTTGCCAAGCTCGCTGGAAAAATGGTGGGATACTTTTACCGCTGCAGTAGATATCTCACTGCTGATGCCATTCTCTATCCATATAAAAGCCAAGTACGTCCAACGACGGAGTACTGTTGCCACATCTGGGCAGGGACTGCTAGAAGCAACTTATTCTGCCTTAACAGAGTTAAAAATAAACTTCGTAGCTTAGTGAGGCATGCCTTTTCTCCTCCCTGCAACCTCTTTCCCAGAGAAAAGTTGTTGCGAGCATGTCTCTGCTTCATCGTTATTCCCATAGCAAGTGCTTGTCTGAGCTCTAATCAATCCTCCTCGCCAAACTTTCATGAAAAACAATCGTGAAACTGGAAGCATTGTCAATATCTTTCCTCACTCTGCCTAAACTAAAACGTAGATTCCATGAACAAAGCTTCTTTCTTAGAACTGCATGCCCGTGGAACTATCTTCCGTTTGCCTATTTTCCACCTGATTAAAATTTAGTTGTCTTCAAGTCCAACGTAAACAAATTCTTGATGAACCGTCGTCTAAAGTAAGCCAATATGATTTACTCCAACATATATCGTAGTATACATTGTACTATAGAGAATCAGCTTTTGATTTTATAAAATTATATGTAGATAAAGGCTCCATTCAAGTTTTAAATGCAAAAGTCATTGATCATGGTTCAATTGTGCTCTGAACAGAAACATTCATTTCTGACGCGCCCTTGTCTTATCAAAGAACCAGCTGTTGATTTTATGACATTATTTTACATTTGTAGGGAAAGCCGTCGGGTTAAATTTTAAATTTCCGTATCTATCTGTCGGTACTGCACACCAT
Organism: Euprymna scolopes; assembly: GCF_053919585.1. Taxonomy (NCBI): domain Eukaryota; kingdom Metazoa; phylum Mollusca; class Cephalopoda; order Sepiida; family Sepiolidae; genus Euprymna; species Euprymna scolopes. The sequence continues at coordinate 39,820,802 of NC_136493.1, read as the reverse complement.
AACAACGTTGGAGATGTAAATAACTACTAAGATCGGGGCGCTGAACGTTCTGGTTTTTGTTCTATCATATGATATCCATCATATTATTTTTATAACTTATGAGTTTATTACTATATATCGGATAATAATGAAGTTTTTAATTTTATAATGAATAAATAAGACATCTGCATGATTTAAAATAGTATTTAGTATTTATGTTCATTTTACGACCAGGCAACTCTGGGCCGTTTACTAGTTTACTTTATCTAAAATATTAATCACCTGTCTATTTGAATATATGTATGTGTGTATGTATGCCTAAAACTTTCGACAGAGGCGACAGATTTTCATGAGATCGGTATCGTTTTGAAGCTTCAAACTTCGGACGACAAATATCGAAAACTTGGCTAAAAACATTAGGTCATTCACCTTAAACTGGGCAGTTCTCTACAAGGAGTGATCGTTTTTCGCTGATAATTTCGAAAGTCATCCCCTTTTTTCGATTGACTAGCCTTACCTTAAACCGTTGCAATTTCCAGTTTGGTGATGGACGCCGCGGCAAAGACGTCTCGTTTTTTTTTTTTTTCACATTCTTTTCCTTCTTCGCGGTACGGATTTGAGCCTACCTGCCTACTACCACTTTTTAAAATTTATTTTTACTTATTTACTTTTTTTCTCAACACACACCTCCAAACATCCGGGCAAAGCCGGGCACCCATGGAATCTCTAATAAAGGCGAAAATCTGTATCCTTTTTGAAGCCTTACATACGAATTAAAAGATACGTCTTTGATATCTAATCTGACGAAGATTGATCTATTGTGATGGTATTTTCCAGCAGATTGTGGCTTAGTCCAAGGTTACATACACTCTCAATCTTTCTATTCATTCTCAAAAAGTTCAAAATGGATGAAAGGAGTTTAGTAAATACAGACGCATTGCTACCATCTAAACTACAGACGAGAATGTTTTTCTTTATCTACCATTGACATAAAAATCTCCACACTAACGTAATGTACTTGCAATAACCCTTATCCCTGAGTGGCTTCCGGGCCTTGATAAGTGGTGACCACTGTGTAAAAAAAAAGAAAAAAAGTTAGCTATACGTCGTCGATGCTCAGTCCCTATAGTAGGGACTATTAGGTGGAGAAGAAAGTTCTTGCGGATTTTTTTAAATTATGATTTCTAATAGAATATTCTCGAATCAGTTTTCAATATAATACCTTTAATTTATATATTATTTTAAAGAGCGTTTTTTAGTCTGTCTAATCGTTTAGATTACAATCATTTAAAAATAAGCATGTTATTCTTTCAGAACGTTGACATACAAGATGGAAAACGCAAATTCACACAATTTTCGTATTTGAATTCAAGCCAAGCCGAAAATCTGCTGAAACAGCTCGCGATATCAACGAAGCGTTCGGCCCAGGACACATTACATAACGCACATCCTAATGGTGGTTTAAGCAATGCTTTAAAGATATCAAAGACATCAAAATCGCCTTCAGCGACTTCATCACCACCAGAATGCAAGATTTTTACGTTACTGGCATAAATACACTTGTTTTAGTGTGGTGAAAGTGTGTTGACATTGATGGTGCTCATTTCTATCAATGACTTATTTTTTGAGTCAAGATATGCTGTGAATTTAAGTCTAACACCACAAGAACTTTCTTGTCAACCTGATAGTTCATTGCGGCGGTATGTATATGTTTTCTCCGGCTCAAAAATGTCCGTTTTCATAGCTATGTAACTAATGTAATTTAAATTATATTCATTCAGTAAGGGTTAGCTGGGATAGTTTTTATTATAGGCAGCAAGCTGAAATCAGAATTGTACGTTATTATATTTGTTACAGGATATAAGTTAGTCAATCCAAAGTGCCCAATAGTCTTGGTCGAGCAGGTATGTTTAAAATGCGTCTCGTCTAGAAAAAAATGTCACTGTGCAACATAGTTCATACGAATGCATGGGAAGATTTAAGCAGCGGCGATGGCTTGCTGTCTTGCGAATATATTAGCTGTAGCTGTAAAAAGCGCATATGCAAATTAGGAATTGTGCGCGAGACAAAAGGAAAAAGAGAAATGCACCACGTGGTCGAGCAGTAGAATAGTGCGCGTGGAAGAAAATATTCGTGTAAAGTCGAACACAAGAATGGGCCGGCTGTGAGGGCATGTGGTCAGAGGAAGGAGAAACGCATCAAGCTAGATGGGCATGTGGCAACGCGGGGATTTAAAATAGTGTTGAGACGGGAAAGTAAATGTAAGAAATGCTTCTGTTAAACAAGCAAACAAAAGCAATGCCGATATTTCTTTCTTTCCTTTGTTTTTAACAGCAACGTTACAACTGTATGTTTAGTAAGGTGGAACCGCGTTCTGTACATACTCCATATAGGACCTCCCCACTAAATGTATTTCAAAGATCATATCCATTCGTCGACACTTCGTGGTATACATCATCGTCTATATCGATTGGCAAATAAGTTGGTGACAACCTTTTTTTTTTATTTAACTTAACGATTAACTCATTTACGTAAAGTATTAAAAATGTATTTTTATTCTCAAACCAATATGTGAAGCACTATACCAAACGAAGTATTTTGTTGGAGGGCGGACGGAGCAATGTGCGTTTACTTTTTGACCTATTGTGCTAATTCATTTTTGTCGTGGTCTTTACATTTCGTATATACTTCTAACTCGATCATAGATGTAACCGCGCCATTCTCAATCGTATCAGATCTACAGACTGGAAACTCCGGAACACTGGAATCCCATAGATATCCATTTATTAACAGTACAACACCTTTTGCTGCATTAAGTTTTCCATAAAATAAGTCGGGAAATAGAAAAATGATTTACATGAAATATTTTAACAGAAGTTTAATGTGAGGACATATTTCTGAGTCTATTTAATTTGAAACAGAAAAAAAACACGCAGTTATAAAAATAGTTCGTATATTTGTAAATATAAGCTTTCTGTTTTCAAATAACAGATTGACAAGTCTAGTGGCGAGTGTGACGAGGTCGGTGGTGGCGTGCCAGAATAACGTGTTGCTAGTACCCTTTAGTGTCGTTGTCTCGACTGTCACTCTTAGCTTACATAACATTCCAATCAGTATTGTTTCCAAAAACTGTCACTCACTGATAAGGGCTTTGCATCCTAAAATTTTACCCTCCTTTGACGTCATCTCACGGGACTTGCATACAGACGTGACCGGGCTCTGCATCCAAACTCGACTCTTCGTTTGGGGTCCCTTCCTAGTGATCTGGATTATGTAACAGCTGAATCTATATACTCAACGTTTTTTTTTTTAATCTACAGACTTGAAATTGGGTATATAGGCTTTCAGACATGGTGAAAACTAATTGGATGTCATTCAAGAAAAAAGTAACTAAGGGGTTCAAATTTAAAATTTGTTACGTAGGGGGGCACATTTTATCTGCTTGCTTAAGGTTTTACGCATACGTGAATGTTTCGCATGGCAGTCACATTTAAAATAAGTAGGTTTAAATGCACTTAACATCGTGTCAAGCTGGCCTAATTGTTTTCATACTTGACAGACTCACTGTCTTTATGCTTTAGTTTCGATCTCAGCTCGCGTTTTTAATATATATATTTTACAAGAATTGGACTGCTTCGGAAAAACAATACTCGCATGCACAGGTCTAAATTTCTGTCCGTTTACTTTCATTTTTAGAGGAATTTAACGTTACCTTTAATACGGTATTTCTGTTTATAATAAAGAAATGTGGGTTAATTAAGGAATATTTATGGCTATTTTAATACCGGAAATCACAGGGCGGTGTGTGTGTGTGTGTGTGTGTGTGTGTGTGTGTGTGTGTGTGTGTGTGTGTTTTCAGATAAATTTACGAATATACGTTTAAAATTATGAAAAAGCCGGTAGTATTATTTGGATTCTTCGGCCAATTTTTTTTTTTTTTTTTTATTTTTATTTATTTATTTATTTTTTTTTTTACAACGTTACGGTCGATATTAACTCAACCCTCCTTCCAAGAAACCAGTAAATAATTTTCATCTCAGAAATGAAGAAATGTTTCAGTCGAAGTTTTAGTTATAGTTTTAAGTTTCGCTCACCAATTTTCATGTGAAAATGTAGGTTTTTATGATATAGTCAAGCACGTACACGATATGATTGACCAACGATAATCTCAACCGGAAAAGTGACAATGTTTTATGACAAAGACACAGTCGAGCAGATACATATAAGACAAGGCCATCAAGCCGGAAATCGTAATATGGGACAAATCCGAAAGAAAATATACCGGCTGTGATAGGTTGGTTGGTTGTTTTACGGCATATCAACCCTTTTCAGGTTATTTAATGCCGAATCCGGTGATTTTGAAGAAAAATTTTTTAATAGAATATATTTGTTTTTTGCAAGTCAGTTTCTATTTAACCCATAGTTGGGACCCGAACAGGTACTACCACTCCGGGTCAGAGTGGACCTGGGAGCAATGGCAATTAAAGGGTAGCTCCACACTCCCCAGAGCCCGCAAACCGGGGCCTCACCATCAGATATAGTTTAAGGTCATATCCAGGACCGAGGCTGTGATAGGAGCAACTAGTTTAATAAAAAAAAAAAAATCTTCAGAAATGCTTAGAAGCAACCAGAGAAAGACCAAGATGTAACGAAATACAGATCGCCCTGAAGTGAACGTCTATTTTTAGAATACATATATAAATATAAATCGTAATGGAATCAAGTATCAGCTCCAGGAGAGTGCCCTTTGATTTATAAACTAAAGGAGTTAAAATAAAACAATGAATAAAAATTTAAAATAGCTACAATAACGGAGGAAAAAACATGTTAGCAAACTAATATGGCAGTTCCTGAAATATTAACCAATAATAATTTGCTAACAAGGTATTAGTCTTTTTCTTCTATACACTTATTAATTGATGTACTACGTTTGCAAAAAAGGTTGCTTGTTTTTAGAGCGTTATATTGAAAGGGGGTTGCCATTTTATTTTAGATAAACGTTAAATGTCTAAATATTTTCGTTTTAGGCAAACGGAACGTCCGTGCAAAGGAATTTACAGATTAACCTTTTTACGTTACAATCGTTGTTCAAGAAGCACAATTTGTCAAAATCGGTGTAGATATTTGAATGTTGTAACCAACAGGTCCTGTGTTCATACAAATATGCACTACATATATTCAATCACAATAGAAAGTCTGCTCTTTAGAAACTACGGGAAAAATTCAGAAGATTAGAAAAAGAAAATGTGGTTCCTGAAATGCTGACTAAACACTATCAAATATTACAGACGGTATCAGTATTGATTGGATGAAAATAAAAATTGAAGTTACCGAATAGTTAACACCATCTAATGTAAATACGTGCTTCTATATAAGGTTATTTAGAAACCCATCAACTCGAGATAAAAACTATTCAGTTATTTCAAGGATAACTCGTTATATATTCTAAGCATGACTGGCTGCAGAAGACAGAAAATACATCATTACCAGTATTTGGAATTATATATATATATATATATATATATATATATATATATAATTTTCTACTATGCACACACGATTATTTAACGTGTATATTGATGGGAATGTTTAATCGACTTTTGGATGAACGAATATTCCCATGAAAAAAAAAACCCAAAGAAATAACACTTAACCATGCATGCGAGTAATGAAACGTAATCTATTAGGCTTCATTTAAGGATGTGTCTTGTAAAAGATCTTTTAAAACAGCGATGGCTAACAAGACAACTAAATTATTGCTAATATTCGAAAAATATTTGCAGATGATTGAACGTGTATATTAATAAGGACGTTTGGCCGACTATATTGGATAAATTAATATTCACATTAAAGCAAGGTATTTTAGTTTCAGGAATATCCGAATGTTTAATGTGTAATCAATTATCAAAAGAAATAGCAATAATTTAAACGCGTATGGGAGTAAATCTTTATTGTAGGGTTAATAGAAGAGTTTAATGTAGTTGACTAAAATAATGTGAAAGCAGAATATGTCGATGAATTTCCGTTTTTAGAACTCAGTGTTCCCGGTTCAACTCATGTATATAGATTGATGACAAAATTGTAAGAATACTTTCCAGATCAGATTCAGCGTCGCTTTGGGTTTTCGGAGTTAAACTACATTCATCAGGTGAGAGTTATTTTACATAAAATATTTACTTTAATGAAGTAGAAACCAAATTATGTTGGATATGGCGGATTTCAACAGGTGTACATTTTAATATAAGTTCATGTTCTACGTAGAATTCTGGCCTTGTTCCCCATTTAAGAATTGAGTTTTTTTCGAAAATACCATCTTACATATTAGATTGAATAATGCTCTCTAAATAAAAAAAAAAAATAAAATAAAAAAAAAAAAAATTAAAAAATGTGCTAAGAGCCAGAAATGTTAACTAAAATATACTTACTATTTATCATACTATAATGGCAGTGTAGATATAAGGACAATAGGGTGCCCTTTAATTAAAGAGGAATATTCGAGGTTCTGAGTGTTCACAAGGCCATTGTGCCAAGGTTTCTAAACATTTGGAAGATAAAAATAATGGAAACCATCTTTTTATTCTCTACCGATATCTGATAGGTAGATAATTAAAAAATTTAATGGTTACTTTTGATACGGAATAAGACCGTTTGTTTTGTTTTTAGTTATAAAGTTGACATAAGTTTTATTCGTGCAAATAGGTTGGCAGCTTCGTTTATTTCAAAACCACAATTCGAAAATTGTCACAATCGTGATGAAAATATAAATTTGATCCATGTTTTTCGGTTCCAAGTTCCTAAGTTCATATCACGCTAAAAATATATCGTTGCCAGATGGCGACGGAATTACAAGTATGGAGTTATACGGTAGGAATGATAGATTTTAGTTACCAAGCAGAGTGGATTAAATTCCTTCAAGTCAGTTTCGAAAGTGAAAGCGAACAAAAATTTAAATAAAAATGTCAAGTAAATTAAAAATGATAAAGTTTTTTTTGTTTTTTTTTAAGTCAAAAGTTGATAATTTTGTCTGGCTTCAAATACAGAATCATTCACTGCTGAGCAGGTGACAGAAATACAATATAAGTGGACGATTTTAAATTTTATGATTTAAGCCGAGGAAGAATTATAACGGATTTTGTAAATCTCAATCCATCGTATATTCCAACTTAGGTATCTTTTAAGATTTTAATTGTCCCCTTTTAAGTACGATTGTAACTGTTGCACCGTGAATATTAGTCCAGTAGGTTTGGAAATTTTTCTTGGGCCCGTTTGAACGTATCAGTTCACGTCGCGGTAGCTGGAATGGAGGAGCCAGGGAACATCGTTGAATTTGATTGTCAAACCAGAGATGATTTTCCTAAGATTCCAGGTTTAACATAAACTGAAGTAGATTATGCATAAATGGTAGTCAATTGATATAATTATTCATGTTGGTCTGCCCGTACAAGAAAATATCAAAACAGAACAAGTGTCTAAAGAAATACCGTTAAACGGGTATGGGATAAAAATTTCGTTGTATTTTAAATCGAAACGTTTAGACATTTGGTATAGCCACTAATGCATGGCTAAAATAAAATAAAGAACTGGCTATAACGTCAAATAGAGATCAGGTATGTAATTTCTGCTTTTGGAGATCAGTTTATAATTTCGGTGATTGCTGTTAGATTACATGGCACGCAGTTACTTATACACAGCCTCCACGTGGCAGATTCGGTATTAAAATGTATATAGATTTCACCTAGATTCGATTCAGTAGATATGGAGGAGTCACAGTCTCTTGTATCAGTAAGTTGCCCGTTGGAATTTTCATTGGGGATGAGTTTGGACGTGAAGAACTAGTATTCTTGAAACAAAAACATTAGAAAGACAATTAAAATTTTTACGATGATAATGCCAATTGGTGTTGCTAAGATGTCACAACTTTGTAATGGACAGATTGTAGACGAGGTCTTCCTGAACGAATCAGTTAACGTCGGATTAGACGGGGTGGAGGAGCCAGGGAACATCGTTGAATCTGCGGTGATTAAACTTGGACAGGACGAAGCGGAGGACATCGTTGAACCTGTGGTAGACGAACTGGATGACATAGTAGCTGGGGTGATCACATTAGGTGAATTTCCTAGATTTAGAACGGACAGTTTCATAGAAATTAAATGTTCAGAATTGGGTATTTTCGAGTCGTCAGTGACCGTAAACAACTTCGTCCCAGAATCATCATCTGCGTATGATGAAGAGTCTTTCCTACAATCTGGCTCATTATCTTTGGCCATTGCCGCAATAACGAGTAAACACCCAATCAACAGTCTGTCCATATTTCCAGAATGGCATTTGTTTTTTCGTAAAACGTAATTAATCTATATTTAAAGCCTACGGATGAATCCATTTAGTCCCAAATCGGGTATCTTACGATTCATTTATTTATTTATTTACTTTAATAACGTCTCCATTGATACACTCTTTGTATTCGTCCCAATTCAGCAACAATGGCAAAATAAATGACTCTAACATCTGAATAAGATCCAACAGTAGGGGCTAGTTTAATTTCTATATCTAAAATTATATGAAACGAAATTTGTCTGTGTCGGTTGGTTACGTATGAACTCGAAAACGGCTAGTTGTTTTTTATGAAATTTCACACCAAAGTACTTCATGTGTCTGGCAGCATAGTAAGATAGATTTTGTATTGGAATGTCTTCGATAATTATCGATATTCTACAATTATTTAACTGAAACTTTGTCTCTGCGTGTGAGAGCGTACCTTATAGACTCCGAAACAGCTGAACAGATTCTCTTTAAAATTTACAGAACTTTAGTGAATAAGTCTGAGAGTGATCTTAATTAAGTTTTGTCTCAGAATACTCCCGATAATTTCCGATGATTGTTAATCGAAATCGTTATTTTAAGTTATCTATCATCGGTAAAACCATATTTTAAGGTGGTCGCTTAATAACAAGAATAGAGCAACGAGTCGTGAAATTCTACTGCGAGTAAGTTGATAGCGTGTTTTGTTAAAAAATTTTTTTAGCATGATGTGGTCTGTAGTTTCAAACTCAGTACGTATTTTTTTTCTTCTTCATACACTGCTAAGAATTGTATAAGATTTGAAAATTTATATGTCTTTTTTTTATTTTCTTTTTTTTTTTTTGGCATAACGATGTCTGTAGATTAAACACCACACGTAAATTTCTTAATGGTTTTATTCATTAACTGGAAAAGAAGTTTAGATAACATAACTTTATAATAGATACAGTAGGTTATCTAGAGTGCAATGTAGAATAACATACATTTTGAACTAAGTTACCGCATTGCGGCATGGGAATCTTCCTCTCGAGCGATTTCACGGATTTATATGACAATCAAAATATAGGAGTGTGAAATATTCGTTGATCATCATTCAATTCCGCGTAACATCGGGTCTCCTTGCTAATGTATATATATATATATATATATATATATATATATATATATGTATATATGTATATATATATGTGTGTATATATAGGTATATATATATATATAAGTGATAGGACGATTCAATTATATTTGCCCATTCCGTACTAAATTCCCGATTCTGACAAAATTACCGATTCCTATTCTCTATAAATGTTCATTATACTTAACAATCGATTTGTTATTCATTACCGATTACGTAAAACTCATGTAAAATATCCAGATGTTTTTTTCAAGGGTGTAAATACACTTCTTGCAGATGATCTAATTTTTTCCGATACTCCAAAAGTTTCACCTTTTCCATTTCCAGATTTGTATTAATCGTACCAACACTAATATACATAAGTTAAGCAACTATGAGCCTGGTTAGTACCAGATATGAGAATTCTTGGCGCTGTATGAGCAATGCCAAAAGACAAGATGTGTGGTTGGAGATTGTGCACATCATGCCAGAAAATTTCACGCGCAGGAACTCCTTCGTGGGTATCCATAGTCTATAAAAGACTAAAGGAGCCTCATATATATAGTATGTGTGTGCATTTGTTAATATATATATATATATATATATATATATATATATATATATATATATATATTATATACGACGTATATATATATATATATATATATATATATATATATATATATATATATATAATAATTTATAAAATATATATGGCGATAAAGCTACACTGAATATTCCGCGTTTCATCCACTCTCGAACTCTTCAGGGTTATGCGCGTCCTAGAGTCCTAGAGTGGATGAAACGCGGAATATTCAGTGTAGCTTAATCGCCATATATATTTCATAAATTACTAACTAGCTCTACCTACGTATTGAGCACTTTTGAAGTAAATACTTAAAGTTTACGCATAAATCTATACTTTCGTATATTAATTTTATGTGAGTAAATAAAGTATATATATATATATATATATATATATATATATATATATATATATATATATATATATATATATATATATAACCACGCTAAGACAGCGGTGAGGCTGTCTAGCATCAGATGTGTGACTATTAAGTAATTGGAGGCGTTGTGTGTGCTCTCATCTCAGGAGGAGAGGTGAGTTTGAGAATTGCGCAACTCTTATCACAAAATTTCCACGAGCAGGCACCCTTACACTGGGTATCCATACTCTGTCAAGACTAAAGAAAGCTACCATATATATCATTTCAATGCAATGTTTATATATATATATATATTATATATATATATATATATATATATATATATATATATATATATATACTAGCAGAAGTACCCGTTGTTGACTGGTTTCAAAAACAGCCTACAGAAAATGGACTGTGATTGATGAAAGTATGATAGGTTATGAAAAGGAGGGGGTTGTAAAGAGATAGGTTTTGATAATCAAACCTTTTACCCTAAGCAAAATATGATGAAAGTAAAGATAACTTTCTCGAAAATATATTTTTTATATCAACTTTGTTTCCATTCGTAGCCAAGAGTGACCAACAAAATGATGTTTCCTTACATAGAGAAAATTATATATATATTATAATATAAATATACAATAAATAAAAATATTACCATAGTCAATAAAAGTTACTTTTATGGTAGAAAAGTTCATTGGTTTCTATTTTAAAGTAGTATGTACAAGGAAAATATTATTTTTAATTCTCGAACAGGTTTAAAAACAAATCGAAATGGCAGCGACTTTGAAATGGAGAACACCGTTTTCAATTTGAAAGAGGGGCACCTGAGAATTCTGTGTTAACAATTTAAGAGAGTTCTGTCAACGTAAGGAATATTTCTAAACATATTTTAATGTTTTCCGTTATTTTGTGCTTGAGGAACATTCGATTATGGCATGTGTAGTTTATATAAAAATTAATTTAAGTAGTTATCGCCTCAAATTTCGTTTTAATTTCGGTTCGCTGAAATTATTGCAAGTAAAGAGCATTAAAAACTATTTCAAAACAAAACAAAACATGGACCGAACTTTTATAGACTATGGTAACATTTATTTCTTGTATATTTTTTCGGGTAGTCGTTTGTTGGCTTTTCTGTTAGATACTCTTACACAATAATATCGACGAAATATCGAAAAACAAAGAATAAAAACAGTTTTGAAAAATAATAGAGCTTTACTTACTTTAGTAAAATAATCCGAAACAGCCAAATGGGGTATTAAAAAAGTAAACACGTAATTACTTTAGTTATTTAAAGCAAAGAATCGATATAAATATGAATAAGAAGAAAATGGCGCCCTTTAAAATAGAACAGCTTCGTTTCAGTTTTACAAAATTGAACGGTGTAGTATTGCGCAGTCGGATTCAGGCTTGCACTATTGTAATGTAAAGAACACGCAGAAAGGGTTGTAATCAATTGAATTCCTTCTAGTACACTGACAAAAATAACTTAAACAGATATATAAATAAAAAGGTTATGTAAATGTTTTTTTAAAAGACACGTAATCACGTGAGCAGGATTTTTTCCTTCTTTTGACAGGATAACAAGTAACGTTCTTATTTTTATTATTTATCTATCCACCTATTTTCGAAAGAGTGTCACGTGCAAGTGGAGAAGGAACAAAAAAGAGTTATGCAAAATTTGTCTGGAGAATTGTCTAAAGTGCCGATTTTATTTTTTTTGGGGGGGGGCTTTTACTTTAATAAGAACGTGAATTTATGAGGTGAATTTATTCGACACAATATGATTCAACTAAAAAAATAAATAAAAGCTATCGTGAATTAAGATTAAAGTAAGGGTGTTATTGTGGACCTTCAGCCCTGTTAAAAAACTTGTTAAACTTTGTGACATATTTACATTCTATTAAGGTCAGGCGCGAACGAACACCCAATAATTTATTATACCACATTTCTTCAAACTGAAACATAATTATCAAAGTATACTTACGCAGATAGATATGAACAGTCTTTGGTAAAGTTTGTGCCATATTTCCATGGAGTACAGGAACGAATGCAGACCCCACAATTTTATTATGCAATCCCTATTTAATTTGAAACTAATTATCAAAGTATAGATATGAAAATATATATATATGAAAAGTCTTTATCAAAGTTTGTGCCTATTTCCATTCTATGGAGGCCAGGCGCGCAATTTTATTATACCATCCCTATTTAAATTAAAACATACTTATCAAAGTATTTTTATGTACATCTATATCAAAAACCCTTGTAAACGTTTTTTTTTTTCATTTTTTATTTCCATACTTTGGAGGTAAGGCTCGAAGACAGACCCCACAATGTTTATGAACCGCCCTTCTGTCAGATCAAATTCCTGATCCTCGATACATCTATCATCATATGTTATCAGTTTTTTTAAAATAGTCAACCATATAGGAGCCTATTCGTGACCACACATACACACACACACGAACACACACACACACACGAACACACACACACACACACACACACACGAACACACACACGATCAGCTTTATATTATATTAGATAAAAATACCCGTCGTTACCTGGGTCCAAAAACAGCCTACAGAAAATGGACTCTGATTTATGAAAGTATGATAGGTTATGAAAAAGAAAGGGTTGTAAATTTGGGTTGAATTTGGGGGTACCAAAAGCAAAGCAAAATATGATGAAAGTAAAAATAAAATAGATAAACCCCATAATTTATTATGCCATACCTGTTCACACTGAAACACTTATCACAATATTTTGTGGATCTATATTAAAAAACCTTGTTAAACTTTGTGACATATTCCCATTCTATGGAGGTCAGGTGCGAACGAACACCCCATAATTTTATTATACCATTTTTCTTCAAACTGAAACATAATTATCAAAGTATACTTACGCAGATGGATATGACAAGTATTTATTAAAATGTGTGCCTATTTCCATTCTATGGAAGCCAGGCGCGAATGCAGACCCCACAATTTTATTATACCATCCCTATTTAAGATAAAACATACTTATCAAATTATTCTCATGTACATCTATATCAAAAACACTT
>NC_136493.1:39652400-39802400 GCF_053919585.1 Euprymna scolopes | reverse complement strand
ATGAAGTCGGTCAACTTAGCTTATACGCGCAGAACGTCATATAATGATTAGATCACTCAGACTGACGTTAAAAACATTTAATAAGAATTAATGTTTAAATTTCAACTGTATCTCTCGCGGTTGACGGGAGCTGAATGGTTCGGGCCCTTGCTAATGAAGCCAATCATGACTTCTGTTGCCGGGGTTCGAATCTCTCGACTGGCGTTAATCGTGACACCTGCACTATAGTTATTTTTGATAATTATTATAGTAAATAAATAATATATATATATATATATATATATATATATATATATATATATATACATATTACCACACTTAGTAAATACCAACAGACGCTAGTGTTTTATCTTCTCGGAAGTCATCAGTGCAGGGTGTCATGATTACCGCTGGTCGGAGATTCAAACGCGGCAACGAATCATCTCTGACTATTAGCAAGGAACAGAATAATATTCACATTAAAGCAATTCTGGTTTATTAGTACGAGGAAACATCAGAAGATATAATACGTAATCAATTATCAAAATAAATAGCAACATTTTTCAACGTGTATATGAGTAAATATTTATTATAGGGTGTAGGTACGGGCAAAATGAATGCTGACGCTCAAAATGTATAAACATTTTGCCCCGCTCTTTAGTTAAAAATTCACCAAAAATCAGGAAATTAACGAATTTTAATGAAAATTGCAGTATTTTTTAAATAATCATCGCGGAATATAATAAATTTATTATTTTTATGTAAATCTAAGTGGAACAATATTATTTTGTTTAAACAAAAAATACCTTTACTAAAGTTATGGTTTTCAGTAGTAAATAAAAAACGCAAGAATTTATTTTTGCTTTTTTATATAAATAAAGCATCGTAATTTTTAACAATAAAAATAAAATAATTTTTACAGGAAGATTACGAAAAAAGCCCCTAATGTCCATATTAATGAATTCGATATAACTAAAAGAAAAATGAATTTCGATAACTACTGATATTACCATTGAATTAAGCATTGGTTATTTAATATTTTCACAAAACAAATTATAATTGCAAAAAAATATTTCTACTTATTTTAAATTACAGATTTCGTATAATTTTTATTTGCAAACTTTTAATAATATCCTTGCTCACAAGAATGTGAAACTTTCAGCGTAATATAGTTTTTTATATAATATTGAACAATAATTAAAAATTAATTTAAAAACAGGATTATACAATAATAATTAAATTAAAAAATGGAAAAATTTATAGAAACGCTCCATGTAGGTAACTTCGGATGCCCATTCTTGAAAAGAAATGGAAACCTGTCCGTTTTGCCCCCTCCACATCTGCGTTTTACCTTTTCCCTCCAACTATCCTATGTCATTTTCAGATACATTTCAAATTGTGTAAAGTCGACTTTAAATTTCACGTAAACGTTCCGATTAATTTAAACGTAAGTTTGTATTTTTTAAGTGTTATTTTTTTCAATAATTATAAATAATTTCCTTTCCACTTTAAATTCTGTATAGATATTAATAAAAAAAATTGTGTAAACTTTTTTTCAATGAGTAAATTTTCAGTATAATTAATTAATTTAATTAACATTTATGCCGTTTAAAGTTTATGAAAGTTTAAATTCTATTAATAATTGTTTGAACTTTTATAATGAATAAAATGTAATTGTAACTTAGTGAATTAAATTCAATGAATTTAAGTGAGTCAATTAAATTGACCTTCTAATTCTCGATAAGCCGGAACATTGTTGTATAATAATGGAATCATGTCATTAATGTGCTTCCGTATTTCTTTGAATTTTCCGCCATGACTTTTTTTTTTACACGAAACTAATTTTGTTGCTACTATAGCCATATTTTAGATAATTATTCCCCTTTTTAGCAAAAGTTAAGTACATTTATTGTATTAATTCATTATTTGAAGACTTTAACTTAATACATCACTTGGAAATAATTTCAGAAAACTTATATTTCTCTTGTCAGGAAAATGTAAACATGATATTTGTCATGATGATTTTTTACGTGAAATATACGCTTTTTCAGATTTGAGATAAAATTATTCCATGTATTTTTTTTTTATTTCACACGCTATTTTTTCTTTGAGAAATTACCTTTAAGCTGTACTTTTTAAACATAATAAAAAGATTTTAAAAATATTATGATTAACCGGCGTTCAAAACCAGGTCCCATACCGAAGCAGGCGTTAGAATTGCCGTACCTAGTAGGGTGAATAGACGAGTTTAATGTAGATGGCTAAAATAATATGAAAGACCAGAATATACTGACAAATTTCCGGTTTAGAGATCCCTTGTTTTAATTTCGAGCGATGTAGATATATTGATGAGTAGCAAATTGTAAGAATGTTTTACAGAACGGATTCAGCGTTGCTTTGGTTTTTCGCCGATTTTTTAAAAACTAAATTCAGCAGGTGTGAGTTATTTTACATTAAATATTTACTTTGATGAAGCGAAAGTACGTAAAAGTCAAATTATGTACGATATGACGAATTTCTTTTACATGTGTACATTTTGATACAAGGTTATGTTCTAGATATAATTCTGGCCTTGTGCAGCATTTTTAAGAATTTTTTGTATATATTTTCGGAAATAAATACCATTTTCTTACATATTAGAATGAATAATTCAAAGAGCTAGTTTGCTCTTTTTGTACAAAATGATAAGAAGTTAAAATATAAATGTGCTAAGATCCGGAAATATTAACTAAACTATGGCGCTTACTTCCTATTTATTTATCATATAATATAGTGGCAGTATAGATATTTGATGGCAATAGGATACCCTTTAATTAAAGAGTAATCTTCAACCATTTTTATAATACATTTCTATCGCAACTTTTAAATGTTGTACCGTATGTCATTCAAAGATGTAACGACGACTTATTCGTATAGTGTCTGTTTAGACGCTGGATTCTCTTGAAAACTGACATCACTTAGGTATATATTGTTCCTGGATATGAGCTTAAACAAATCCGATGGTGAGGCCTCGGCTTGCGGGCTTTGGTGAGTGTGGAGTCACCCTTTAATTTCCATTGCTCCCAGGTCCATTCGGACCCAGAGTGGTAGTACCTATTAGGGTCCCAACTAATCGTTAAATAGAAACTGATTTTAAAAAAAAGAAAAAATATTCTATTAAAAAAAAATCTTCAAAATCACTGGATTCGGCATTAATATCTCTGTGCTGCTCTAACAAAATCTGTGACCTGTTACACAAATCCCAATCCACAACATGAAATATCTCCAGAAAAATAACACGTAAACCTAGAACCTCATCTTCCAACGTAGATCCCTACTACCATGTCTCCTTCTCCAACATTAGGGGTCTACGTTCCAACTTTTCAAAGGTTGAAACCGAATTACAGGAGACGAAACCAGACATATTCTTCCTAAGCGAAACTGGCATAAGGCCTTAACGAATTCATAATTAAAGGATACTCTAACTTAACATCTAAATCTGACTCTCAAGATCGCCATGGACAGGGAATATGTGCCTACATTAAAGATGGCTTTCCGTGTGGTATGAATATCTCTAGTGAATGGCCTAATTTATTTTTTATGTGCTTCCGTGCTGCACTTGCTTGCACCCCTGCATTTATATTTGCTCTCTATCGCCCCCCACAACAGCGGAGTTACTATCTTTAAGAGCATGTCTGAAAAAATTGACAACATCCTGTCTGTTCACCCTTCAGCTAACATCCACATTTGGGGTGACTCCAGCGTCCACAATGTAGAATGGCTGACCCACTCTAACTAGACAGGTGATGAGGGGAGGTTCTATCATGATTTTGCCATTGCCTATGACTTCACCCAGCTTGTTCATGAATCCAGCCAAGTGGCCGATACTTCCGGTCAGTATGCTAACCTTCTAGACCTTTTTCTCACAACTTCCTTGAGCTATGTTAAAGTTCCGTTCTGTCTCCTCTGAGATCTTCCGACCACTCAGTTGTATCAGTTAAGATAACAACGAAATGCAATAAGTCTTCAGATGTACCTTTCCACCGTACTCTATTTCGATACTTTACGGCTGACTGGGATAGCTTCCGTACACTTATATGTGATCTACCTCTGTATTACATGTTTAAACATGATGTATCCTCCATAGTATCAGACCTGACCGAATGGTTAATTGTAGGCATAGACCGATTCATGCCATCAAAAAATCCCGACAAAAACCTAACAGCCAGCCATGGTTCTCCCCAGAATGTGCTGCTGCCATCGCGCGCAGAAATCACTTTTTCCATAGCCACCAACGTAATAGATGCACTGAGACTAAAGCTGCCTTCAGGACTGCCAGCAACCACTGCAAGTTAATAATAAAAAATGCAAGAGAGCTATATGCTCAGTCTGTTAAATCCAAAGTAGCTGATCAGCGGCTTAGTTCCGACCAGTTTTGGCAAATAGCAAACAGGATCCTGAAAAGAAGGGCGCGTTCTATCCCAACCACCATCAATGGACCTGAGGTCATCTCGTCAGCACCATACAAGGCCAAACAATTTTCCAAAAAGTTTGCAGCTTATTCTACCCTATGTGATCAAGGCCACCAACTCCCCGTATTTCCTCCTATAACGGACAACGCGCTATGCAACATACAAATATCTGTGCGTGAGGTCGCCAAGCTAATCAAGAACATTGATCCGATTAAAGCAACTGGCCCTGACGGCATTCCAATCATTGTGCTGAAAAAGCTTCAACGAGAACTCGCCCTATACTTACAAAACTGTTTAAGCGTTGTCTTAAAGAGAAGTGCTTCCCAACACCCTGGAAAACTTCATCATTATGCCCTGTATTTAAGAATTCAGGTGAATAGTCATCTCCCTCTCAGTACAGAACAATAAGTCTCCTGTGTGTCATGAGTAAGCTGCTGGAATCCATATTAAATAGAGAAGTAATCAACCACCTCAGCAGAAATAACCTTCTTAGTGACACACAATATGGTTTCCGTTCTGCAAGATCTATCGCAGATGTGCTAACTATTATATCTCATAGGATTAGCGAATCTCTTGACCAAGGTTTCCTCTCTTGGGCAATTGCTCTTGACATATCAACAGCCTTCGATAAGGTATTGCATAAGGACCTACTTCACAAGATTTCCAGCTACGGTATACTGGTAATGTTTTCTCGATCATTAAATCATTTCTCTCCGGTAGGCTCATAAGAGTAGTGGTTGATGGGCAGAAATCAGAGGCCCTCAATATTAATGCTGGAGTCCCTCAGGGGTCCATCCTTTGCCCAACTGTCTTCCTGATATATATCAATGATCTCCTCTGATCTTGAGCGCGTGTTACAGTGAGGGAGGAGGTGGCTGGTTACTTTTAATGCATCTAAAACCAAGATCCTATCGTTACATCATCAACGTTCTGATCCCCATCTGCCATCAATTGAAATGGGTGGCTCTTGTCTAGGGGAAGCTCAATGTTTCGATAAGCGTCTGGGCTTGACCTTTACTCCTGACCTAAAATGGAACACGTACATCAAGTCAGTTGCCAACGTCGCTGGAAAAATCGTAGGATCCGCTCCAGAAGATATCTCAACCCTGATGCAATTATCTATTTATATAAAAGCCAAGTACGTCCAAGGATGGAGTACTGCTGCAACATCTGGGCAAAAGCTGCTAAAAACAGCCTATCCTGCCTTGATAGAGTACAAAATAGGCTTCGTGGGGGATGCCCTTTTCTCTTCCCTACAACCTCTTTCCCACAGAAGAGACGTTGCGAGCCTATCTTTGTTTTATAGTTACTACCATGGCAGGTGCTCATCTGGGCTCCAATCTCTGATCCCCCTCGGCAATCTTTCACGATAAACACCAGTCTAGCTGAAACCACTGCCAAAAATTTTCCCCACTCCTTATCTGTGTCAAAATCAAAACGTAGATTCCATGAACAAAGCTTCTTTCTTAGAAGTGCACGCCTGTGGAACTCCCTTCCGTTTGCCTGTTTCCTACCTGACTACAACCTTGATGTCTTCTAGTCCATTGTAAACAAATTCCTAATGAACCACCCCCTTAAGTAAGATACTTTATCGAATCTCCAATGCTAACGTATCGTACACGCAATAATCCTTATCCCCGAGTTGCTTCCGAGCCTTTAGAAGTGTTGACTACTTTGTAAAAAACAAAAAAAATAAAAAGTGTTTATATGCTGTAAAACAAACAAAAAAACACCCACCTAGATATCTATTAATAAAATTAACATACTGTTGTGTAAAATCTTCTACAAAATAAATCGCGAAATTGAAAAAAAAAATGGTGCTTATGCACGTTTGTACCGCGCTAATTTCTAAATAGTTTTTCCAGGTTAAATTCAAGTTTCATGATATCTTTTATCATTATTATTAAATTGTTAGATAGAATCACAGAACAGTAATAAACTCCCCTCACCATATTAGGAATGGCTTACAAAATAACGGTTTTATTTCAGCGCGGTACTAACAGTTCACAACTGTCGATAAATGTAGGGGTTTCTTTCTAAGAACGCAGCACGAAGGCCTAAAAGTCGCTTGAGGATAAGGCTAACCGAGTGCCACGTCGACAGCGACAACAATGATGAACAATGACGCTGGTACTAAAGCAGATAATTTTTTTCATTTAAGACGGCTTAATAAAAACATTTATATTAGACTTTAAAACTACCATGTTAGAGTCGACCGGGAGCAGCTCTACGGTATTGCGTTCAATGGACGAGAATTTCTTGGATATAAACTTTTCTCATAAAATATCAATTATGTTTTAGGCAGAAAAGGAGAGTATGGGAAACTGTTGACAGTTTTTGCAGCAAAACGAGTTTTTGATAGTAATGTTTTTCAAGGGGGCGTGTATAAATCGAGGCATGCTCAAGTACTTGAAATGATAATAGAACAGAAAGCCTAATCTAAAGAGTTTTGAAACTTTGCCTGCATACATACGACATTATACCATTTCTACTATGAAGTAGTTAATTTTGGATATTAAAAGTCCCCAAAAAAGTTTTATATAATTGTACACTGTTTACTTATAAAATCTTAATTCCTAAAATAATAGTTTCCTGCTTTCGTATTGTGCTTCTACATTTTTGTTTCATTCAATTTGATAATAATCCAACTCTGGATGGTCCTGGATATGACCTTAAACTATATCCAATGGTGAGGCCCCAGCTTGCGGGATTTGGGGATTGTGGCGCCACCCTTTACTTACCATTGCTCCCAGGTCCACTCTGACCCGGAGTGGTAGTACCTGTTAGGGTCACAACTATGGGTTAAATAGAAACTGACGTGAAAACAACAATTATATTCTATTAAAAAAAATTCTTCAAAATATTTGCATTCGGCATAAAATAACCCGGAAAGGGTTGATATGCCGTAAAACAAAAACAACCAACAACCAACCAACTCTGGTTCAAATTAGATCCCAGGTGGTGTTATTTTGTACTTTTAAAAGAGGTAACTGTAATAAAAGTTTCGGACTTCCCCCATTTAGCGTTGAGTTCAATTTTATTAATACATTTGCTTGCATTAAGATAAAAAAAATATTAGAATTACACTCTTGCGTCCATGTTTTACTTGTTCATTCCACATTTCTTTTTAACTTTTTATTTGACACTACCCCTACCCTATCATATATATTTCTTAACTCCTTTTATGATGCAGTTGAAGAGATTTCAAGCCTACCTTAAGCAGGCCAGAGGATTAGTTGACCAAAATGTGGCGAGACAACAACTATGGAAGACAGTAATTACTAGGGATACAGTTACAAGACTGAGCAATCATATCAACCTGAAGGAGGTCAGGGGATTAGTTAGCATTTTTTGTTTTAAATTTACAAAATCGTTTTTATGAAAAAACATTCATATCGAGCAAAAAACATTCATAAACATATCGACGTTCATTCAAGACTTATGTTTCTTAGTTTCCATATCTATTTTTATTTCTCTTCTTGGCATATCTTCTCTATCTCTTCTCTTCTCTTCTCTTCTCTATCTTCTATCTTCTTCTATATAAATAAAATGAACTCATTTTTCCCGTCTGATTTTGACCTTAATAGGATTAAAAATCAAGATATTTCATGCAAATATTATATGCACAAACGGCAGAACAATATCTGAGGTGTGTTATAGGCTTATTATTTCTCAAATTCCTTGATAATCTTGGATTTCTATACTTTTTCTGCTGAGAAGTCACGGCCAAAATCGGTTAAGATCAATGGAAGTGGTAAAATAGTTTCTCTCTAATAAATTCCTCCTCCCCCTGCCACCACTTAACACCGTTTGGGGATCGTTCACAAGGAACAGTTGAGAAGAGAACACCGGTTTGGCTTCGTAGTTCTTTCATGTGAAGTTATTTAAAATCACTAAACTAAGCTGCAGTGCTCTGTGGCGTAGTGGTTAGCGTGCTGGACAATTCACATTATATTTTCACGTTCGCGCCGACCTACCGCAGTCGTTTTTTTTGTTTGTTTTTTTTTCCTAAACAACTGGAATGGACTTTTCTTGGTGGCCGAACTGTTAACGTTGCAGATGTTTTTTTTTGTTTTTTTTCACACTTTATTTTCCTACTTTTACTCATGACTCCGGGTTTGATCCTTCCTACTTACCTACCATAACATTTTGTAAAACTCCCCCCTCCGTCCCGGAAACAAACACTCGGGCAACGCCGGGTACCCCCGCTAGTATAATATAAATCTCAACTGTCTGTTTACATTTATGTATGTATGTATATCTAGCAAACTCTTTCGACAGAGTCGACATTTTTTCACGGGATCGGAATTATTTTGAACCTTGATTCTTTGGAACAAATATCGAAAAATTGGCTAAAACAATTAATTATTTCACCCTCAACTGGGCACTTTTCTACAGTAAGGCGTCACTTTTTTCGCGATATTTTTGAAAGTCATCCTCTCTTTTCGATTGACTAGACTTAAGCTAAACATTTGTCACAGCTGGTTTGGAGATGGGCGCAAGAGCAAATACGTCACTTTATTTCGCATTCTTTTCCTCCTTGACGGTACGGATTCTAGCCTAGTACCACTTTTTTTTTGCTCAACCAACACCCGAACACACATCTGCACTTTCTTTTCCGCTTTAGCGTCAAGGTTCGTGACTGCCTATTGCAACTTCTCTTTTTCAACACACCTACAAAAACCCGAGCAACGCCGGGCACCCAGGCTAGTCTTCTACAATAAAAAAATATCACCTGTCTGTTTGAATGTATATATTTATGCATGTATTGTCTGCCTTAAACATTTGACAGAGGCGACTGATTGTCACAAAATTTGTAACCTTTTTAAAGCTGGATGCTTCGGACGACAAATATCGAAAAATTGGATAAAAACATTAATCCCTTCACCCTCAATTGGGCACTTTTCACCATTGAGGGGTTGCTTTTTTTCGACGATATTTGCGAAAGTAATCCTCTCTTTTCCATTGACTAGCCTTAATTTAAAACACGTCACTACCGGTTTGGCGATGAGTGTAACAGTAAAGACGTCCCTTTCTTGCCATATTCTTTTGCGGTACGGGTTCGTGCCTGCCTGCTACCACTTTTTTTTTCTCAACACACACCTCCAAACACCAGAGCAACACCGGGCACCCATGCTAGTCTATGATATAAATCTTACCAGTCTGTTTAAATGTATGTATGCATGCGTGCCTAAAACCTTCGACAGAGGCGACGGATTTTCACGAGATAGTATCGTTTTGAAGGTCGATCTCTTGAGTTATTTTTCTAAGAATTCTACATAACTTTGGTTTTAATTTCGATTATAGCTGATGTCACTGAAGTCATCTATTTTTTTATAAATAATTATACCAAGAATTCCTCATGCGTTTTTGTTTCGGTTATCGCTAATGCCACCCCAATAATCTATCTTTTAAAAATAATTTTATCAAGAATTCTTCTCAAGTTTTGATTTCGGTTATAGGTGAAGGAACTAAAGTTCCTTTATATATGTAATTCTTACTACAATTATTTTTAATACCTACAGACACTAGTGTTGCATCTTCTCGGAAATCAGTGTTTGGTGTCAAGATTACTGCCGGTCGGGAGATTCAAATCCGGCAACAAAGTTCAGATCAGACTTTTAGCAAGTAACAAAATTTTCACATAAATCATTGCTGGAATTCGAGCTATTTCTAATAAATTTCTATCGCGATTTTTAAATGTCCTACCTATGCCATTCAAAGATGTAACGACGAGTTACGCGTATAGTGTATGTTCAAACGCTAGAATCTCTTGAAAACTGGCATCGCTTAGATATCTATTAATTACAATAAATTACTGTTGCATTAAATTTTGTACAAAATAAGTCGCGTTATCGACACAAAAAATATAGTCTTATGCACGTTATGTACCGCGCTGCTTTTTAAATAGTTTTTCAGGTTAAATTCAAGTTTCACGATATCTTTCATTATTATTAAATTGTTAGGATCAACACATCTTCCCCTTGTTAAGAATGATTTCAAAATAACGTTATCATTTAGCACTGTACCAAAGGTGCACATGTATCGGAAATTGTACGTTTTTATTAATAAGAGCGCAGCACGAAGGCCGAAAAGTCACTTGATGATAAGGCTTAACGAGTGTCACGTGTACAGAGATAACAATGATGATTAATAATGTTGAAACTCTAGCAGATTTCTACTTTATTTAAGACG
The DNA here is from genome assembly GCF_053919585.1 of Euprymna scolopes. Classification (NCBI taxonomy): domain Eukaryota; kingdom Metazoa; phylum Mollusca; class Cephalopoda; order Sepiida; family Sepiolidae; genus Euprymna; species Euprymna scolopes. The sequence continues at coordinate 39,791,775 of NC_136493.1, read as the reverse complement.
GCTCAACAGAGCCTTATTTACATTAGACTCGAAAATAACCATGTTATAGTTATGGGGAAGCAGCTCTGTAGTGTTGCGATCAACAGATGGATATTTCTTGGGGATAAACTTTTCTCATAGGATATCAATTAAGTATTAGGTAGCAAAAGAGAGTATGGGAATTTTTGGACAGTTTGTGCAGTAAGACGAGTATTTATTGCGAATGTTTTAGAAGAGGCGGGTATAAATGGAGGCATACTTAAGTAACAGAATTGATAATAGGACATAGCAAGGTCTAATCTAAATAGTTTATACACTTTAGCTGCATATATACACACAATTATATCACGCCTCTTTTATATAATTTACAAATGTAAATTTGGGTTTGTATTACCGTACACAGATTCGAAAAAGTTGTCAAAAACCAAATAAATGTTATCAAAGGCAAGATAAGTTACTTTCCTACCAAACTGGATACATTTTTTGTGTTTTTATTCATTGTAACATGTTTATCCAGCTCGAAAAACATAGTGTTTACCGATGTATTGGAAAATTCAAAATTGCGCCCGACACTCTCTTTAATATGGTAAGTTTGGAAAAAGGTGTTATAAATAATAAACTAGATAAAATACTATTTAAAAAACACCGAATATATGTCTACTTATGTCACGGTAACATATAATGAGCAAATTTCTAACAGTATTTTGTCTAGTTTATTATTTATAACATCTTTTCCTGAACTAAAGAGAGTGTCGGGCGCAATTTTGAATTTTCCAATACATCGGTAAACACTGTATGCTTTTCGAGCTGAATAAACATGTTACATTGAATAAAAACACGAAAAATATATCCAATTTGGTAGAAAAGTAACTCATCTTGCCTTTGATAACATTTATTTGTTATATATTTCTTTTTTTGACAACTTTTTTGAATCTATGTGTACAGTAACACAAACCCGTAAATTTATATCTTACTAGTGGTGGGGGTCCCCTGCTTTGCCCGGTCGTAAATTGCGTTTAAATATGATTTTTTAATTTGTCCATGTTTTGTATAATATTATTGAGTTGTAATGTCATAGCCGTTTTCAGGACTGCCAGCAACCATTGTAAGAAAGTAATAAAGGACGCAAGAGAGTTGTATGCTCAATCTGTTAAGTCCAAAGTAGCTGAGCAGCGGCTTGGTTCCCACCAGTTTTGGCAAATAGCAAACAGAATCCTGAACAGAAGCGTGTGCTCCATCCCAACTATTATCAATGGATCTGAGGTAATCTCGTCAGCATCAGACAAAGCCAAACTCTTTGTCAAGAACTTTGCAGCTAATTCTACCCTTTGCGACCAAGACCGCCAACCCCCAATATTTCCTCTTGTATCAGAAAACATGCTATGTGATATACGTATATCTGTACGTGATGTTGCCAAGCTAATCAAAAACCTTGATTCCAGTAAAGCAACTGGCCCTGATGGTATTCCAATTATAGTACTCAAAAAACTTCAACCTGAACTAGCGCCCATACTTACAAAACTGTTTAAACGTTGTCTTAAGGAGAATAGTTTCCCATCTCCCTGGAAAATCTCATCAGTATGCCCTGTATTTAAGAATTCAGGTGATCGCTCATCCCCCTCTCAGTACAGGCCAATAAGTCTCCTGTGCGTCATGAGTAAGTTGCTAGAATCTGTATTAAATACAGAAGTAATCAAACATCTCAACAAAAATAACCTTCTTAGTGACACTCAATATGGTTTCCGTTCTGCTAGATCTACAGCAGATGTCCTTACAGTTATATCGCATAGGATTAGCAAATCTCTCGACGGTGGCAATCTTTCTAGGGCAATTGCTCTTGACATATCTAAAGCCTTTGATAGGGTATGGCATAAAGGTTTACTTCATAAGATCGCTAGCTATGGTATAGCTGGAAAAGTCTTCTCAATTATTAAATCATTTCTTTCTGATAGATCCATAAGAGTAGTAGTTGAGGGGCAAAAATCAGAAGCTCACAATATTAATGCCGGTGTCCCTCAGGGATCCATCCTGGGCCCAACTCTTTTCCTGATCTACATTAATGATCTTCCAAATCATATCCTTACATCATTTGTAGACATTTATGCTGACGACACTACCATTTATGGTACCACATCTAAGACAGTAAACGAGCAAGTTCTCTCCAATTCTCTCTCCTCTGATCTTGAGCACGTAGTACAATGGGGAAAGGAGTGGCTGGTTACTTTTAATGCATCTAAAACCAAGCTTCTCTCTTTACATCATCAACATTCTAATCCACATTTGTCATCAATTGAAATGAATGGCTCTCGTCTTCAGGAGGCCTCAAGTTTTGACAAGCTTCTGGGCTTGACCATTACTCCTGATCTTAAATGGAACACGTATATCAAATCTGTTGCCAAGGCCGCTGGAAAAATGGTGGGATCTTTCTATCGATCCAGTAGATATCTCACTGCTGATGCTATTCTCTATCTATATAAGAGCCAGGTACGTCCAAGGATGGAATACTGTTGCCACATCTGGGCAGGAGCTGCTAGAAAGAACTTGTCCTGCCTTGATAGAGTTCAAAATAGACTTCGTAGCCTCGTAGGAGATGTCCTTTTCTCCTCCTTGCAACCTCTATCTCACAGAAGAGATGTTGCGAGTTTGTCTCTGATGTATCGTTATTTTCATGGAAAGTGTTCATCTGAGCTTCAATCTATGGTCCCCCCTCGCCAAACTTTCACAAGAAACACTCGTCTAGCTGTAAACATTATCAATAATTTCCCCCACTCTTTATCTGTGCCTAAACCTAAACGTAGATTCCATGAACAAAGCTTCTTTCTTAGAACTGCACGCCTGTGGAATTGTCTTCCGTTTTCCTGCTTTCCGGCTGACTACAATATGGTTTTGTTCAAGTCTAAAGTAAATAAGTTCTTGATGAGCCGTTCCATATAAGTTATTAAATTTACCAAATTTTCATTACTAATGATTACTATATTGACCAACTTCTACTGTACACTCTTTAACCCTTATCCTTGAGTGGCCTCTGGGCCTTGATAATGTGGTGATGCCTTTGTAAAAAAAAAAAAAAAAAAAAGTCTGTGTGACACCAGCTAGATTCGAAACCGAAGCAAAACTGTAGTATTCGAAGCTAGTGACGTTACAACTGTACAAACATGACACGCATATGCACTGATGTAAAATAAATCAAGGTGAATGTACAAAATTAAGAACTTTTTTTAGTTTTGACCCACTTATGGCTACTAAAAAGATATTTTAACCGACTTAAGACTCATAAAATAATTATCTTAGGTCCCTAGTCAAGATGAATGTACGAAATTTATAACGTTTTTCTTTCCAATTGTGACTCATTTATGACCCCTTAGAAGTTATTTTAACCATAAAAGGACGGTCCATAATAAACACAGTCCTTTTTTACTCCTAGCGCCGTTCGGTGACTTTTAGTTTCGGATGAGAGAGGTTGAAAATATGGAGACGGACAGACAGGCATATAGCCTTTTATATATTAGATTATTCATTTACTTATGAATTGCACATTCACTGCACGTTAGAAAGTATAGTCCGTAAATACTGCATTTCTGTAGCACGCTAACCGTGATATTAGATGCCCATTATTATCAGACATGATGGTTAGAAAACTTTTAGTTGGATGTATGATATTTTCTTCCATCTCGAAACTCTTTCAAATTGTGTATTGTTTGTTATCCCACAAACGCTGGCAGTTTTCTATTTGAATAAAGTAAACCAACGCTCACTTAACGTTTCAAATCTCGATTCCCAGTCAAATTAAAAATGAAAAAAAAAAAATGATTTACGTGGACGTTTGACCTACGCTGCTTGAACCGGCTGCTTTTGAAGGAGGAAAAAGCCAAGAGAAAGGAAAAATCACAAGCAGTCTTAATTCGCATGTATATCCTGATCATAGGGAGATCATGTTATTTTTTTCTTGCAATTCTGACACTGAAGTGTTGACGCCCATCTCATTAAGCGCATGAAATTAGCAGAAATTGTGGGATTTAGTAGAGAAGCCAACAAACGAAGAAAAAACAAACAATTCAAATACATTAAATAAAAGATGTCATAGCCAGTAGACGGTTAATTTGTATATACCTGGCTCATTTTGTGTTTTAAATTAGTTTTCAAAGTATTATCTAAATTTGTCTTACTACTGATCTTATCTGGAGTCATTTTCCAAACGTTTCGGTCGATGTAAACTCTGACCTTCTTCAGGCGTATCTTGTCGAACTCGGGGATTTTGAACTCAATTTCGAACGGATCGGTGTCACAGAACTTGCAAAGATTAATTGTGAAAGTGATATTCTCCTGAAGATTGAAGGTTCAATTCTCAGAGTGGGCGACTGAAGAATGCACTTGACGAATTACTTAGGACCTCTATCCGGCCATGGAAAAAAAGCATGCTGCTTCCGTGATTAAATAAATGGTTCTATCCGAAATTTCGTCCAAATTCTAAAGTTCGACAGAAGCATTCCAAAGTTTGACAAGATACACCTGAAAGGACGGAGGTTACTGAAACGTTGTGAAAACCACACTCAAGATGAGAACAGTAGACCGAGGAGTCCAAATAACACGAATAAACAATCCTTAGTCCAAAGATTCAGAAACGTAATTTAAGAGCTCTGTATCAGATGCTTTTTACGACCTGTTTAGCGAACAATATGGTTGCACGTTTGTTTCTCAATGAAGACCGCCATCTGGTTTCCAAAAATGCTATTAAAAATGTTTGAAGTTAAAATAAAATAATTAAAAACTATTTTAAGCACAAACTATGCTAGGTAGTTTCAAAAGTAACGTTTATTAGCTATGGTATCATTTATTTATTGTATTTGTTTTTTATAGTAATTTGTTGGCTACTGTGCTAAATCTCCCAAATGTTTACCTAGTATTCACAAGGATCAACGTTGCTAGACTTTATTGATCTAACGTGAACGGGAAGGGGGAGCATCGTAATTATGCCGTGTATTATGTAATACACATCAAGTCTCCGAACGAATACAATATTTTAATTTGTATGCGATTAAGATTGTATTGCTGTATACGTGGAATGATTTATCGATCCTTTTATAGTAAATGTATTGTTAAAAGGTAACATCATAATGTCACTCAAAGTGTAAGTGAGTGGTTTGTTGTTTTGGTGGACAGTTCCCATCCCGAGATATGGAGATACCAAGATATCAAGTACGGACTTAATAAATAGCTTCAGTTTCTGAGCAGATCCCTTATTGCCGTTATATAAATGCAGCTCTAATAAAACTAATTTCGATTCAGCAGACGAGAGGGGGGATTCGGTTTCCCTTCGATCAATAAGTGGCAAGATTCTGATTAGGGCTCAGATTGGTCTTGGAGATATTTTGCTTTTTTCCACAGAAACATTAGCTAAACAATCATGAGGAATATCGAGGTGGTAACGGCAATTACTTCTGATGAAAATATGGAATAAAGTGATAATATAGGTTTTGGGCGATATCTCTATGGGCGTGTTGGGGGATACGTTAGACGACGTCGCGCTACCTGGGATGAACGAACCGAATGAGCTTGGTCATGTTGCAATAACTGGGCAGGACGCGCCCTGCGACGTGGCGCTAGCTGAACTGGACGCGCCCTTCGACGTGGCGCTAGCTGGGGTAGAGCTACATTGCGACGTGGCGTTAGCTGGGCTGGACGCGCAATGGGACGTCGCGGTAACCGAGATGGATGTACCGCGGAAGGTCGCAATAATTGGGCTCTACGTGTTCTGGGACGTCGCACTAATTGGACTCTACGTGTTCTGGGACGTGGCAATAATTGGGTTCGACGTGTTCTGGGACGTCCCAATACCTGGGCTCGGCGTGCGGTGGGACGTCCCAATACCTGGGCTCGGCGTGCGGTGGGACGTCCCAATACCTGGGCTCGGCGTGCGGTGGGACGTCCCAATACCTGGGCTCGGCGTGCTGTGGGACGTCCCAATACCTGGGCTCGGCGTGCTGTGGGACGTCCCAATGCCTGGGCTCGCCGTGCTGTGGGACGCCCCAATGCCTGGGCTCGCCGTGCTGTGGGACGCCCCAATACCTGGGCTCGACGTGCTGTGGGACGTCCCAATACCTGGGCTCGGCGTGCTGTGGGGCGCCCCAATACCTGGGCTCGACGTGCTGTGGGACGTCCCAATACCTGGGCTCGGCGTGCTACTGAACGTCGCCGTAGCTGTGATTGACGAGCAGTATTACGTTGCGGTATTTGGGATAGACGAGCCGAGTTATGTTGTGGTAGCTGGGATGAATGAGCTGTCTGACGTCGAGGTAGCTGAGATGGAGGAGCTGTCTGACGTCGCAGTAGCCTGAATGGAACACCGGTTTCACGTCGCAGTAGCCTGAATAGATTTATCATGTAACGGCGCAGTAACAGGATTAGACGAGCCGGGCGAGGTAGCAGTACATAAGGTGGCCGAGCTGGGCGACGCAGCAGTAGCTGGGAGGATCGTGTCGAGTGAATTCGTGATGGATGATTTTGTTGAAATAAAATTTGCCTTGCAAGGCGCCTTAGAACCGCCCACCCCCATGAAAAATCTTCCCTCAGAGTAAACATCAGTGTAGGCTTCAGCGTCTTTTTCGCAATGTGCCTCTCCAGACTTGGTTATGGCCATCGCAGCAATATCTAAATATAGCTGATTAAAAACTGTATACATGGCCTTGAAAAAATGCCTGTTATCTCTTGAAACGTAATGTATTTTTAAAACGAGGATGATTAATCCATTTACTTTAAAGTTGGGTAAGAATAGATTCATTTTTTTTATTTATGTGATTATTGGTTATATTTTCATTGACCCAAAGTAAGTAGTTACTTTTGAATATTAAAATTAAAAAAAAAAAAAACGATAAACGTACACTGTTCACCTATAAAACCTTAATTCCTACAATATTGACTTCTTGCTTTATTGTTTTGCGTCTATATTTTTCTTTTATTCAATTTGATAATAACCCAGCTCTGGTTTAGATCAGATCACAGATGGTGTTATTTTGTAATTTCGAAAGAGGTACCTGTAATAAAAATTTCGGTCTTCCTCCATTTAGCGTTGAGTTCAATTTTATTAATACATTTGCTTGCATTAAGATAAAAAAAATATTAGAATTACACTCTTGCGTCCATGTTTTATTTGTTCATTCCACATTTCTTTTTAACTTTTTATTTGACACTACCCCTACCCTATCATATATATTTTTTAACTCCTTTAAGTGATGCAGTTGAAGAGATTTCAAGCCTACTTAAAGCAGGCCAGAGGATTAGTTGACCAAAATGTGGCGAGACAACAACTATGGAAGACAGTAATTACTAGGGATACAGTTACAAGACTGAGCAATCATATCAACCTGAAGGAGGGCAGGGGGTGAGTTAGCATTTTCTGTTTTAAATTTACAAGTCGTTTTCATGAAAAAAAAAAATGAATTTTATCGACCAAAGAAAATTCATTAACATATGGACGCTCCGTCAGGATTTATATTGGCTTACTTTTCATATCTATTTTTATTTCTCTTCTTGACATCTATAATATAAATCTCAACTGTCTGTTTAAATTTATGTATGTATGTATGTATGTATGTATGCCTAGCAAAATCTTTCGACAGAAGTGACGGATATCCGCGAGATTGATATCATTCTGAAGCTCGACCCTTCGGACGACAAATATCGAAAACTGACTAACGCCAATAATTATTAAACCCTCAACTGGGCACTTTTCTACAGAAGGCGTCGTTTTTTATCGCCGTTATTTTCGAAAGTCATCCTCTTTTCGATGGACTAGCCCTAATTTAAAACTAAGTCACTTCTTGTTTGGCAAGCGGCGCAGCAGCAAAGACCTCACTTTTTTTCACATTCTATTTCTCTTTTGCGGCACGGGTTCGAGCCTGACTGCATACTAGCATTTGTTTTTTTTTTTTCCTCAGCACACACCTCCAAAACACTGGCAACGCCGGGCACCCAGGCTAGTCGATAATATAAATCTCACATGTCTGTTTAAAAATATGTATGTATGTCTAAAACTTTCTAGAGAGACGACGTATTTTCACGAGATCGTTTCATTTTGAAGCCCGACCCTCTCTCTGGATGACAAATATCGAAACATGGACATGTGAGGGCTGGTTCGAGGAGGTCAGTTCACAACTGAGTTGTTGACTGGCAGCATCGGCCGAATACTTTAGACCCGTGGTAGACGAATACGACTAGTTAGGGACACAATAAACATGACCACAGATAATTTAAATACGAGGAGCATGAGATCCCGATGCAAGGCTGATCGCGTGCTGAGGGATCTCGTGTCATTCTGTTCGAGCACCTACTTGGATAGAAAGTTAGTTAGAAGACGCGACATAGATCTCTTATCTTGCCCCACGTTCCACTGGCTAGCTTGACACTGCCATAATTCCCCCTTTTTGAGGGGAGCTGGTGTTCCCTTACATCGGGAGGAAACAAATAAATAATAAGGGCAGAAAGCGAGAAGCTTAATCGCCTTCAGCCAGCCATAAAAGCAGCGTTCGTTTCCGAACCTGCGTGATTTTTAACTATACATTTTCGCAAATAAACTTTTTCATTGAGATCACTAAATTGGAACGCTTTTCACTTCCTGTCGTGTCATAGCGTAGCGGTAAGATGCCCAGTTTTCTTTTATACCCTTTTCTGGCTTCGCGTCAGGGGTTCGATCCTGCCTGCCTACTACCACTTTTTTGTGCTCAACACACACCTCCAAACACCCTGGTAACGCCGGGAACACAGGCTAGTGTATAAATATGTTTCAAATTGTGTCCACATGAAGAATGGTACTAACAGAGGCAGGCGTTTTAATTAACGACACAGCTATATATATATATATATATATATATATATATATATATATATATATATATATATATACATATTATCTGAAAGGAATTTTGTATATATGCGTGTGTAAATGTTTTTGTTTAGAACACAATTTAAGAGTAGATTATTAGGTCATAATAGGGGTCAAAGTTAAAGAAATTGACTTTTTTTTTCTTTTTTACCCAGCACGCACCTCACACGCGGGCACCAATGCTAGTATATATATATATCTAAAAACATATCTAAATTTTTGACAGCGAATGACATTGTATTTCATATTTCATTGTTGCTTTTGTAGGTCTCTCTTTAACAGTGGGCGAGTCCTATAATAACATACTCACCGATGTAAATTGCTACACCTGACGCAGTCCCTTATTCGTATAAGAGTCGGACATAGCCTAAGATGACATACTGCAGTCATGTCTATTCAATGTGTAAAAGGCCGCCTTACATATCGATTGAAGGTACATATGACAGATTGAAAAATTGCTGCGTCATTTAATATGTAGGAATGTCTTGAATATTCCGAAATGATCCACTCACCAAGCATTTGCCTTTTAAAAATATATACAAATAATTATTTCATCACTAACTTCCTAAATCACCCGAATAGCAAATGCTGATATGGTGGGCAACCCAGTTTTTTAGAGTCCATAATATCCTGATGCTGGAGTACCTGGTTCTCTATCCCTTTTCTTTCAATTAACATAAGAATCACTGATCCATCATCGGCATTCAGTCCAACAGATAGTACGTAATTGAGGTGGCCTTTTATCCCTGAAGTTGTAATCGTAGAGGTTAGATTATCGCAATGATCAGGCACCGCTTTATTTTCTCACTGGCTCCGATTTTGAGCCATATCTTCTTGCGATGCAACTAAATATACTCCCGTACTGTACCGCTGTCCTATTAAACAGCGACTAGGCTACCCATCCATTTTTATTGTGTTTAGCATACCCATTGAGTATGCGTCCTAGTTCTCCGCAATCATTGCGTTACACACTGGGTCATGGAGGCGGCTTTATTACTATTGGAATGCTAGTTATTATGTTTAACTCTAGGTGGGCCACTTCCGAAGACATTATGTACTATCCAATGGGATTTATTTACAGCTATCTAAATTGCTTTCGCCGGAGAATACTGCTCGTGCAGCTTTTTCAAAGTTATATAGCATTTTGTGCGACTTATTCTCTTCGACCTGCTACTATATCTATAGAGACGTCGTTCAGAGCACTGGCCTTTTCATTGAAAAACTATAAAACTGACTATGCAATCTAGGTGGTGCAGTGATCTTTCTTCTGTGCTCGTTCTAACAGAAGAGGCATTCCTAGCCACTATCATTTTTTTTTCAAACCAGTACATGAACTCACGTTTGTAGAAATTATTTCCTGAAGCAAATTAACGCGTTTTTTTTTTCTCTTGAGGTGGGGACGTATTTATTTTTACCTTAACCTGGTTTTGCATTACTGTTTACAAAGTCTGCCTTTCAGTACTTTTTTTTTTATTTGCTGCTTTCAAGTTCCGTACCGAATGTCTGACGGTCAAAATATAACTCCGTTTGTTCTCCTATAGTTGGCTGCCAACTAGTGGAATCTCCATAATACAGAAGTCTTTATCCATTAATTCTACGAACAATACAAGGAAGTGTTGCATGAAATCTTCCATAAAGATAGAGAATACACGTGAAGTATTCTTTTCGAAAGATGTTTAACGTCCAAGCGATTTTAAGCTTATGTTTCCTTCTACACCGTTTGGCATAATATCAGTGTTCGGAGACATAGGAAAATCATCTTTTTAGTTATACCAAAGACTTACAATTATATACTTTATGTACCCTTGGTAATCACTCATAAGTTGAGTATGAAATACAAGTGTAGCAGCTAATCCGAATGAGTCCGAGTAATCCTCGACTTAAGTCGGTTCCTACAATATACACCTGTTCATGCAAAAGTCTACATATTTCAAATGTATTTATGATATGGTGACTTATCCAGGATTGATTGGTTAAGGAATGTTTCTTACTCCAATATTTTATTGTAATTGAAATCTGCTAAATCGATTGATTGCCTGCTCTACTTTCACACACAAGGATAAATTATACTTTCGAGTGCTCCTTTATAATACGTTCTATTACAAAGGTAAAACAGGAAGGACATAATTTAAATTAGGAACGGCCAAAACGGAAAAAAGGACTATTTTTGACGGAGTTTCAACCTGCCAAAGATAAAGTAATCCAATTAATTTTCACCGATTGACTAAAGAATGGACTTTATAACGCTGTAGATTTTCATAATTGATATATTTCTTGCGTACTAAAATTTCTTTATTGGGTTACAATATGCTTAAAATCAACTGAAACTGAAAATAGTATTGTAGGAAGGGCGATGATTGTAGCTGGAAAAAGTGCATGAATCAGATTTTAATGTTAAAAATCCGAATTTGGAATGTTTAATATTTCATCTTGTCTTAAAATGAAATTAGTTGAACGAGTTGAATAGTTTTTCCTTTGAGACTAGCAACAACAAAAAAATCATTTTTTTACGAAAAACACTACTTTTAACTAAAAAAAATAAATTTTTCTTTGAGCCGAGACTTGTTAAGTTACCCTTTAGTTGGATAATTACTTTATCAGGTTGAGACTCCATCAAAAAAAAAAAAAAATTAAATTATTAAATAAATAAAATATATTATTACTCCCTTCTTCAGTTTTGACCGTGACTAATTTAAAGTGTTTACTCCCAGTTCTAACTTTATAATCGAATGTATTATATAGAAACACTCGAACGTATAATTTACACTTCATATAAACAAATAAAAAAACGTATGCAAACGTGATAGTTCAATATGCAGAATAAAATAGAATAATCTATGCAGTTACAGAAAAGTATAACCCTTATCCTAGAGTGCCCTCCGGGTCTTGAGGAGTGGTGACTCCTATGTTTAAAAAAAAAAAGAGGAAATCGGATGTCTTAATAGTAAAAAGGTACAGAACACCAGACAGTCTCACGTTGATAGCCTTATGAAATCGTTATCTACAATACATTAAAAAGGTGCTAGCTTTGCAAAGTATTGTTTAGATTTGCATTTCAAGAGACTTAATATAGCATTAAACATCGGTTATATTTACGACGGCATAGTTATATTCTTCCAAAAGAAGGATTGGTTAGCTTAACGCATTCAAATTCTAAACAAGTCGAAATAATTAAAGAAGACCAAGAAATTAGCCAAGGTAATTATTTCGGTCAAAGGTTCTTGATAGCAGGAGGTCTAGCACCAAAGAGAAAGAAATATCTAGCGACAGAGATACAAGCTTTACGTTGTCTTTTACATGTAGGTCCCTAGGAATGCGCATTCCACATAAGAGCAAATGAGTATTAATTTTAATTTGGATACAGGTATGATCAATTATTGGTATATGCAATACACGGCAAATCGAATAGGTTTAAATAGGTACAGGATTAAGTCTTTTGCAGTAAACGTGAAAAAGTTTAGTAATCTGCTGTAGTCACTAACGTAGCGACATTAAAAATAAGCAAACTAAGTTTTATTATAACATTAATAATCAGTTTTATTTTCAAAGCCGAAAAGTATTTAGTTCTTTAAAAATCAGAAATATGAAGTTAATTCATTTAAAACGAACAAGATTCGAAAGAATTCAAAAGTAGACGATTTGGATTCCTTGGAGTTCTGATAACAGTAGCCCGAAAGATTCAAATATAAAGTATACCTCAAATTCAGAAAATTAAAGCTCGAGGATTTCTTGCAAAAAATTAGTAATATTAATCCAGTTATATATTGCCGATTATTATCCTCATCTTAGTTTCACGACATTCCGGCCAACTCTTCCTCTAGCCTTCGTCAGGTGGTTGACTGCGACGGGATATGAACGCAGACTCTTAACTGCACCCTCAGCAATTACTGCCTTCCATAGTGGTCTCACGACGTTTTTGGCCAACTAAACATCTGGTCGCTTGTGGGTAAGATTGAAACCGCTAGATTCAGACGATGCTACCCTGTAACAGATTCGACGTCTATCCACTGTGCCACGGGCCCCGACGGTTCCAGAAAAAAAGTGGCGATACAACTACTATGGAAGGCAGTAATTGCAGAGGATGCAGTTAGGAGATTCGGCGTTCCTATCCCACCATGTTAAACCACCTGACGAAAGCTAGAGAAATAGTTAACCAAAACGTCGTGAAATTAAAGATGGGGATAATCTCAGCAATAAATAAGTGGATAAATACAGATTACTCATCTAAGAATTCTAATTAAATAATTATCAGTAAATACATCCGACTACATTGATGATAAACTATCACTCAGCTGGGATCAGAAATACAATATCCACAGACGATACGTTTTAACGTATAGGACTCCTTCGAGAATGTGGGTGTTATAGATGGCTGAATATTCAAATTCAGTAAAGTGCAATGAAATCAGAAAGTATAATACATAGCAAGAGCCCCAGTGAATTAATACCTTTAAGGGAGGAAACATATTTTACATCTAAGGTTTTAGTGATTTAGTATAGTCACTAATGTAGGATTCAAAAATAGGAAAAATAGATTAAAATAATCTAAAATACAGCCTAAGTGGACTTTAAAATTCAGTTTGTTTCGGAGGATGGGGATCGCATTCGCAACTGAGTAAATTCGGTATTAGTGGTCTCCTCGAGGTTAGCGTGGTCGTCGTTTGTGTCATTATCATCCACAATCAATTCAGCTCTCGGGACGGAGGAGTTGATGTCGATTTGACTAGGAAATGCTCCGTTGAATATATGATTCTGGGTCCGTCTTATCCGTCTTTTGAAAAGAAAAAACAGAAGTAAAGAAACTAGATTAATTATTATGAGTACAGCAAGAACTATTGCTGCGGAAGTGTCACTAAAATTTGGTATGGGATAAGTTTCGATTGACTCCATTGTAGCTGGGAACGACGAGTCGGGTGACGTCGTTGGTGTTGTACCAGAAAGTTCTTCAGTAAGAAACGTCTTAGTATCTGGAGTAATTGTAGCCAAATTTTCCACGTAATAATTATCTTTGTGTGATTCAATGTCTTCTTTGCACCCTGACCCTACAGCTATGACGGTCGAAGCCATAAGGAGTAAATAGCCGATAAAAATGTTCTCCATATTCTCAAGAAATGTCCCTTGGTATTAAATCGTTTCCACCCCGAGAGCAATATTAGCGACAATATCGGTTATTAATCTTTCTTATGCTATGAGGATGAATCCATTTATTCAGGAGATGGGTAAGACACGATTCGTTTACATGATTTTTTTTTTTTTTTACATTTTCACCCCAAACAAGGCACATTGCCACTTTGGTGTAGGGGACTACTATCGGGGGCAACAACTACTGGGGCACTATGTTGGGATTTGGGCAGCAAGATGTCGGTTCACGTTACACTTGAACTTCTGCATATCAGTACAGGAAAGCAGGAACCTGGAATGGAATTCCAGAGTCTAGTGGTTCTGAGGAAGAAACTACTCGAGTAGAAAGACTTTTTTACATCTAGAGATCTCTACTGTGTGTACTGTGTGTCTACTGCCTGTCGGGGTTGTCGAGGGTGTCTACGTCGTGCGGGCACAAGTGCCTGCAGTTCGCCAGAGCATTCACCATTAAAATACTTGTAGAACAGGCAGATGGATGCAATGTTTCGTCGATGGGACAGAGGCTGAAACTTAGATGCCAGTTCAGGGCCTATCAGATTGGCGACTCTCTTTTGAACCTTGTCTAGGAGTGAGAGACTAGTAGCAGACGCACCATCCCAAATGTGAGAGCAATACTCCATACATGGGCGAATGGTGGCCTTATAGAGGTACAGGATACTTTCGGCTGTTAGTAGTTTTCTAGCACAGTAGAGAGAGCCTACCTTTTTCGCAGGTACCCTGGTAATGCTTTCAATGTAATTGTTCCAATTCATGTTTCCTGTGAACGTTAGGCCAAGCAGTTTGAAAGGTGTACTGTCAGATAAAGAGTCACTGGCCATTGCTATTGGTGGCAGAGAAGGTTTCTTGTAATTATTGAAGGAAACCAGTTTAGTCTTGGCAGCATTAAATGTGACCATCCATTTTTGTCCCCATTCCACTAGAGATTGGAGGTCATCCTCTAGTGTTTTTGCCATTTCTTTAGATATGTGTTCATTTGTTTTCCTGTCATGCCTGTTATAGAGTGTGGTGTCATCAGCATATATATATATATATATATATATATATATATATATATATATATATCCATTTCAGGGGCAGTTTTGTTGGGGAGTTCATTTATGAATATTAGGAATAATAGAGGTCCAAGGATAGACCCCTGAGGCACTCCCGCATTTATATCATATTCTTTAGATGTATGACCGAGGACAACCTGGATTTTTCTCTTATCTAAGAAGGATTTAATTATGTTAAGTATTCTACCAGTGATACGCTATGATCTAATTTTCCTGAGGACACCCTCATGCAATACCATTTCAAAAGCCTTGGATATATCTAGAGCTACACTCTGCCCTCTCCGCTTGGTCCAGAGAATGGTATATACGTTCAGAGATTATGGAACGGGCTTGTCTAAATCCACATTGTTTGTAAGTCAGAAGCTTAGCTCCTGTAAGATGACGGACAAGAGCATATTTAATTAATCCAACAGCCCGGAAAGCAAGATTCATTAAGGCATTTGTTGTAGAGTTTGGCGAGAACTAGAGTTCTTTTGGCTGAGCACTTTTTTAATGGCATAGGTGGGATAAGATCCGGTACAGATGCTTTTGAAGTATGAAGGTTTTTATGATAGCATGCATCTGAGCAGGGGTGATTTTTAGATCGTCTAGCGTGGCGTCTATCCCCAAAGGAAAGTCAAGCAGGGGTTGGTTGGAAGGGTCGAATGTGGAGTTGGAGGCAAACCGACTGGCAAGCATATTAGCCTTGTCGGTTGCTGAGAAAACAACCTTGCGATCGTTGGTTAGTGGGGGAATTGTTGATTGCCCATTATTTACTACACTGTTGTAGATTTTCCAGAAGTCACGAGTTCCTAATTTTTGTGCTTCGTTGCGTTTTTTAGTGGTTTCAGCAAATTATCTCTTAGCTGTCGTTATTTCTTTCTTAACGTTACTTCTAGCTTCTATATACTTCTGTCTGTTTGAACTGGACTTATGTTGGTTAAATCTGCGGTATGCATGCTGCCTTTGAGCAATGGCAGTTGCGCAAGTCAAAGTAAACCATTGGGGAGAGTGAGGTTTGCTATAAAATTTCCGCATGGGAACATGAGCTTCAATTGCTGTTTTGAACCATTCAGTGGTCTCATTTGCGCACTGTTCAGCAGGAGGAGAAAAATATTTCCCCATGAGGCATCTCTGATAAGATCTCTGATGGCTTCCCACTCAGCCTTTTTATAATATCTCGTTCTTTTGAGCACTGACTCTTCAGTTTTGTGTCTAGAGTTTAGGATGATTTCGACCATTATCACTGCATGATCAGCGTTCCCGAGTTCTAAAAAATGTTCTATTGACACAGGCTTAGCAGTTAGCTATAATATAAATATCACCGGTCTGTTTAGATGTATGTATGTATGTGTGTATGTATGTATGTATGTATGTATGCCTAAAACTTTTGACAGAGGCGACGAATTTTCACGGGATCAGTATCGTTTTTAAGCTGGACCCTTCGGGTGGAAAAATATAGAAGGATTGGCTACAACCATTAATTTTCTGATCCTCAAGTGAGCATTTTTCTCCAGGGAGGGATTGCTTTTATTGTTGATATGTTGGAAACTCATCCCCTCTTTTCGATTAACTAGCCTTTTCCAGTTTGGCGATGGACGCAACGGCAAAGACGTCACGTTTCTTTCATGTTCTTTTCCTCTATTGCGGTACGAGTTCGAGCCTGCCTGCTTATTCCACTTTTTTCTTGTTGCTAAACATACACTTCCAAACACCCTGGCAACATCAGACACTCAGACTAGTCTATTATATAAATCTCACCTGTTTGTTTAAATGTATGTGTGTTTATATGTCTGCCTAAAACTTTCGACAGGGGGGACTGATTTTCACGAAATTAGTATCGTTTTAAAGCGCGATCCTTCGGGCGATACACATCGAAAAATTAGCTACAAACATTAATTCCATTACCCTTAACTGGACACTTTTCTACAGGGAGGGGTCGCTTTTTCGCCGATATTTTCCGAAGATATACTTTTTTTTATTGACTAGCCATAATTTACATCTACCTCACTTCCGATTTGGCGATGGCGAATTGATAGTTTACTAATCTGCAAGCAATAAAGTCATTGACACAGTTTATATATATATATATCTATATCTATCTATATATCTATAAAAGTGAACGCGTCTGTCTGTCTGTCTGTCTGTGTGTCTGTCTGTCTGTGTACATTTCCCTACGCAATAACTCTGTCAATTTTTAGTCTATAGACTCGAAATTTTAAATACCGGGTACTGAGATTTGGGAAAATCGATGTGACGGGTGTCAGCCAGAAATTTGGCTGTTAAGGGGTCAAATTTAAACGATTTGACCTGTAAGAACTCTACCAAACTCCCCGACAATTTTGGGTCTAGACACTTGAAATTTTAGATATAGGTTCCTTGAACATGGATCTAACTTAATAAAGTGATTTGAGCCCGAAACAATAAATTTTAAGGGGTCATAATAGGGGTCAAAGTTTTAAAAAATTAACTATTTTTTTTGTTTTTTTGCTTTTTTTGCACAGCATACACCTCCAAACACCCGAGCAAGGGGTCAAAGTTCAACGATTTGACCTTTGAGAATTCTACCAAACTCCTCCGCCAATTGTGGGTCTAAACACTTGAAATTTTAGATATAGGTTCCTTGGACATGGATATAACTTAATAACTTGATTTGAGTCCAAAACAATAAATGTTAAGGGGACATAATAGGGGTCAAAGTTTAAAAAAATTGACCACTTTTTCATTTTCTTTTTTTTTTCACAACATACACCTCCAAACACCCGGGCAACGCCGGACTTAAATGCTAGTATATATATACATATATATATATATATGTTATACATATAGATATTATATATATATATATAAATTATATATATATATATATATAAATTATATATATATAAATTATATATATATAAATTATATATATATAAATTATAGATATTTATCTATAAAAAATTATAGAGATATTATGTATATATAAATGATAGATATTATAGATATAAATGATAGATATTATATATATATAAATGATAGATATTATATATATGTATATGATAGATATTATATATATGTAAATGATATATATTATATATATAAATGATAGATATTGTATATATATAAATGATACATATTATATATAAATGATAGATATTATATATATAAATGATAGATATTATATATATAAATGATAGATAATGTATATATATAAATGATAGATATTATATATATATAAATAATAGATAAAATATATATATGAGAATTATTATATATATAAATGAGAGATATTATATATATAAATGATAAATATTGTATATATAAATGATAGATATTATATATATATATAAATGATAGATATTATATACATAAACTATAGAGATATTATATACATATATATATATATATAAATTATAGAGATGTTATATATATATAAATTATAGAGATGTTATATATATATATAAATTATAGAGATATTATATATATATATTATAGAGGTATAATATATATAAATTATAGAGATATTATATATATATATATATATATAAATTAAAGAGATATTATATATATATAAATTAAAAAGATATTATATATATACATAAATTATGGAGATACTATATATAAATTATAGAGATATTATATATATAAAATATAGAGATATTATATATATAAATTATAGAGATATTATATACATATATAAATTATAGAGATATATATATAAATTATAGAGATATTATATATATAAATTATAGAGATATTATATATATATATAAAAATTATGGAGATATTATATATATAAATTATAGAGATAATATATATATATATAAATTATAGAGATATTATATCTAAATACATTGAGATATTATATATATATAAATTATAGAGATATTATATATATATAAAATTATAGAGATATTATATATATGTAATTATAGAGATATTATATATATGTAATTATAGAGATATTATATATATAAAAATTATAGAGATATTATGTATATATAATTATAGAGATATTATATATATAAATTATAGAGATATTATATATATATAAACCATAGAGATATTATATATATAAATCATAGAGATATTATATATATAAAAATTATAGAGATATTATATATATATAAATTACAGAGATATTATATATATATAAATTATAGAGATGTGATATATATATAAATTATAGAGATATTATGTATATAAATTATAGAGATATTATATATATATAAATTATATATAAATTATAGAGATATTATATATAAATTATAGAGATATTATATATATGATATATATATATATAAATTTTAAAGATATATATTATATATATATATAGAAAATATATAGATACTATATATATTATATACATCATCATATACATATTATATATATACATATAAAAATGTTATATATATTATATACATATGTGTATACATATACATAAACATATATATATACATACGTATGCATATATATATATATAAATTTTAAAGATATATATTATATATATATAGAAAATATATAGATACTATATATATTATATACATCATCATATACATATTATATATATACATATAAAAATGTTATATATATTATATACATATGTGCATACATATACATAAACATATATATATACATACGTATGCATATATATATACATATTCATTTAAATATATACATACATATATATGTATGCCCATATATAGATACATATACATATATATGCATACATATATATATAAGAACATAGAGATATATACAAGTACATATATATACATATATACGTATATATATATATTAATACATATATATACGTATATATATATATTTACATACAAATCCACTTTTATACACATATATATATGCGTATATATAAATACATTTATATATATATATATATATATATATATATACATGCTCGCTTTATTTGTTACCAACTTCAGAAGCACCTATATTGTTTTCTCACTTCATTTTAAACTTTTTAGCTTTTAATTCGTAGTTCTATTCTTCAGTTATGTATCGTTAATTTTTAATCCTTCCATATGCATTTAAAACTACATATCATTTATTCTATATTTCAGGTAAATCAAGTCATTTTTTTTACTTTTGAAATCATTACTATATAATGGGTCCAATATAATAATCAATAACATTAAATTAATATGCATGAATTAAAATAACATATTTATGCTTTTTTATGAAACGGCAAGGCTGGATAGTCTGCTAGTCTATGATATACATCTCAAAGTCTGTGTATGTGAGTGTATGTTTGTATGTATGCCAAAAACCTTCGACACACGCCATGGATCCTGACAAGATCTGTATCATTTTGAAGTTCGACATCTTGGATCACAAATATCGAAAAAATGGCCTTAAAAATTAATCCATACATCCTCAACCCGTCCGTTTTTTACAAGGAAGGGTCGCTTTTTCGTCGACTTTTTCGCAAATCATCGTCTCCCTTGGATTGACTATGCTTAATTCCAACGCTCCTAGTTCCCGTTTTCGCCATGCACTCATCGTCTAAGACGTCACGTTTTTCCTCCTTTGCGTGACAGGTTCAAGCCGTTCTGCCTACAAGCGCTTCTTTTTTTTTTTACAACACATCTCCCCACCCGCACTGTCTACTGTTGTTTTGAAACCTCCCACCGCTACTACCACTTTTTTCGGGGTTCTACTACACTACCTGGATACACCTGGACAACGCCGGGTACCCCCAATGTTTATAAATCAAACTGAAAATGGTATATAAGAAAAGGAGAGTTGGAAAGATAAGTCAATATTAAGAATGATTATAGTCCCGTATTATAATACACTGTGCGTAAACTTTTCGATTAATAAATGTGTATCTGCTCCATAATAAAAACCAAAAAGGTATAAGTCTAACCTTTTTAATTTGCTCCTTGTAAATATTTTTATTTTTCTATACAAGTAGATTACGCGCACATACGACGTTCTTTTTTATAATGCCGGTAAAACGTGTGTAATTTTAAAAATCAATCCACCCTTTCTCACATCACGCAAAATATTTTTAAATGTTTAACAGTTTATAATACTTTATGTACTAAAGTGTGTTAGGGAAATATTTTTTTTGGGGGGGGGTCGCTCCAGATAAGGGCTGAAGCCACTTGATATAAGATGCTAGAAATACTTCTTCAAAGTAAATAACTAGCCAACAATGAACAGTATATTGATTCTGACCAAGAAAACCGCAATCGTCTCTCTTTGTCAGAAACCCCGCGTACGTGGCGACTAAAGAACAAAATAACGTAGCGAGATTTACAAGGCTGCCGGAAGTAAACCTCAAGCCAACCTTATCCACTACTTTAATAATGTTTACAACACTACTTCGTTTCTAATCCCTTTTAAGTATGAAGAAGCAAATAGTTGCTCAAAATATGAACATCGATACACGCAGTATGTCCGAGAAGAATGTATTGTTGCCACATCTGGGCAGGAGCTGCTCGGATGTCACTACCTTGCTTTGTCAAAAACCTGCTTCAAAACCTTGTTAATAGTGCCATTTTCTCTTAGCAAACTATTTCCCACAAAAAGAGAGCCTGTGTCTGCTCTATTTTTATTTACATGCCGACGTCTTTCTGAGCTCCACGCAATGGTCTTTGTTGCCAAACTTTCACAAAAAACACCGTCTAGCTACAACCAGTATCGACAATTCCCTCATTTTCCATCTGTGCCATACTCTGAAGGTGAATTCCATGAACTAAGCTTCTTTCCTAGAACTGGCTGCCCGTGGAACTCTGTTCCGCTGGTCTGCTTTTCAGCTGACTACAATATAATCACCTTTAAGTGCAATGCAAAGTTCTTGTTGAAACGTTCCCGTAAATAATAAAATCAAACTAAATTCCCACTATTAGCAATTACAAAAAAATATGAAAAATTAACAGGACTCGGTGCCGGCATTGCACAAAGCTAGAATCAAGTTCGCAAAAAAAAACAAAAAAAAAATCACCTCCTACAAAACAAATAAAAACATAATTATCCAGCGCATTAAAGTATACTAAGCAATTTTCGTTTTTAGTTCTACATAGTGGTCGGTAAGTTAAAAATTTAGGTCCCCGACCTATGCGAAGCAACGTTAATAAAAAAGAAAAAAAACATCAGTTAATGTATAACAGATATGATACGTCTGCCATAATTGAATCCTGCCTTGACAGTCACAAACCTACTTCGAAACTTTGTGAATGGTGGCCCCTTTTCTCTTTTCAGCAACCTCTTTCCCACAAAGCAGATATTTCGAGTCTGTCTTTGCTGTATTATTATTTACATGTTGACTGCTCGTCTGAGCTCCAATCAATGGTATTCTTTGCCAAAAATTCATAAAAAATATCGTCTAGCTACAACTATCACTTCCCATCTGTGCCGTAATCTAAACATGGATTCGATGAACTGAACTTCTTTTCTAGAACTACCCGCCTGTGGAAATCTGTTCCAGTGGGTTGCTTTCCATCTGACTACAATATGATCATCTCCAAGTGCAATGTAAAGTTCTTGTTGAGCCGTTCCCTTAAATAATAAAATAATACGAAATACCCTCTACTAACGATTACTAGACTGATCTTGTGATGACTACCGGACACTTATTAACCCTTATCTTCGAGTTGGCTTCGGTCTTTGAACAGTGGTGACCGCTTTGAAAAAAGATAAACATTCATTTATCTTGTTGATTCAACCCTTTTCAGCTGTTATCACAATTCACAACTACAAACAGTCACCTGCGCGCTTTAACCTCATTACATCGAAGAATGGAGAACAAAGAGACTGCAAAATCTGTAATGAATCAATTTTGAATTGACATTTGGTATTACTATGCGTAAACAAATAGTGAATTAAAAATCTATGTGCATTTATATATTTTACACACACACACACATATATCTATATATAATATCGTCATAAACATACAGTACTGTTTCGCAGTTCATCAGTGCGGCTAGACAAGCAACTAGCTCAAGCCAAGATCGAAACCCGATCGCCCAAACGACAGTCGGAGCTTCTAATCGTTGCGCTATACGGCTGCTGCTATGCGTGCAGTGAAGTAACAATGTTTTGACACTGTCCAAATACCGAAGCGCAGTTTGTTTACACAAAGGGCATCGCTCCATACGCTAATGGTAATTTTTATATCACTTCCCAAATGCTCAACCTAAGATAGGGAGCATCAGTTCGTATATGCCAATCGTAATCGATCAACAAATATTTCACAAAGTTTTTTTTTAATTTTTTTTTTTACAATAAAATTTTTTTTATATAAAAATTGTAAATTTTGCAGAAAGTTCAAGCTCAATGGACGCCTTTTTATCGAGTTCGAAAATAGCGTCTTTTATAAGTTTTTTTAAGGTAAACATCTGATTAATACGTGACTAAATATGCCACTATAACATAATTTTGCTGACTTGTTGACTTAGTACAACCCGGATATAAGATACTTCTTCTGTCCCTTCAACTCTCTTATGACTGGGTTAAACTTATATCCAGGCTACACTGGACATTAATACAGGCTTTAATTTGGGACCAGAGAAAACCTCTTATATCCGGGTCCCTTATATATGGGTTACACTCTATTTCGAACTTTGATAATTATTAGAGTTCACTATATATACTGTAGTATAATAATTTAATGCATTAACATATGTGTTTAACATTTATTTTTATTGTTTCCGAAATTCTTAAAATATTGCTTCGTAAACATCTTTGCTTTCAGTTATGGCGGAAGTGTCACATCTTTTATACGTTAACTGACGTGTTTTAACATTGCTTTCATGAGTAAGGAAACTAACTTCTAAACTTACCGACCACTTCATAAAACTAAAAACAAAATTTGCTTTGTCTACTTTAATGCGCTGGATAAGTTTTAATAATGTTTTAAATTGTTTTGTGGGATTTTTTTTAACAGACTTGATTCTGGCTTTGTTCCATCTTTCCACTGAGCTATGCCGTTACCAAGTCCTGCTTTTTTCATATCTATATACTTATACACTCCAGTTATTTTCTTGCGCTGACAAAAACCTATTATTTTTATTCGAAAGTATTAAGACGATCTTCTTAATATACACAGTCATGGATATGCTAGCGACTTCATGAAAGTTAACTAGTTTGCATATTCCTTTGAAAAACCAGTGTTTTCTATATTGTGCATAATTGCGTAGTATTTAGGATGTAAATGTTCTAACACATTGAATGTTTATGTATATATAATAACTCCGAAAGCCAGACAACGTTGTCTGGCTGTGGGAATAAGTATATATTATCTCACATTATAAAAGTTATATTGCTTATTGCTCGCAAGGTAAGCTTGCCGTGATGACATCCTTAGCGAGTATAAAATTTCTACTTATCAGACACCGGCATTGCTTATAGCTGGTCGCGATGATGACATCTCTTATTTGAGACGAAGTGATTTCATTTTACTCTCGGATTTCGCCGCGGTTTGCTTGATCTGTGTAAGCTAATAGACTTTCTTGTGTGTGGCAGAATGTTCGCCTCACATGCAAGAGGTTCGGCTTTCGAATCCTGAGTTCGGATCTGTCTAACTGATGAGAGTGTTTGTTGGCTGTCATGGCTCTTGTGAGCTGCAACGTGTCTGGCTGTGGAAATTATATATTCCACACTGTTGGTTATATATATATATATATATATATATATATATATATATATATATATATATATATAATCACACACAAAGAAGTGTGCTTGTGCGTGCGTCACATCTATCTGAATATTTCGTCTGGAAACTTGATATATAGGGTATTGTGACTTTGGGTGTATGAATACGTTCTATAACGGCGTATATGTTGTATAGTGGGTTTTTTTCTGTATATTCATGTACGTGTAAATGCGTGTATGTATATACGTCGTATCATTTAGTTGATTGTTTAGTGTGTATATTTTAACATTTATGCAACAGTTCTAACAGAAAACGATTGGCGTGGACGTATCGAAACTGTTGTAGACAAACAGTTCTTTTTAACAGATGTAAATAACACAACACATACCTGAATTATTTACGATCATTTTTATGATCCGGCCGGCATCTTCAGAGATTACACGTTTTTACATTTTGGCTGCCTGAAATGCTATCGCCCCCTGCGTCATAGAGACCAACCCCCTCTTGAGTCGTCCGTTCTACCTGATGTCCAGCAAACGAATCCTAGAATCTCTCCAAATCTACATTTCATGACGTGTCTCAGACCAACAGCTGATGTAATCCCAATCTAGTTATTTGTTTATGCAAACCCCAAAAAATCATTTTACATCTATTTTCTATGTTTACATTCCTTTTGCGATATTATCTAATGTCGAAGATTTTTGCCAATTTAACTGTTTATTTTTCTAATCATAATAATTGATCCAGCGACCCGCCGTCGCTCGAATCAATAATGTTTTGCCCTTGGCCCTGCTTGCCACAGTTAACAGATACTACGCTATGATCACCGCCCAAAGGATCACAACATTACAGTATTCAGACCATGTAAATACTTCCTTTTTTCTTTTTAGTCTGGAAATAACCTTTCAAGTCAAAATTGAAATACAAAAAAAAAAAAAAAAAAATCACAGATGACTTTGGAAGGAGTAACTCGACTAACACCAGAGGATTGTTCATTTACATTTTATCTTGAAGTCACTTATCTTTTTAATCTTTCCATCTTGAGATTGCTAAGACGATGAAAACGACGTCCGAACCACTGAATGTTTTAGCTTCAATTACAATTTATGGTACCGAAGTCATTGTTTTTTCTACACACACACACATATATATATATATATATATATATATATATATATATATATATATAGTGGCGTAGATTCCTGCAGTCTTGACAGTCTACCCAGTGTAAGGGTGCCTGCGCGGAGAATTTGTGTGGCAAGAGTTGCGCAGTCTCCAACCACGTCTCTCCTGAGTCAACAGTG
This sequence comes from Euprymna scolopes, assembly GCF_053919585.1. NCBI lineage: Eukaryota > Metazoa > Mollusca > Cephalopoda > Sepiida > Sepiolidae > Euprymna > Euprymna scolopes. The sequence goes on along the minus strand of NC_136493.1, from coordinate 39,765,834 downwards.
GCAAGTGGAGGTACAGGACGACTGGAAACAAATGCCAACTCTCTTCCTTATCTACAATGATCTTCCGAATAACTTTCTTACATCATTCGTAGACATTTATACAAATGACACTACCATCTATGGTAGTATATCTAAGACCGTAAACGACCACGTTCTCTCCAATTATCTCTCCTTTGGTCTTGCGCAAGTGGTACAATGGGGAAAGAGGTGGCTTGTTACTTTAACCACATCTAAAGCCAAGCTTTTATCTTTACATAATCAACGCTATGATCCCCATCTCGCATCAATTGAAATTTATGGCTCTCGTCTTGGAGGCGTCATGTTTTGACAAGCTTCTGGGATTAACCTTATCTCCTGATCTTAAATAGACCACATTAAATCTGCTGCCAAGGTCGTCGAAAAAAATGGTGGGATCCTTCTATCGATCCAGTAGATATCTCACTGCTGATGCAATGATCTATCTATTGCAGAACCAGCTATGTCCAAGTATGTAGTACTGTTGCCAAATTTGGGGAGCAACTGCTAGAAAGGACTTATCCTGCCATTATAGTGTTCAAAATAGACTTCATAGCCTCGTAGGAGATGTCCTTTTCTCTTCCCTGCAACCTTTCTCACAGAAAACAATATCAATAATTACCCCCACTCAAACAGATTCTAATGTAATCCCCTCCACACCTGAAAAATTACAGATTTCTGTATAGCCGTTTAAGGAATAAAATAATACAAAAATCTTTTCATTTTTTTTCGTAAGTGTTTTTTTTATTGAAAAAAAAATAAAATAAAAAAATACAGTAAAAGCCAAACAGTTTCCTAGCTACACGGAATTATTTTTCCAGCTAGAAAAATGAAATTATCAAACTTGTTTTTATGCATAGCATCCAGAGGCAAATAACTAAGTTAAAAAAAAAAGTCGCTATTAGAAATAATTCCAAATTAAATATCAATATAATTGTTTCAAGTTTATCAAATATCTATTTTAAATAGAATACTTAAAACAATTATATTCTAAAAAAAAAAAAAAAAAAAAAAATGCCGCTATTTAGTAAAGTCGATTTTTCTTAATATCATATGCAAATGAGGTGATTTCTTAATTGTATACTTTTGCAAGAATAATGCTATATATAGAAAAAAACTAAAAGATTAAAGTCGGACACATATTTATCAAATGGTAAAAAACAACTAACCGACAAGAATACGAATTTTTATAATATATATATATATATATATATATATATATATATACATACACACATCGAAGTTATAAAGAGAAAAATATATAATCTTTATACTCATAGTATGTATTATTAATTCTTGATTTTATTGCATATTTCCCTATCGTTCTCTATTTCATATATTCTATTTACGTTTATCCCTAGAAATCCTATATTTTCACTTTATATTCATCCTCTATTTAACAATACTTCATAGTATTTTTTCTATTTATGTTCTTATTTTGGGGTACATGACATTGGTCTGTCTTCTGATGAGAAGCATTAAGAATCGAAATACCATACATTTACTTTTTTTTACTGAATAGTTTGGTTATTCATTCCAAATACTGCCATCAGCTATAATCGAAACGGAAACCAAAACTTCAGAATTCTGATAAAATTCCAAGAAACGGAAGTACATAATACGACAGTTCCGGGGATGTACGCGACACAATAACACGCTATCCTATGAATATATAGATAATCGTTTTTAGACTTGAAATATTTTTCATTTTTACACAATCCAATCTATAACTTATCGTAGGGCTGTAAATAAATTGCAATACGTATAAACGACTAAGACGACAACCAATTTTAAGTTTGTTTTTATAGAGGATTGATAATTTTATTATCAAAACAGTAGTTTTGATATTGGTTTTAGGGTTTTGTATTACTGTACTGATTCGAAAAAGTTGTCAAACAAATGTTACCAAAGGCAAGATAAGTTATTTTTCTACCTAACTGGATATGTTTTTTTTTTCTTTTAGTTGAATAAAAAGTGTTTACCGAGGTATTGGAAAATTTAAAATAGCGGCCGACTCTTACACGGTAAGTTTGAGAAAATGAATTAAAAATAAAAACATGCAAAATACTGTTAAAAACCCACCGAATATATGTCAGCCTATATCACAATAACTTATTGAGCGAGTTTTTAATTGTATTTTGTCTATTTTTTTATTTCTAACTCCGTTTCCCAAACTTACCGTGTCAAAGAGAGGGTCGGCCGCCATTTGAAACTTTCTAACAAATCGGTAAACATTGTATGATTTTCGAGCTGAATAAGCATTTTACATTGAATAAAAACACTAAAAACATCCAGTTAGGTAGAAAAGTAACTTATCTTTCCTGTGATAACATTTGTTATGTTTAACTTCTCGAATCTATGTGTACGGTAAAACAAACCGTTGGTTTTATTCCTACAACATTTCGGTTGATTTTACTTTCAGGTTTACTTTGTACCCGTCTCCTAACGGATAAGATACTAGTTAAAATTAAGTTGTAAACGACTTGAGGTTGAAGGTCAAATTCCCAGGGAGGGTGAAAAACTACACTTGCGAATTATTTAGGGCTTCTAGCCTGTCAGCAGTTAAAATGAAAGCACTGGATTAAATAAAGGTTCCATTCGAAATTACACGCGGATTCAAGAGTTAGGAAGAAAGATTCTAGACTTAAAGATACACATAAGGGTTAGATTACATCGTCCAAAACGTTGTGTAAATGACATCCAAAATTGGGATAGAGATTCGAATAATCCAAACAGAATACTAAAAACTATAATATTTACAAAACTTATATGCAAGAGATTCATTTAGAAGAGTGCGTTGCATTAAAATGGGGGAGTAAAATACAAAAAACTATTGACACAAAATTGTCTCCGATTTTAATAAGTTTAATGTCGGGGAGGGAGGTGGGTATTTTGCCTATACAAATGAACGTTTTTTGTAAACGAATCTACGGAAATATATTTTTATTTATTAAACTATTTTATTTTTATAAAGCAAAATTCTCGTTGCATCTGGATAAGGTAGATGTCGGGGATGGGAAGGTCTTATATAATATATATATATATATATAGTGCGCTACGTATATTTAATCCAGCGAATACCTGGTTATCTATTTAAACAAATGAAAATGAAGTTAAATTTGTAATTCCTGAAATGCCGACTAAAGACGTCCATTGCCTATTAATCTACCAAGTACTATAGAGACAGTATCAATATTGTTCGGAAACTTTAACAGAAGTGGTAAATGCACAGAATAGTTAACGTTCAGGTTACGAGATCTCTAAACACTTTCCTCCAAACCCATTATTTTACTAGATGTTGAATTTGTTAAATGCAGTGTCTACACAGGATTATTATATACGGCATAGTAACGTTGACAGATTCCCCTGAAGCTAAGCAACGCTGAGTCTTGTCAGTACTAAAATGTGTACTCTGCGCTTATCGACAGTTTCCAGTTGTCCTAAACTTCCACTTGCCACTCGATTGAAGCGGTGCTGATCTAGGAGAGGTATTGTGTTGGAGGTTGCGCAAGTCTTACTTCAATTAGATTGAAAGCTACGCTTACAGGGGTTATTCATCGTCTCTTGATGTATAGCTGGGACATCGACCCACATAGGATTTTCTTAAATATAGCAGAAAATCTTTACTGGGCTGGTTTTGTTTAACGCTCTGGCGACCCAACAATTTACAGTTTGTCGATTCCAAATAAAACAAATACAAAAAGGTATTTAAGAAAAGACGTTGATTAAAGATTTTACAAACGTTTTTAATTGTTTACTTGCGCTAGAAATATTCTTATAACTGTTCATTCATGGGAAGGTTTCTTCAACTAAAAAGTACTCAGGGTTTTTTTTCAAATTCACCCCGTACTAAAATATGCACTCTTCGCTCGTCTCGTCAGGATTTTCAGTTGTCCTAGACTTCCACTTGCCACTGGATTGAAGCAGTCCCGAGATAGGAAACGTACGTTTTGGGGGTTGCGCACCCCTTATCGATTACATTTCCAGCTACGCTTACAGGGGTTCATGGTCTCCCGAGGTTGGCATCGACCTACAAGTATATTTTCTTAATGATTAGGTGTTTGAGCTTTGTCGATAGTGCGCACCTCTTCGATTAAGACTTTTGCATCATGTCTAAAAGGGAGTATATAAACCAATTCAAATGCGTTAATACTCTCCGCATTGGCGATGTTTTGTTTTTTCAAACAGGCTACTGAATTAATTTCTAACATGTAGAGGGAGCCAATGTTTGTACTGGCTGTGATATGTTAACATTTGTTCCAATTAAATGTTTGAAAGATGGGCTCTCAGCTAGGGTATTATTTTTCATAGCAATCGATAGTCGCGATTTTTGCAGTAGTTTAATGAAAAGGGTTTCGGTAAAGTTAAAAGTACGATGACGTCTCAAAGCTTAAAATATAGTTAATACCTTTAAACGGGTATGTAATAAAGTCTTTGAGATGTGAAATGGCTTTATGTACAGTAATTAATAGAAGGCGAAAATTAAAATGACTAAAGCAGGAATCTTCGTTTATGACGAAGACTTGCAGCTTTCAAAGTTCCGTGGTTTCCATTTCAAGCGATGTAGTTACGTAGACTGATGACGACGAGCAATCTGTACGGATGCTCCACAGATCAGAGTCCGTATCATCGCCGCCTTCGTTCATTGCCCCATAATTCAATTCACCAACTGCGATGGGAGTTTCGCATTCTCTTGGTTTAGAAATTAATTCGGTGAGAGAATTTCCTGTCAAACTAATTGTAGTATTGGAGATCTTTCGTCTTTTTCTAAGGAGCCTTGCTATTAGAAAGATCAAGACAAAGATGGTGATGACAGCGACAACTATTGCTGCTGAAAGGACAGGAATATTTGGTGATGTATCCGTTTTGTGTGACTTCCCAGTGGATGAGGCAGGCGATGTCGTAGTAGGTCTTGAGAAGCCAGACGAGGTCGTGCCAGAAGAGTCGGGCGAGGATGCGCCAACCAGGTTCGACGAGCTGGTTGTTATTTCTCTAGCTTTCCTGGAGAAGCCAGGAGTAGTTGCAGCATTCTTGATGATCGAGCAGGGTACAGTAACGGTCGCTTGACTGGGGGAGTCGAGTAACGTGGCTGTGGAAGGTTTTTTAGGAACTAAATCTTCAGTACAAGGTATCGTAGGGTCATCAATCGACTTGAATATATTTTCCTCAGAATAACCATCTTCGTGTGATTCAACGTCTTTTTTGCAATCTGACCCTTCTAATTTAGTCAAGCTCACAGTAGTCAAAACGACTAAATAGGCAATAAAAATTCTTTCCATTATCATTGGAAGTGACGTTGGTTCTCCAGGAAAAACGCACTTACTCTATTTGTAATAACATAAGGATGAGTCCATTTACTTCAAAGTAGGGTAAAATAAGGTTTGTTTTTCTTATTTTATAGCGAATCTGACAATGATCAACTACTTGAATTCGTTATTTAAATAAGAGGTTATTAAATACAAGCGTCGGGTACCCGACGTTATTCGGGATTCAATGATGATGAACAACTGTTTTATACTCACATATTTTTTTGTCATCAGAATCGGTGAAATGGACAATTTTTCCATCAAATTGAGTGATTGTCTGCATTAGCTGACAGTCAGCAATACATTGTAGTCTACATTTCACTGTAGATTACCTACCGTTGATTTTTTTATAAAAAAAATTCTGTACAATGGCTTTAATTAAAGATTAGAATGCGAAAATCAAATATCATGCTTCAAGTGTGCTCTAAACCGAAATATTTATTTCGAACGCGCCCTGTTATATCAAAGAACCTACTGTTTATTTTATATGCCTGATCTTACTAGTTGTGCGGTTTTAATGGATTGAATTTCAGTTTAAAATGAAAAAAACAAACAAGTCTCATAGTTCAATTGTGCTTTAAACAGAAACATTCATGTCGAACACGCTCCTGCCATAGAAAATAACGTACTGTTGATTTTATATGTCTGGCTTTTCGGCTTGTGTGATAATAAAACTTTGCAAGTACACTTATGATGTTGGGATGTGTAAGATATTATTTTTAGTCAAAATCGCCTCTTCCTTCGTTTATCTTATTATTTCGATTATCGATCATCGATACTTATCAAAGACATTCAGATACGGAATATATTGAAGAACACTGCCAGATATATAAGTACCCTACTGTAAAATGTCATAAAAACCTGGCCCAGCCGTTTTGGGGATATAGGGAACAAACCCAGACACACATACAAAGTTCATTTTAATTAACAGTAGAAATAGACATAGGTTTATAAATGCCTCTTATTGCGCGTTTTTCCATGTTTTTTGTTTGTTTGTTTGTTTGTTTTTTGTTTTTGTTTTTTGATCATTTTTATCCTTAAGTAAGTGAAACCACCACTGTTTTGTCAGAAGGACACTTGCTTAGTTTCTAAACAGGTGTTTTGAAATATAGGTTTCGTTTTGTTTTTCTCATGGGATCCGCATTTATTTTTTCATTTTTCTTCTTTTTTTTTCAATTGACAAAACTACTTATCTCATGTCTCTAGCGGGGAAAGATTCTTATACTAACACTTTTTTTCTCATTGTAAATATTTGTTTGTTATATATAAAATTTTTATTTCCCCAGATTCCCCAATCATGTGTATAATATCATTTATGATTTCATGTAGGTCATAGAAAGATGTTGTTTCGGTGTTTGAGACTAGTTAAGTTAAAATATACGGTAGTGAAATCCAGAGACACCCACAGCCTTTTTGGGCCTTGTGCGACATTGCATGTGTTTTGTACATGTTTACACAAATAAAGATTTTTGTACCGTAGCCATTACCGCTGCTATTGGACGAACAAATGAAACAAATACAAATAAATAAATATCCGGGTCGTTTTTTTTTTTGTTTTTTTTTCAGCAAAGGTTTTTATGACCGTTATCTTTGGCACAATTAAAAATGTATCTTGCTAGCACATGTTCATCTTAGGTCTGAGAATTTCTCCTTCTTCCAACCGCACGCCGGGCACAGCCAGCCAATTTTTGTCCGCAGCTTCACACGATCATTTCCTTCATCGTCGCTTTTCTTTCTCTGATCTCTCGCCGGCCGCAGTCAGCCATTTCTCGCCTGAGATTTTCCATGTCCATTCTCTTCGGCGCCAACTTTGTTTCTGCTGTGAACATGCGTTGCATTATGTTCTCCTTTTGTTTTTCCTCTTTTCGCGCACACTTCCTAATTTGAATATGCGCCTTTACCTGCTACTGGTGTTGTTACTGCTTATCTCTTTTCATGTTAACCATCCTTCGATGGTACTGATGATACTTTCCACGAACTCACACGTACTAAACTTGACAGGGTTGCTTTATTTACAGGGGAGGGGGCTAATACCAACAACCATTTCTGTCATTGTAAAAAATTCGTGTTTATTGTATATAAACGTTTCATTCCCCTCAGCTACTCACATCCTGTATATGGTGTCATTTTTGGGTGCAAGTAGGTCATAGAGAGTTTTTTTGTTTGTTTGTTTTGGTTGTTATGACTAGCTAAGTTCACATTTACGTTACTTCGGTCCAGCGTATCAGCACCGCCCTCTTTTCGGCCTTGTGCCACATTGCATGTATACAACATATGTACATAAATAAATATTGGGATATGGTTCTACTTTTGTATTTCTAAAGTGGTGTTCGAATAAGTTTTTTTAAGCGACAAAACTACTTAGTAGCTGTAATTACGAGTTCGGTTCTTTTTTACTGACACACCTTTTTAACTATTGTAAATATTTTATTCATTTTGCGTTTGAGTTTTTGATATTTCTCAACTCCCAATATCACACACACACACACACACACACACACACACACACATATATATATATATATATATATATATATATATGTGCGTTTTATTTTTTATTACCGTATCTTTATGTTAAGTTACATTATTGTTTCAGCTACCCGGCCGTTTTTTTGGCCGTCTGTAGCTTCCTTAGACTTTTACATAGGGTTTCTCTAAAAGTCTGAGGAAGCTACAGACGGCCAAAAAAACGGCCGGGTAGCTGAAACAATAATGTAACTTGACAGAAAGATAAGGTAATAAAAAAATAAAACGCATATTTGCTCTACAACAGTATTGAGCACTTTCCCCAGTTTTTATTAATTACAATTTCTACTATATATATATATATATATATATATATATACATATATATATATATATACATATATATATATATATGTGTGTGTGTGTGTGTGTGTGTGTGATATTTTAGTTTTAATTAGGTAGTCACCTCTAATTGTTTTAGAAAATGTGAATAGTTACGTTAATCTGCATTTTATCAGTCTCATGCCATGTTTAAACTTTATTTAATACAACATAATAACGTTTACACACCGGTTTCCGCTGGATCACTGAAGTTAAGCAACGTTGAACCTGGTCAGCAATAAATGGGTGACCATTTGAGACTTTCAAGTGTTGTATATGTTCTCCACTTATCTCGGCATTGTTTCCAGTCGCCCTGGACTCTCCTTGCCACTGGACTCAAACAGTGTCGATTCAGGAGAGGTATGGTTGGTTATTGCGCAACCTTTGCCTCACAATTACAAGCTCAGTTGCCCCTACAGGGAGTATACTTTGTCTTTCGAGACTGAACGAAGGTATCGAATAAATATCTATATTATAAAAGGCACTTTATGTGTGTGTGTGAGAAAGAGAGATACAGAGAGAGATTCCTATGGACTCGAAAACTGCTGAGCCATTTTTTATTACACACTCATGTACTTTATGCGCATGTGAGTTTGATTAGAGTTTGTTATCGGAATGCCTCCAATAAATATTGAAAATCGAAAAATCCAATTAAAGAAAGAATAGTCTGATTTTGACCAAAGTTAACACTTTTATGCAGCCTAACATCACAAATGCATTTAAGAAGTTTTATCACTACACAAGCAGAAGTGACCGGCGTATAAAATCAACAGTAAATTATTTGATAAGATAGGGGTGTGTTCGAAATAAATATTTTTGTGTAGAGCACATTCGACCCATAGTACTTGACTTTTGAACTTTAAAGCGATATGAAATTATTTTCATAAAATCAACAGTATGTTCTCTAAAGTGCAACTGTATCTGCGGGGATGGGGAAGGGAGTGTGAATTCTCTCCCAGTGCATTTTGATGGATTCCCGATTAGAACAGGCAATCAATCTGTTCGATTGAAAACAAGGCCGATAGCCATTAGTCGCGTGCTCTTGTGTAATGAATGAATGCATGAATGTAGGAGTAGCATGAAATTCTTAACGATAAACTAAAATGACCGAAAAATGGGCTGAAATGACTTAAATAAATAAAAAAGTAAATGACTTAGAATGACTTTAATGAACTTAAGGATGAATTGAATGACCTTAAGAATGACTTGAATGCTTAAAAAATTACTGGAATCCTTCAAAAACTACTTGAATGATCTGGTGAATGACTTGCATGGGTTTGACTGGTTGTAAAGTGCGTGATCATTTTACATTTAATTAATAGAGAAAAGTGATCACCCACTTGATATCACAAAGTTACAAACATAAGTACAACATGTAGTAAGAACATATACTACACTTTGAGGTATTTATTTTCTCTCCCACTGAGCAAATTAGGCACAAGGCCGATTTTTAAAGCGAGGAGTGAAGGGGAAATGGGGACCAACTCGCCGGGGAGTAGTGGGGTTGGATAGTGACAATTGGTATGAAGGGTTGCCCATACATTGACCAAGGTCTTATGTGTGGGGTTACTCCCACATATGGTCTTTGCTTGCAGTATCTGCCGGAACAGATACTACACTTTTATATATATTTTATTGCTTTTAAAAAATTTTGAAAATACAATTAAGTAAAAAACAAAAGATTCTTAAACAAGAAAATTAGACACAAGGCCCTACAAGAGATTGGGAAGGGAAAGTGTTCAGGGACTTTGTGACTAAAGTGATTAAAAGTAATAAATGTAGACTTTGGAGTCTTACTCTTGATTGGCAACATTTACCAAAATACCTCATTCACTCTATGGATCTTAATTTAACTAATAAATCCCCAGCGTTTAAGAATCAAAACCATATTTACAATTTATAAACAGTTGTCTGTGTGTTTGTGTATGCATTGTTTTTTTTTTATTTTGTGTGTGTGTGTGTGTGTGTGTGTGTGTGTGTGTGTGTGTGTGTGTGCATGTGTGAAAAAATAAAATTCAATTTCATTAGAAAATAAAAAGTTTTTGAATTAAGAGAAAGATTGTTCGTGGAGTGGGGAAAACTAATCAAAAGTGTTCATATCAAAAACAAAAAATAAATCCTACTGGCTTGTTAGTGAGGCCCATTTGTACTAATCTAGGTAACTAGACTCCCCCACTGTTTTCCGGGGAACCGAAAACAAGCAAGGCGATCCCTAATGGGGATTGGGGAAAATAACTTAATGGAAGTGGGGGAAAACAAAGCAACGGGTGGAGGAGGGTTGGAAGGTGACCTCCGATTAGAGGAGTGACCGGGGATGTTGACAAAAAACAAGGATGTGGCACAAAGGGGATGGGCAGACTCAGAGGTTCTCTAGTACCAAAAAATAAAATCAGGAACAGGATCTCATTTGTACCACCAGTCAAGAGTCTTCTTAAAATGACTTAGCTAGAACCTAGGATGGAACACGTATTGAAACTTGGCTCCTCGGCGGATGCACAGACTCGTGCTGTGCACCCACCTCTTGTCAAATTCCACTCTAGGCAACCTCCTCCAATCGCATCTGATCTTTACTTTAATCAAATGTTTAAAGTAAACGATCAGATCCCGATCCGGAACAGATGTCCCTTCGCGGACCAACTTGAGACACTTTGACCTTGGCCAACCGACCAACGGAGTGACTTATAGAGTCGTTTGCACGCGACTAAAAATAGGCGATTACGATGACGATAAAAGTATTTGAAGTGTAGAACATTTATTGATTCTCATTCAATTCCGAGCAATGCCGGGTTTCTCTTCTAGGCTTATAGATCTGTAAATTTTTTACCTTATACATATGACAGCTTCCCTCCAATATTAAATGGCCATTACTACATAGCAGCGAACTACAACTAGCGCAGAAGAGAAAAACATCTCAAGACAGAAAAAATAAATGCATAAGCAGAACAATTCTACACAGTTTTATCATTCCTAATGAGTTTTAAAACAACGATATAATGACAATGAACCTTATATGAAAAATCGTTGTCCCAATTTTGATCAAATTCTGTTAGATGATTCTAACTGTACATCGTTGACAGATAAATGTGTCACCCTTAAGAAACAATGCAGCTTTATTTTAAAAACTTTTATCTCTTCTTCTCTATTCTTTCTTCTTCTTCTATATAAATAAAATGAACTCATTTTTTCCGTCTGATTTTGACCTTAATAGGATTAAAAATCAAGATATTTCATGCAAATATAATATGCACAAACGGCAGAACAATATCTGAGGTGTGTCATAGGCTTATTATTTCTCAAATTCCTCGATAATCTTAGATTTCTATACTTTTTCTGCTGAGAAGTCACGGCCAAAATCGGTGAAGATCAATGGAAGTGGTAAAATATTTTCTCTCTAATAAATTCCTCCTCCCTCTGCCACCACTTAACACCGTTTGGGGATCGGTCACAAGGAACAGTTGAGAAGAGAACACCGGTTTGGCTTCATAGTTCTTTCATGTGAAGTTATTTAAAATCACTAAACTAAGCTGCAGTGCTCCGTGGCGTAGTGGTTAGCGTGCTGGACAATTCACATTATATTTTCACGTTCGCGCCGACCTACCGTTGTCGTTTTTTTTTTTTTTTTTTTTTTCCTAAACAACTGGAATGGACTTTTCTTGGTGGCCGAACTGTTAACGTTGCAGATGTTTTTTTTTTCACACTTTATTTTCCTACTTTTACTTATGACTCCAGTTTGATCCTTTCTACTTACCTACTATAACATTTTTTAAAACTCCATCCCCTGTCCCGGAAACAAACACTCGGGCAACGCCGGGTACCACCGCTAGTTGAAAAATAAAATGAATGCAGGTTATTGATCATGTAGTATAGCCGATATTTATTAGATGTAGCCACCTTCAGTCTCAATCACCGGCTCGATGCATGACCGGAACTGAGAGCATGCCTTTTCCACAAGCGCCGGTGGGAGCTCGGTAAATACTCGGCGGATGGACGAAATCAGGCTGGATTTGGTGTTGTGTGAGGTCATGTTGGTGAGGTTCTCGACGTGTGACCAAATGAAGTAGTCCAACGGGTTCAGGTCAGGGGGAGATGGGGGCCAGTGAGAGAAGGGTACATAGTCGCAGACCTTATTCTGAATCAAGCCTGGGTCGCTTTGGACTTGTTGGCCAGCGCCGCGTCTTGCTACCACAGTCACCGTCTATCAACGGCCACCTGCTTACATTGGGGTATCCTCACACTCCAGCACACCCAGCTACACTTTGATGTTAACTTTTTAGCAGATTTCGAAGATGTAAAGTGATATAACGTGGCCCTCACTTGAAACCGCCCCAAAGAACATAACCGGAAACTTCGTTTAGCTTCGCACTCAAGCGTTGAACTGTCCGGATTTACATTTTGAAAGTGCTGGGAAAAGTCCTGTTCTCATAACTTGGATCGGTTGAGAGCATGAATTGTACAGCGTCGCATCTCCCGTCTCGTTTGTTGAGCATTGTGTAACTTTCAGATATGATAAAAGTCTCTTATCGCTCTTGGGATTTGTACTCAAATTGACAACTTGTAGATGGTCTACAAAAAAAAAAGAAAAGAAAACCGGTGTTCATCAAATGGAAATGGAATCATATCGTATTTTCTAGTGCGACAATTTTATCGTTCCAACATGTACATTATATCATGAACAATAACGTTTTTGCTTAATGGGTTTAATTATAAATTGAAATTCATCGAATCTTAGTGACTTAGTGCCGTAGGAATGTTGATATAATAAAACTGTGAAGTTTCTGAATTTTCTAAGAGGTGTTACCGTTTACTTATATCCATTTAAAATCCAACGAAGAAACTGACATTTGGGTACATTTTTATATTTAGTACATAAAATCCAAGTTTCGAAAATATCAAAAACATCTAAAGTTTTAGTAAGAAATATCTCCCTCCTTTTGCTCCTAAAATAAATATAGTCTACATTACGCACCCTTACGTTTGATCAAAAATGGTAATAATCTGTTAAGGAGTGTTTCTCCAAAGCAATATAAAAAATATACACATATTACATATTGTATAGATAGATAGGAAATATGACTGAAAAAAAAATGAATATAATATATTTCAAAACTATATTATATTTACAATAAAAAATGGAACATGAAAAGTAATATGGTTAAGCTTAAACATGAAAAAGTAAAGGATTAATTGTTAAAACTGGAAATTAAAAGGGTAAGATAGTCTAGTAATAATATAATAAATTTAGAACTTAGAATATTGTATCGTTAAGAATTGATGATATAATGTTATAAATTGAATTGATGATATAGTGTTGTAAATTGAATTTTTATGAACAATTCTAACTTCTGCAATATTTAAAGTTATAAATTTATTATATTTTTTTACTATAATATCGTGTCCTTTTCTTTTCTAGTTTTCATAACTAGTATTTACTTTTCCACGTTTAAGCTTATCAATATTAATTTTCATGCTCGCATTTTTCTATTGTAATCCATTACTTTTCCATGCTGCCAATAAATTCACTTGTTCTTTGTTTAATTTCATCCTGATGTTTTGCCTCCATAGACACATAAATAATAGCAATGTACGGCACTCGTCTGCTTTCAATAAAATCCTACCAGTTATCTCCCTTTCATGTTTTCATTCTCACTTGTTACTTCTCTTTTCAAATTAGTAGCAACTGTAGTCGCTGGAGCGATGTAGTTGCTATGGAAACCAGTCATAGAACATGTCGTACACCTTCTTTCATATTTTTACGATTTTGAACAGCAGGAAATTCAGCATAACTTTTGTTTGACTGAACGAAAATTGAATTTCTTTCACACTATAGCTGAGAAGCCATCTATACACTATAATAATTGTTTGTAATTTGGTAAAAAAGAAATAAGTGAGCGGTGAAGCTTTAAAGCAGTTCTAAATGTTTAAAACTGCCACGTAACCATATATTAAAATACAGTGTTTGAATGATAGGCATATTTTTTATGTGAATTACAGTGGTAAATCTATCATTGCCCGTATAATTCGAACTTTCTAGGGACTATTTTAAGTGTATTTTTACTAACAAAAAGTCAACTGAAAGAATTGTTCACAAACCATAATCTTCTGTATAAAATTTAGTGAAAATTCAATTTTGCAACGTATAATGACCAAAGGTATATTTGTAACGGTAACACTTGGGATTTTTTTAGACCTAAAATAAAATAATATATATTTATTGACTGTATATACTATAATTCATTGGATTTAACTAAATTTTGTATACCTTTCTTCTATGGAAATATATATTATGTATTTTTTTTCAAGGACGAATAATCTATAAATGAAAACTGGCAACAATCAATAGTTTTATCATTGTTTTTCGAAATGTTTTCAAGAATAGCAACCTGTCAAAAAATCAGGACGGTTTTTTGATTGACATCTTGGCAAAAGTCCAACTGGCATAAGTTTTTATACATTTTTAACGAATTTGTCAGCTGAGTTTCTTCAAAAACAACTATTTCAGCCCGCAGTGTTTGTTTTTATTTCGCAGCTTTTTGATTTTTAAACTAAATACAGTTTTTAATGAAAAAAATAGTAAATTTAAAGTATTGATTCCATTAAATACTACTGACTGGTAGGATTTATTATGTCTCTCATGCATAAAGATGATAAGAACGATGCCCTTTTCTTTTCCTCACTTCCTCCTGCTGCATTTTAATGACAAAGATTTGGTACCACAATGAAATGTTGGTCTCTATTATATATATATATATATATATATATATATATATATATATATATATATATATATATATATATATATCATTTTAATTGAGTTAGCGTAATTCTGTTGATTCCGAATTGAAAGCAAATTGAGATGATTGGTAATGCTAAAACTTGGGTAGGGTTTGATTATTTAAGAGTACGAGTCGAGAGGAATTGTTTGCAACAGACTTGAGAAATATTATGTTATAGTAAGTTGGGAAGAGATCTCGCAGCATTGTTTTCTACAAACCGACAGTTCTAGAAACGAAATATTGCTTATGGAATTGCCTTTTACTTTTAGGCACTGTGATTTTGCGAGACTATTGGCAGTTTTTGGAATTAATCGAGTATTTTTTCGCAAATGTTTTGCAGAAAGCAGAGATTAAAACTCAGTCAAGCAAGAAAATAACGACAGAGCATGGATAGACTCGCAACGTCTCTTCTGTGATAAAATAAGTCTTACCCTTGTAGTTCACGTTGAGTCGATGGAAAAGGAATTTAAAATTCATAAGATGTGTTTAATTGAAAATTCAGCTCTTATCTATACTGTTTTTGGCCTAACTGGATAGCATTTAAATAATCCCAACTTTTAGGAAAAGCCAGTAAGTATAGTGCAATGTTTAAAGGATGAAATATCCGTGTCTTGAGCATCCCTGGCGACGTAGCATCTCTGCATGCCGAGGAGTTAGGTTGAACTCTGTTTAGTAGTTTCTTAATTCATATTGAATTTACAAAAAAACTGTCACCCCATAACTTAAAATCTCTTATAAAAGGTACGTTGAAATTCTAGTGCCCATATGCACTTATTACTACGAACGGAAAATAAACCATGTTTAATCTGAATATCTTTAACGGTTGAACTACACTATTCGATAAAGTGTCTACATCTTCTAGTCTGAATGTATATCGAAACGGGTCTACGCTAGCTAGAAGATAGTATCGTATCTATAATGATACTGCACTTAATATGCGAGTGTGTATCTAACGAAGGACACGCCATATGGTCCCAGATCAAACAGAAGTACATACTCGATTACAACGAGAATATTGAGTTTCTGTGGTATGCTAGCAAGTGCTATCTGGAAAGTGCGACTGCGGAAAACTATGCGCTTGTCGGGAGAATTCAGCTTTGTAACACCCTTCTAAGAAAACACAAAAGCTTTTACCTGAAGAAGTCCTCGTCTTCATGTTCAAACGTCTGTATTCGAAACGCACATTATTACAACTACATGAATTAAGCGAACTTCCGAATAGCTGTAATGTACACTTAATGCAAAAGGTCTCCAGACCCTTAATAATTTTCTTTGTTAATTCCAGTCAGAATATATAGAGTATATTATTAGACCCAACGCCCGTATTTAATACAGCACCTATTACAAATTTTCCTTCCTGCTTCAATCTCTTATTTGGTTGGTGCAAAAATAATGTCGTTTTTTGACGTTTAACTTCATGCCAAAAAACGACATTATTTTTGCACCAACCAATATATAACACACAAACGCATATTTATATTAGCAAATTAAATCTTAATTTCGTTATAAACTGTCTGCTTTTTTAACAAATTATTATTTGCCGGAATCAATTGTGGTTCGGTATATACTCGGGTGCTATTATCCCCAGGTATAATGTCCGGGTAACGGATTATTGCCTCTCGTATCCGGTGACCCTAATGTAAAACTCCACCTTGTTCGTTCTGAGCTATAGTTTTGTGTCCTTCCAAATTTTGCGCTTATATTAAGTGCGCTCCATATTTTACAGATTTTATATCGAACATTTCTAAATATTATCTACAGTCGTTTTCATAACCAGTCAACAATTATTGGTGCATCCTTATTTCAGAATCTGGTTCGGGAAGAATATTAACATTTGTCAGTATAATTCACTTCGGTCCTTGTATATTATCAATTCAGACATTACTTTCAGGGATATAGCCGGTGCCTATTTTTTCATATCAAATATTTTCTTTACTCGTATATAATATAATACATAAACCAAGAAAATCATATCTGAGAAAATTGACCAAGTCCTTTCTACTTATCCTTCAGCTAACATTCACGTATGTGGAGACTTCAATGTTCACAACGTTGAATGGTTGACCCACTCAAACAAGACCGATGATGAGGGGAGGTTCTGTCATGATTTCTCCATTGCCTATGACCTCACTCAGATTGTTCAGGAACCTACCCGTGTGCCCGATAATGACGGCCAGTATGCGAGCCTACTAGACCTTTTTCTCACAACTTGCCCTGAACTATGTTCAGTTTCTGTTCTGTCACCTCTTGGATCTTCCGACCACTCTGTTGTATCAATTAAGATAAAAATGAAATGTAATAAGTCCCCAGACGTACCTCTTCATCGTACAGTATATCGATACACTAAGGCTGACTGGGATAGCTTCCGTACATTTATATCTGATCTACCTCTGCATTCCATGTTTAAAAAGGATGTGTCCTCTATAGTATTAGACTTAACTGAATGGTTAATTGTAGGTATTAACCATTTCATACCCTCTAAAAAGTTTCAGCAAAATCCTAACAGCCAGCCATGGTTCTCTCCAGAATGTGCTGCTGCCATTGCGTACAGAAATCACTTTTTCCACTGCTTCAAACGTAATAGATGTATGGAAACTAAAGCCGTTTTCAGGACTGCCAGCAACCGTTGTAAGAAAGTAATAAGGAACGCAAGAGAGTTGTATGCTCAATCTGTTAAGTCCAATGTAGCTGAGCAGCGGCTTGGTTCCCACCAGTTTTGGCAAATAGCAAACAGAATCCTGAACAGAAGCGTGTGCTCCATCCCAACTATTATCAATGAACCTGAGGTAATCTCGTCAGCATCAGACAAAGCCAAACTCTTTGTCAAGAACTTTGCAGCTAATTCTACCCTTTGCGACCAAGACCGCCAACCCCCACTATTTCCTCCTGTATCAGAAAACACGCTATGTGATATACGTATATCTGTACGTGATGTTGCCAAGCTAATCAAAAACCTTGATTCGAGTAAAGCAACTGGCCCTGATGGTATTCCAATTATAGTACTCAAAAAACTTCTACCTGAATTAGCGCCCATACTTACAAAACTGTTTAAACGTTGTCTTAAGGAGAATAGTTTCCCATCTCTCTGGAAAATCTCATCAGTATGCCCTGTATTTAAGAATTCAGGTGATCGCTCATCCCCCTCTCAGTACAGGTTAATAAGTCTCCTGTGCGTCATGAGTAAGTTGCTAGAATCTGTGTTAAATACAGAAGTAATCAACCATCTCAACAAAAATAACCTTCTTAGTGACACTCAATATGGTTTCCGTTCTGCTAGATCTACAGCAGATGTCCTTACAGTTATATCGCATAGGATTAGCAAATCTCTCGACGGTGGCAATCTTTCTAGGGCAATTGCTCTTGACATATCTAAAGCCTTTGATAGGGTATGGCATAAAGGTTTACTTCATAAGATCGCTAGCTATGGTATAGTTGGAAAAGTCTTCTCTATTATTGTATCATTTCTTTCTGATAGGTTCATAAGAGTAGTAGTTGAGGGGCAAAAATCAGAAGCTCACAGTATTAATGCCGGTGTCCCTCAGGGATCCATCCTGGGCCCAACTCTTTTCCTGATCTACATTAATGATCTTCCAAATCATATCCTTACATCATGTGTAGACATTTATGCTGACGGCACTACCATTTATGGTACCACATCTAAGACAGTAAACGACCAAGTTCTCTCCAATTCTCTCTCCTCTGATCTTGAGCACGTAGTACAATGGGGAAAGGAGTGGCTGGTTACTTTTAAAGCATCTAAAACCAAGCTTCTCTCTTTACATCATCAACATTCTAATTCACATTTGTCATCAATTGAAATGAATGGCTCTCGTCTTCAGGAGGCCTCAAGTTATGACAAGCTTCTGGGCTTGACCATTACTCCTGATCTTAAATGGAACACGTATATCAAATCTGTTGCCAAGGCCGCTGGAAAAATGGTGGGATTTTTCTATCGATCCAGTAGATATCTCACTGCTGATGCTATTCTCTACCTATATAAGAGCCAGGTACGTCCAAGGATGGAATACTGTTGCCACATCTGGGCAGGAGCTGCTAGAAAGGACTTGTCCTGCCTTGATAGAGTTCAAAATAGACTTCGTAGCCTCGTAGGAGATGTCCTTTTCTCCTCCTTGCAACCTCTATCTCACAGAAGAGATGTTGCGAGTTTGTCTCTGATGTATCGTTATTTTCATGGAAAGTGTTCAACTGAGCTTCAATCTATGGTCCCCCCTCGCCAAACTTTCACAAGAAACACTCGTCTAGCTGTAAACACTATCAATAATTTCCCCCACTCTTTATCTGTGCCTAAACCTAAACGTAGATTCCATGAACAAAGCTTCTTTCTTAGAACTGCACGCCTGTGGAATTGTCTTCCGTTTTCCTGCTGACTACAATATGGTTGTGTTCAAGTCTAAAGTAAATAAGTTCTTGATGAGCCGTTCCATATAAGTTATTAAATTTACCAAATTTTCATTACTAATGATTACTATATTGACCAATTTCTACTGTACACTCTTTAACCCTTATCCTTCAGTGGCCTCTGGGCCTTGATAATGTGGTGATGCCTTTGTAAAAAAAATATATATATATCAATACACGCTAAGACAATAGCAATTGCTATTAATCTTTCATACCTGTAAAACTTTTATATTATGCATACACTACTTCAACTTCTACTTCTATTTTATACTAGCCTTGATGCCCGGCGTTGCCCGAGTGTTTTTAGGTGTGTGTTGAGCAAAAAAAAAAAAAAAATGTTAGTAGCAGGCAGGATCGAACTCGTACCGCGAAGGAGAAAAAGAGCGTAAAAAAAGCAAAAGAAAACACGTGACGTCTTTACCGTTGCGTCCATTGCCAAAGCGGGTTTGGTGAAGGTTTGAATTAAATCAATCGAAAAAAAGTGGAAGACGATAAAAAATATCGGCGAAAAAAAGCGACCCCTTCCTTGTAGAAAAGTGCGAATCGAAGATGAAGAAATTAATGTTTTTAGCCAGTTTTTCGAGATATGTCCAAAGGGTCGAGCTTCAAATCCGTGAAAATCCCTCGCCTCTGTCGAAATTTTTAGGCAGACCTACAAACATACGTACATTTAAACAGACAGTTAGGATTTATATCATAGAAGAAACCTTCTTAAAAAGTAAAAAGTATTGTATATTATTTTTGTATTTTTCGTAATCCTTTGAGAGGTTACATAATGTGAGCATTCATTAGTTGACCGAAACCTGGTGAACTATGAAGATGAGGATAATAGTAAGCAAAAAACTGTACACATTAAGAAGTATTAGTTTTGTTTGGTGCGGAAACTCAATCGATTACGTTTATATCTCAATTTTTATGGAATCGTTAAAAACTCAATTTTACCGAATTAAACTAGATTGGAGCTCAGCGTTTCCCTGTCGTGAAATATTTTTAGATATATTTTCATTTATGCATATTTCGTATTTATTATTATAGACCCAATTCTGTTTATTATATTGTACCAAATATATATTCGTGGTTTTAAAAGCAATAAAATATAACTTGACTGCTATCAGAATCGAAACTAAAACAGCCAACGCTCCAGCTTTAGTCTACTATTAGAGCTACCGTCAGATGGAGAAGAAATAGATAAAACGACCAATTTAACGTATTATTTATATATATATATATATATATATATATATATATATATATATATATATATATAGCGCGAATGCGTACAATAACAATTTTAATCGACCTACGCCTATAAATTCCAACTTTTTCATATTTTTGTCTAGTTAGAAGTTATTTTTACCAGCTAAAGAGTAAATAAAGAGCGGCCCACAAAGATGCAATCATTTGACCGGATCCTGCTTATCGGGGAGATGCATTTTGAAAATAGTGAGAGACAACGTGAGTTCTATATAGTAGCCTGATTATTGGCGCAGAAATCATTGTGCGTTTTCTCTCCTTTCTTTCGGTAACTTTACTTCAGTAGATTTTCAGACATAAAATAATCTCAGTTCTTTTAACCAATAAAAAGTACAGAAGTCATTGCTTAATGTTTTGTACCTATTAAGGTAAATTTTCTCATTGCAGTACAATAACCAGTCGCTTTCTTTCTCTTCGGTTGCGAGTTCGATCCTCACTAGTAACCTATGATATTTATTTTTTTCCTACTTTTAAACTAAAACAAGATAAGACAACCTTTTCAGCTGGAATAAAGCAAACTGAGGCTATTTTAGATACGTGGTACGTCACTGGTTCCTACTATCTTTTTCTTCAAAATATAGAGTATGTCATTTTCTGAGAAAAAATTAGTGATTGCTTAACACACCTGAATTTTGTAGAAAAATTATTACATTAATTATTAAAACTAGTCTGTAAGCTAATCTTTTCATTGTAAGCCCAACAAGTGTACTTTTAGCATATACATAGAACTATCAAAATAAATTGTACAAATGTATATATTGTGGCGGCGGCCATCTTTAATTTATAATAAGATTGATTATCTGTTTATGAAAAATTGTCATCTTCCCATGTAGATGTTTCAAATGTTTAATATGTGTATATTTCTGACCTTATCTCGGATTACAAAGAATAACAGTTTTGCTATTAGAGGTTGCAAAAATTGTCGCTAGTTGGACGTATAAAATGTAGATGAATTTTTATGAAAAAAAAAAAAAAAAAGTATATTTGTTCAGTTGCAGTTATATCCTCCAAACTATATCCACTTCCAATTGTTTTAAGGAACATGTGTAAACTAGCAGGTTAAATTGTAGCCCCTGCTAAAATTTCTCCAGGTTTAGATTAGTTGAGAGATCCCCAGAAAAAAAAAATCTGTTGTCGGAAATTGACCGGTTGCGGAAGTTCAATTTATCCGTCTTAGTGAACGTTTGACAATGAGCAGAACAACAAAGAAAGAACAGAAAAAAAAAATCGTAATTTTTTTTATTCAAGTTGTATAATAAATTGAATATATTTATTTTCTGTGGTGCATGTTAGCCTTCCGACCGGACGGATAATCTTCCAGAATAAAGAGATAGGGATACACAATGTCAAGTCGATGAATAAACCGTCTTGAATAGGTACAAAATTTCAGTAAGAGGTTTAGACTAAAATACATTTGATGAAACGATTTCAAGTGGCGAAGGGGGGGATCAAATAGCATACTAGACAACCACCCCTATGAAACAAATGTGCGCGTATGAAACTAGCAGCAGGCGAGGGATGAATGGCTGGGATTGTATTAGCGGCAGGAGCAGCGTTTGAACGCGTATGCAAATTGGCAAGTGTATGCTTAGGCTTGCGTTTGAAGAAAGAAAATGGACACCACGTGGTCGAGCAGAAACAAAGTCAGCAGTGAAGGAGGCATACCTTAAAAATGAAGGAGAGAATGGGCCGGCTGTGGCTCAAGTGCGGTCGGAAGAAAGAAACGCCGCCATGTTAGAAGACCAAGGGACAGCGAGAGACTAAGTAGTGTCGAAACGGGATAGTAACGGTAATAAATGCTTTAAAAAAGAATTGCTTACTTCGGTCAGTTTTGGTCTACAGACATGGAAACTTACTATATAGGGTATTCGAATCCATGCAGAACTTTATATTTAGGTTTTAGCCGGGGTAATTCGGTGCAGAAGTTAATATTAAAAATAAATAGAGTTTGCCAAGTGAACGTTGAACGACTGCATTACGGATATGCATTCGTAACGTAATAGCTATTGGTTTATGTTTAAATTTTTGACCTTGCAAACACGTGTTCATAGCTCAAGCATTAACGTCAAAGGAAAACGTAAATCGTAAGCTAAACGTTTTGGTTTCGAGTCTCGGTGGTGGCGCACGAGACATTTAACTTTAATCATTACTATATAATCGAGTCCAATGTAATAAATATGAAATTTGCATTAATCAAAATATGTTATGATCGGGCTATGCGAGCAGCTTGCAAGTATTTAGATATTTATAAAAACTCGGAATCGGTATTTGTACCGGAATTTGGAATTTAGAACGGGATCGATTGTTGTACTAGAATAGTACCATCACTAATGTATATTATATAAAACATTACACATGCCTTAACATGTACATATCCGTGGTCCAACACTTAGATTACGTAGTATTAAGCGTAGGCCAAGTAATAATTAAACGTTTTTTGTGACAAACCATTTTTTTCTGGGTAATTTCCCGATTAAACCGGGATCGTGCTCTTTCTTGTAACTCTCAAGTCTATAACGTAATCTCGAACGTGCTCTGTGAGTATACATCCTTTTTGTCCATTTTCCCTGCTATGACGTCATGTCGCACACGGCTGTTTTTACCGTATTTCGTCATGATAAAAACAGAAGGTAAAAATTACACAAATGGTGTTATAGGCTTGGAAAAGTTTTATTTTGAGTTAAGGGCGAGCCTCTCTCCGCCTTATTTACACTATGTTTAAAACAAACGTTTAAATCAAGTAGCAAAGTAAGTTTACAGGTTTTAAAGTCCATTTCAATATATAGTACGCTTTTTAAATTGTGGCTAAGAGCAAAGTGTAATACCTGTTGATACAATTGGTATTTCAACTGCAGTCATCGACAGATTGATTTTAGATCGAAACAATTTATTTTTCTTATACAGAATTCCTCTTGTGAAATCGCGGCTGAATTTTCTCCGTTTCAAATTAAATCTTGTGCATTACTGCCATCTTAGGTTGATACAACTAAATAGCTTTTTGTTCTTATGACATAGCCCCTTTTCGGGTAATTAAATAAAGAACGCATTCATTTTGGGGAAAGTTTTTATGTTTAAAGTTCTTTATATTTAATATTAATTCATAGGTTTTGGAATGGTTATGTAGAGAAAAACTGTTCTCGGTTTTGCAGAACATGATTGAGTTTTGTAAGGTCTTGTGCATTTTGGATCAGTTCCTCTATTTTCAGACATCTCTAGTAGCATCAGCAATTTTTCATGCAATCGGGAATCAACGAGATGTTCATATTACGAATATTAATAGAAAAAGAAATCTGATGGCACCTGAAGGATCCAAACTAGTCAGTATTTTAGAGGCTTTTTGTTCACACGCAAAACCTACCAGACTTGTAAGCGTTGCATGCAAATCCAATATTCAGAATGTGAATTAGTACAACGGACGAAATATTCAATGATAAAACTGAAAAATTAATCTAAAAACCATTACGGAGGGGTACTTATAGAAACTAACCTTAAACCTTAGCATTATTATATCCATCAATTTTACCACAAATAAGTTCTGGTGGTATCACAAAAAAATACTTACACTAAAACCAAATAGACGTATACCATATATAAAGGGATTTTTTCGAGAAATGTTAATGATCTAATGATCTCACCTTAATGAGATGTACAATATCATTTTTACATATGAAGTATCTACTTTTATGAAGGGTAAGGGTTTAAAATTAAAAACGAATTGGGGCGAATTACCGAAATGTAGATTCAACCGTATAATGTAGGTTTAAGCGATGCCACGAACTGCATGAAAAGTAAAAGCCCATCTTAAAGTTCAGATTAGAATAAAAATCAATTACGAAGGATTGTTAAGAATCATGCGGAAAATCGTAATTTGAGACCAAACTTATGAATGCTATAAAAAGTATAGCCATTTTAGCAAGGAATATCGTAGGAAGCAACATTACTTTAGGTAGTATTACGATTACCAACTTTCGAATAAAAAGATTGGCTTCGTACATAAACTGCTTTGGCCATTTGAAGGTTTCTAGATACCCCTCGTTACAAATGGGCGTTTGTAACGAAGTTATACAATAAAGTTAAATTATATACAGAATAAAAAACGGCTAAAAATTGCAATGAAACATCTAAGTCGAAAATATATCCTAAGATATACTATGCAAATTTTTAAAGTATAATAGGTTGGACAAATCTATACAGCTAACTCGATACAGATGTCCAATGTCTAAAATAGGATCTGATAAATGTGTAATGTTAAAAGAGTATCCAGGAATAACGGATATCATTATGCTATATTTAAAAAGTAAAATATTTAAAAGCTACTGTTCAGGTAAGAACACTGTCTTAATTATCAATCTCTTCAGATGAAAACGAGGTTGTGTGGGACTCTTGAGCAGAGAAAGTTCTATCATCTGATTCCATGCGACTTCGGTGATACGCCTCATATTCCCTCGGGTAATATGAGCTGTGATTAAAATGTTCCCATCTACGACGCAGTATTGTGAAGTACTTGCTTCTTCGGAATATAACCGCCACCATTACACATGCAAAAGCAGATGTGGCAAGAAACAACGAGATTATAACTGAATAGCTTAACTTGGTAGTTGTGGGTGCATTAACCCGTTCGTTATGCTCGCTACCATACATTTCTCTCTTGTTTGCTCTTTCTGAATTGGTTAGTTCTCTATGCTTATGCTCGATCAATTTCTCCGTTTTCTTCCCAAGAGTGTTCCTCTCCCTATGATAAGGCTCGATAGCAAGACTCCCATCATATATGCCCGGCTCTCTACGAAAAATAGGATCTTGGTTACGCTCTCTATGAACAATACTACTTTCCGGTCCCACGTCCGTATGAAGGGTCACATCTTCCGGGCCCACAACCGTATTAAGGGTCACATCCAAACCAACATCCGTATTAAGGGTCACATCATCCAGGTCCACATCCATATGAAGCGTCATACCCTCTAGGTCCAAATCCATATGAAGCGTCACATCTTCCGGTAAAACATTCGTGTGAAGCGTCACATGGTCCAGGCCAACATCCGTATGAAGCGCCACATCGTCCAGGCCAACATCCGTATGAAGCGTCACATCGTCCAGGTCAGTCGTATGAAGCGTCACATCGTCCAGGTCAACAGCCGTATGAAGCGTCACATCGTCCAGGTCAACAGCCGTATGAAGCGTCACATCTTCCGGGCTCAGATCTTTATGAAGTTTTACATCTTTCAGGCCTAGATCTGTACCAGCGGACAAGTCATTCGGGCTCATCTTTGTATGAACGGTTACTGTCACACGGCCATATTCAGTGTTAACATTTACTTTATCTTGGTTTGTATAAGTAGAATCCACGACATCAGCTTTGCTGTGCGTTGCCGTTACTCCGACCGTCTTCGTATGTGGTGTCTGTTCACTAAAAGCCCTGGTTGCTAAAACAGCGATGAAAGAAAGTATAGATGACCAATTCATTATCTCGTCCGTAATTTTCTTTCGAATATTTTTTTTCACAATATTGAGTCTCATCTTTTTTAAGGTTTTAGATTATTCCATTGACACACTTGGGGTAAAACGGAACCTCTTTTATTTACTATGTAAAAAAAAAAAGAAGAAAGACTTTGGTCTGAGAAAAGCTGAAAATCTATTTTGGGACAAGCCGCTTAGCCAATAATGCAAATTCGTCCTTTTTTTTTTTTTTTTTTTTTTTACACAGTGATCACCACTTATCAAGGCCCGGAAGCCAGTCAGGGATAAGGGTTATTGTAAGTACATTTTGATTTTTTGTGGGGAGAATTGCTTCGGGATGCGCACAGCACATCCCTAAAAGAATTAATTCCTCCATTTCTTTTTCCCTTAGGTTCTCCACTCCCCATTAAGGAACGACCTGCTTGCTTTCACCCCTCTTTCGGGGGAGGGGCGGAAAACAGTAGGAGCTCTATTTGATTATTAGCGTGTAGGTTGGGAGGGCCCCCTTACTAACCCGCCCCCATAGGCATTTTGTTTAGCTGTTTTATTTTTCTTTCTTTTTGGCTGTTTCTTAGTTCCCCCATCCCCTTTTTATCTCAACCCTCATTATTAAAAAAATCCCTTTGTTTTGTAAATATTAATTTTGTTTTGTTTTTTGTAAATATCTTTGTCTTTTTCAACAGAATCCATGTCGCCTGTCATCCCGTAAACTGGGGAGTTATACTGATTTTAAATAGGTCCATGGTAAGAATGAAGGCGTTTTAGTATGATAGTGATTCTAGTGTAGGAATAAACTAATAAAGTACTTGTTTTCATGCAAGTCTAGCCTACCTTAGCAAAAAAAAACCCGCACACCTTACTTCCCCCTACTGGCCCTGGTGCCTAAGCTACGTCGGACGCCAAATGAGGCCTTGGTAGTAGATAATGCCAAGGCCGAGGCCGACGGGCTAAATAAACATACCTCCATTTCTTTTTCTGCTAGGCAACACGTACTAAAACTTTTGAACACAGTGAGCAGTCCATACTTTAGAGAGAACATTCAACAAACATGTTAGGATTAGCATTTTATTTGGTTTATTTATTTTTTATTATTGTTAGTTTTTTGTGGGTATTTTTAAGGCTTGGTTTTCCCCACTTCATATCATCTCAACGAAAAAAAAGACCCCCTTTGTAGAAAAGTGCCCAGTTGGGGGCGAAGGAATTAATTTTTTTAGACAATTTTTCGATATTTGTCGTCCAAAGGGTAGAGCTTCAAAACTGTTACCCTCGTCCGCCCTACTGGTAATAATCTCGGAGGACACGACCCTCCCCTAAAAGAACTTATTCCTCCATTTCTTTTTCTGCTATGCAACACGTACCAGAATTTTTGAAAAAAGTGACTAGTCCATACTTTAGAGAGGTTGAGAATGTTCGGATAGCACTTTATGATAAGCATTTTATTTGTTTATTTATTTTTATTATTGTAAGCTTTATTTATTTTTAGTATTGTTAACGTTTCTTGTATTTTCGTAAGTGTTTTTTGAAGGTTTAGTTTCCTCCCACTTCATATTATCCTGAATTGTAAATATTTTGTAAAATAAAATAATTCAAACCATCTGGGGATATTTTAAGTAGGTTAGCACCTCGGGAGAATGTGGTATTTTGGTATGTAGAAGTAGTTTACACAATAGGTCAAGTGCATCAGTTTCGATCCCCTTTCAACTCATATCCAATTTTTCCGATGTGCCACATGATCAAGACTTTTTTAATAATAGTAGAAAAAAATAAATCTTTTAGAAATAGTTTTCATCTTCATCATTTTCTTTCATGTTTTCGTGATTTCAATTTTTAACTATTACAAGAATAAGCAACATAATAACTATTTTAATATGAATTCTCGTGATTAACAATGAAACGTTTCTAATTTTATTTTTCAGATGAATTTTTAAAATCATTTAGAAGTTGCAGGTGTTGTCATCCCTCCCCAAAGAATACATTCTTTCTCCTCAATAAACAAAGACCAAAGAAAACAATGATTTAAGATTTAGATAAAAAAAAAAGATTGTAAATCACAAAAAAAAGAAACACTTAATAAGTTTAAGTTAAGAAAAAAGTCAACCATCGTCCTCTGCTCATCACAACGCAAAATTCATTTTTCGTTTAATCAATTTATATTTGACTTTGTATTTATTTATCGTCTTTCAGAAACTTTTCATGGCTTCTGATTGGATAAGTGTTTCTTGGTTTTTAAGCTGTTTACGTAAATATGCTTCGGCAAAAGTCGGTTTGGTTTGGTCTGGTTCAAATTCTGTAGAAGTACTGGGATTTGGTATCTATCTGTCTGAATCTGAAACTATTAGGTTTGGTTCAAATACTATTATTAGAAGAGATGTTGCGAGTTTGTCTCTGCTGTATCGTTATTTGCATGGAAAGTGTTCGACTGAGCTTCAGTCTATGGTCCCCCCTCGCCAAACTTTCACAAGAAACACGAGTCTAGCTGAAAACACTATCAATAATAAACTCCACTCGTAATTTGTGCCTAAACCTAAACGTAGATTCCATGAACAAAGCTTCTTTCTTAGAACCGCACGCCTGTGGAATTGTCTTCCGTTTTCCTGCTTTCCAGCTGACTACAATATGGGTGTCTTCAAGTCTAACGTAAACAAGTTCTTTGTGAGCCGCCCGACTTATTAACACATTTACTGAATTTCCATTACTAACGATTACTATATTGTCCAATGTCTACTGTACACTCTTTAATCTTTATCCTTGAGGAGGGGCCTCTTGGCCTTGATACGTGGTGATGCCTATGTAAAAAAAAACCCAAAAATTTCAATATGAATAAATATGTCACTTCCTTCAATAATTCTTAAATGATTCTTACGTTTTCATTGTATGACGATCTTAAATATATATATGAATAATGGCCACGCTAAGATAATGCCGATTATTATCTATCTTTTTAGTTTTACAGAATATTATCCAGAGAGTTGTACAGTTAATATTAGTCTTGGTACAATTATATGTATATTTATTTCTAAACATTTTATACAATATAGAATTTAACACACAAGGCCAAAGAAAATGCGAATACACTAAAATTGCATATTATGTAAATTTCACCTGCCTGCTTAAATGTATGTATATATGTATGTATGCATGTATGTATGTATGTATGCCTAAATTGGGGTGGAGAGGGCTCCCGTAAGTCGTGGTGAAGGCAACTTTCTAGGAGAAGCACATCTCTGATTTAAAAAACCATAAAGCGGAAGACCAGTACCCGCATTAAGCTGGTCTGCAGTTTAATTTGTTGCTGGCTATCTTGCTCTTGCTTGTTGCTGGATCTCAACATTTTGAACCGAGAGAGAGACTTAGCTGTCGTACAAAGCTAAGACTCTGTAACATCATCTTTGTATAGATACTCCCTCAGGTATTTGGGCTCATGGATTTTAAATGTCTGAGGGAGTGGCACTCGTCTGACAAGACGTTGCAATCATCATGTATGCCTAAAACCTCCGACAGAGGCGACATATTTTTACAAGACCTGTATCGTTTTAGAGCTTGACTCTTCAGACGACAAATATCGAGACATTCGATAAAACCATTAATTCCTTCATTCTTAGCTGTGCACGTTTCTACAAGAAGAAGTCGCTTTTTTCGCCGATATTTTCGAAAGTCATCCCCTCTTTTCCATTGACTAGCCTTAATTTAAACCTTAACCACTTCCCTTTTGGCGATGGGCGGGATTTGCGGGAGCAAAGACATCATTTTTTTTTCACGTTCTTTTCCTCCTTCGCGGTATGGGTTCGAGCCGACTGCCTACTACCATTTTTTTTTTTTGCTCCACATGCACATCCAAATACCTTGTCAATGCCGGGAACCCAGGCTAGTCTAATATAAATATGCTTAGCTAGTTACAATAATCAAGTGAAAATCACTAAAAACTACAATATATACATCGTGTGGAATAGAAATGGTATAGGCAAAACTAATGAAATACATGAAAAAAATTATGTTAATATAAGAACCTTCTCATTTTAACCAGATAAACGGCTGTGCCAGTAGAAAACGTCGATGATTGTTCCAATAGTGTCATTTCATAAGTATCCCTCAATCTTACGAGAGTCGACCCACATGTCTGACAAACATCAAATCTTTCACCGTATTGGTGTCGTGAATTGAAATTATTAATTAGACTCATTAGAACAATAGTCTAAAGAGCTGAGTGTATTTCAATGTAACAGTGAAATTACTAGTTAAATTAAAATACAGGAAAGATAAAGTGCTCGTTGTAATTTAGATATATAATAAGCTCGATAGGTAAATGTCCTAGAGCTAATTCAATATTAAGTAATGTGATTGATAATTTAAAATTTAAAAATCAAATTATAATTAAATTACAAATCCGTTTCATAAGAAGGAACAACAACAAAATCAATTATCGTTTCATAAAAACAATGCTTTTTATTGTGGTAGACATCAAGTTACGTACAATAATTACATATGGTTTTTTAATAAGCAAGGTCTCCTCGTCAGCAAATTTTGAAGGGTTTTTATTAAATTTAAAAGACACCATAAATAAACCTAGCATAAAAAGTAATTATGAAACGGATTTTTAATTTAATTATAATTTGATTTTTAAATTTTAAATTATCAATCACATTAGTTAATATATATATATATATATATGTATATATATATATATATATATATATATATATATATATATATATAGGTAAAAATGGCAATTAGTAAAAACTTGAAGACAGTGCTTAATACTATTGCAGAGCAAATATATGTTTTATTTCTTTATTACCGTTTTATCTGTTTGGCTACATATGTTTCCGGTGTTGGATCATGTTTACGATCCGACAGCTTCGTAAGGCCTCGCAGAAGTGGTTGTTAGTCATTGGGAAAAAGGTGCTTTTACGAAAAAAAAGAAAGAAAGAAAGAAAAGGGGAGAGGGGGAGAGACGGGTGTTGACAATATTTCAGTTTTGAAGGTTAAAGATACATTCGATTGTATTGTGTGTGGGAGTAGCAGATTCAGGTAGGCGTGGGTGGAGATATATGGATATAGGGAGGGGGAGATGGAGAGAGGATGATAAAGAGAAGAGTGAGGGGGTAAGGAGGGGGTCAATACTTTGGTTTTAAAATTTTACTGGCTTTTGGTTTTCGCGCAAGGTATATTAAATAGATGGGAGAAGGGGAGAGAGAAGGAGAACGAGAGGGAAAGAGGTAGAGCGAGAGGGGAAAAAGGGAGAGAGAGAGGGGGAAAGGGTTAGTGTTGATGTCATTTTTTCTTTTGACACGTACGATGTTCGTTTGAGGGTTTGTCGTTGTACATCAGCTTGTTCCTTGCTGTTTATAATGGTTTTATTTTATATTACATAGGTTAACACACGCGCACATTCGCACATATACAAATATATACATATGTACATTTTAGGTAACCACATACAGGCACATATGTACACGCATATATATATATATATATATATATATATATATATATATACACAAAGTAAATCCAGACATATATGGGTTCATAAGTAGACATGCACACATATATACACAATTCTTATACATATATGTACACTCATAAAAGTATATAGGCACATATACACACATATATATATGCATATATATATATATATATATATATATATATATACACAGGACCACTCATATAAGTATATGTGGAGATAAGGTCTTAAGTAAGAATTAGATTACATAGACACATACATATGCATACACTCTTACACATGTATATGCAATTGCATAAATATAGATATTAATAAGTGTTAATAAAATTATAAGCCCGTAGACACATATAGTAACACACATACGATCATATACATATATACACACGCACACACACACATATATATACACACATCCATATATATATTCATATATATATATATATATATACAGAATGTCCATATTTATACAAAGTGAATAAGGTAACGTTAAGAACAAATTGACAATAATAGATAAAATAATTAAGAGTAATAATATAAAAAAAGGAAAGAAAAATATAAATTTTTTAAAATTTTAGAATTTTTAAATTTTTTAATTTTTAAAATAAAATTAAATTCAAGAAAGTAAGCAGATAGTTGTGGTTATATTGCGGAGTTAGGAAAGTGGAACGCAAAGTTTCCATATATATATTGGGTGGGCCCCCAACCTGGTGCATTGTTCATATACATATATATATATATATCCATATATATATGGATATATACATATTTATAAAAATATATATATTCATATATCGGCCCGATAGTTTCCGAGAAAACATCTAAAGTAAATTGAAAACTGATTCATAGTAATCTCTTACCGGATATCAGACAGATACTATAATACTTATTCCACTGTGCCTTATCATAACAAAGGCGCCTACAAAATATTATCAAGAGGGGCTTAGGAGTTTCAACAAAAAACTTCTAGAATAAGTGTGGCATTGTAGTGACTCGGCCATATGGATATCTAACAATCCAATTGTAGGAGGTGGCGTTGTTTAGTATCTGTTCTAAAGCCACAAAACTATCTAGGCATAACCTACAATTTGGGGATCATAATTCTATATTCAGGGTAGGAGGATAAAATTGCCGCTTTAAAGAAAACAACACTGCAGTTTTATTTCAAAACTCATATTGGAAAAATAAATTCAGGTAACTTGATTATGTAGTAAAGCTTACATCTATTCAATGCAGTCGTCTTCATCTTCAATCAGCGCCTTGGTACGGATTCGAAACTGGGAGCATGACTTTTCTACAAGCGCCGGCGGGAGCTAAACGAATACACAGCAGGGGGCGGCGATCAGGCTGGCTTTGGTGTTGTAGGACGTCATGTTGATGTTCTCAACGTGTAAATCAGTGCCGCGCCCTGTTGCCACACCTAGGGTCTGCTAGTAGTCACCTGATTGCACCAAGGGATCACAGCACTCTTCAGTACATCCAGGTACACTTTAATGTTGAATTTCAAGCCGACTCCGAAGATAAGAGGTAGCGTCTATAGCCTTCGATTGAAACAAAAAAATACTATTACCGTGGGTTTCGGATGCGTTGAGCTGTTTCCTCGTGTAGAGAGATAGGTAGAAAGCATGGGTTGTACAGCGGCGCATCGCCGATCTCGCTCGCTGAACATTCTATGACTTTCAGACATGATAGAAAGCTTCTATCACTCATCCTATCACACAAATGGTCAACTGAAAAGAAAACCGGTTCTCATCAAACGGAAATGGATCATGTCGTCTTCTCTAGGGTGAGATCGTTATCGTCTCACCCTGTATAATATAGCCTGACTGAATATGATAGTTTGGTGAGTATCTAACGTAATCGAAACCCAAAAGTGTCTGACAAAATTGGATTATCCTCGAGGCACATCCCAAAGATCGATACGGACTTCATGTCTAAGGCAAAAGATAAACTATATAATCAATTTTTTAGTTTAAAAAATCTGATTGGACATTTTCATTTATGCTTAAGTAAAGTTTAGTATGTGTAACTATTTCTTCTCTGCCATTTTATAAAAGGAATCTCGTGTGTTTCTGTGGAGTCGTTCCCTATGAGCTCCTAAACGCCTCCGGCGATTTTTATGAAATTTGACACCAAGGTACTTTATATATCAGTCAGTGTGCTTAAATAGGTTTTGTATCGAAATTTCTTCTATAAGTATCGATAATCGATAATCGATAGTCGAAATAATAAGATAAACAAAAGAAGAGACGATTTTGACTAAAAATAACATCTTACACATACCAACATCATAAGTGTTTTTGTTAAGTTTTATTGCCACAGAAGCCGAAAGGGCTGACATATAAAATCAACACTATGTTCTTTTATATGACGGAAGCGCGTTCAAACTGAATGCTTTTGTTTAGAGCACAATTGAGTCATGATACTTGACTTTTTACTTTTACACTTTCCTTCAAGCCATTATATTTTTCAAAAGGTTATAAATTCCACAGTAGGTTCTCTACAGTGCAATGTAGACTACAATGTATTGTGGACTGTCGCTGCGGGGAGGGATGTAACTCTTTCTCACGGTGCACCGCTATGGGCTCGCTTAATAGAGCAGACAATTCATTGATTTCATTGAAAACTTAAACGATTTTACCGATTTCGATGACAATAATAAATGGAAGTGTGAAACATGAGTTGACCATCATGGATTTTCTTGCTAATACACACACACACCCACACACACACACACATATATATATATATATATATATATATATATATATATATATATATATATATATATATATACCCGTCGTTGACTGGGTTCAAAAACGGCTTACAGAAAATGGACTCTGATTTATGAAAGTATGATAGGTTATGAAAAGGAAGGGTTGTAAATGTGGGGGTATCAAAACCAAAGCAAAATATGATGAAAGTAAAAATAAAATAGATAAACCTCATAATTTATTATACCATACCTGTTCACACAGTAACACTTATCACAATATTCTGTGGATCTATATTTAAAAACCTTATTACACTTTGTGGCATATTTCCATTCTATGAAAGTAAGGTGCGAACGAACACCCCATAATTTTATTATACCATATTTTCTCAAACTGAAACATAATTATCAAAGTATACTTACGCTGATAGATATGAAAAGTCTTTATTGAAGTGTGTGCCTATTTCCATTCTATGGGGGTCAGGCGCGAACGACAACCCCCCAAATTTATTATACCGTCTCTATTTAAGTTAAAACATATTTATCAAATTATTATCATGTACATCTATATCAAAAACACTTGTAAACGCTTTTTTTTATTTCCATACTTTGTGGACCAGGCTCGAACGCAGACCCCACAATTTTCATGAACCACCGTTCTGCCAGATCAAACATACCACTTTCTGTGTCCCGATGCATGTTCTATCATTATATGTAATCAATTTTTTTAAATAGTCAACAATATAGGTGTGTGTTCTCGGGCGTGGGGGGTAATCAAAACATAAGAATTAGTGAGGTAAATATTTTTAAATATTAAATATTAAATTACTAAATATGTTAAAACTTCAAAAAATCGAGAAAAAAAAACACACAAAAAAAACTAACGTAAAGCAAACGAACGATCTTAAATGTAAAAATCAGAAAAACAAAAAAAGAAAACGCGAATGTGATGGAAAAAGAAAACAGAAAAACGAACGTTAAAACCCCTTTAAAAATCTGAAAAATAAAAAAAAAACACGTGAAAATGGCTTAACTAACTCTGTTTCAATATCAAAATTTTAAAAATCGAGAAAAAAAGACACGTTACACCACGATTCGAACCCAAAACGTCCGCCATCTAAGCAACTGAGCTAAGACGACGTCGACGAAATAGAATCGGATTTTTTAATATTTAAACTAAATTATGTTCCAACGCCATTTGCGCATGCGTAGAAGCGAACTTGTCATGACAGGACAGTTGTTGCTGACCCTTCGCAGTAGAAAACTGATGATTGTAGGGTGAAGGAATTAATGTTTTTGGCCAATTTTTCGATATTTGTCGAACGAAGGATCCAGCTTTAAAATGCTATCAATCTTGTGAAAGTCTGTGACACGTGTCTAAAGTTTTTGTGAGACATACAAACACACAAACATACATACAAACATAAATACATACATACACACATTTTCGCTTATATATATAGATTACATATATATATATATATATATATATATTACACAGATATATATATATTACATATATATATATTACATATATATATGTATCTCATATATATATATATTATATATATATTACATATATATATTACATATATATATATATATTAGATACATATGTATATTACATATATATACTACATATATATGTTACATATATATATTACATATATATATTATATATATTACATATGTGTGTGTGTGTGTGTGTATTCTGACAAAAATCAAAGTTAGAATATCGATAGGCGTGTGGTAAAGCACTTCCACAATACCTGCAGCTCTGCTAGCTCCAACATTATTAGTTTGCCTTTTCGTCGAATACAGTTCTAAAAACGCTAATTCGTCTGGATATTCTAGTAATTTTTACTTTATTTTAGCAACTAAATAGTGACTCTGCATTAAACCCTTTCATTCACCTTGCTATAAACACTTAAAGTTATTACTGTTTCCTTCGATGATGTACTATGCATTAGATTTTCTGATATTTCAATTTACTGTTTAACCAACATTGTTCTAATATAATTAGATTCATCCAATAAAGTCGACCAAATATTTCTATTTATATACACGTTCAATCGTTCGTAACTAAAATCTACATA
Organism: Euprymna scolopes; assembly: GCF_053919585.1. NCBI lineage: Eukaryota > Metazoa > Mollusca > Cephalopoda > Sepiida > Sepiolidae > Euprymna > Euprymna scolopes. The sequence continues at coordinate 39,729,496 of NC_136493.1, read as the reverse complement.
GACAAACATACACACATATATATATAGTGTAACCCCGATATAAGATAATTTTCTCCGATCCCTACAGCTCTCTTATATACGAAGTCCTTATATCCGGGTTACACTGTACACGAACACAAACTCTAATTTAAGAAAATCTCTCTTGTATCCGTTTTTTTTTAATATTTGGGTTGGGATCTCTTATATCCGACTTACACTGTATATCGTCAATTAGCGATAGGAAGATTATATTCCAAATTTCTTTACTAATGCAGTTCCTGAAATGTAAACGATAACTAATCAAATATTCAAATATCTATGTACCGCATTTTTGCTAGTCTCCATGTGTACCTCATATAGAACAATTGCTGGTCTCCATATGTACCGCATATAGAACAATTACTAGTCTCTCTATGTACCGCATATAGATCAATTACTAGTCTCCATATGTACCGCGTATAGAACAATTGCAAGTCTCCATATGTACCGCATATAGAACAATTGCTGGTCTCAATATGTGCCGCATATAGATCAATTGCTGGTCTCAATATGTACCGCATATAGAACAATTGCTGGTCTCCATATGTACCGCATATAGAAAAATTGCAAGCCCCTATATGTATTGCATATAGATCAATTGCTAGGCTCCATATGTACCGCATATAGATCCATTGCTGGTCTCCATACGTACCGCATATAGATCAATTGCTAATCTCCATATATACCGTATATAGATCAATTGTCTGTCCATTGATTTTTTGAAAACATTTACTGTAGTAAAATGCAACAAATGTTGATATAGAGTACACTTGTCATTAAATTTCTGTTACAAATATAATAATTTTATGCAAATCATTTTTTTTGTTCATTACATGACAGATTTAATGCAGCACAAAACTATTCATGCGTATTGAATGGATACCAATGGGATTCCAATTTTATGGAGTTTCCAGTCGGAAGACAAGCGATACGAATGAAAATGCCGCGCTTATATAAACGAGTTAGACAAACGAAATTTAAAAGCCGTAAAAAAATGAAATAGGCTTTCTAACGCACAAAATTGCAGAACTGATTAAAATGTCAAGCGTGCGCCCCCAAATAAATACTTCGTCAAATAAACTGCTTCACTTACAGGTTTGAAGGAAATCGAAAATAATCCATTTGACCAATTGAAGTAAAGGAGTTTATTAACCTATAAAGTTGGCCTTTCCAGTATTAAATTATATTTAAAAGAGATGTATGACCTGTTCGTCCCTTACTTAACTTCCAATCGATATAGACGCCCGTACATACTACAAAATATCGTCGGATACATTATTTTATACAAGTATACAGAGAGGCTTTGTAGCAGCTTAGAATAAATCAAGTCGTGAAGTCCGTTTTGGGGAATATTGACAACAGTGAAATTTCATTGCTTCAAATCTTTTTGGGTCCGGATTGGTAATACCTATTGGGACATCTGGTTCCACTAGATCAGTGTGTCTGAAGGTACTAACTTCCTGACCATATACGCTCCAAATATGGATGTTGTTTTTCCTTTATTAACGCAAAACTTCCACAACGAAAACAACAATAATCTTTAAAAAAAACAATTTAATTGAAACATCATGAATAAGTATTTAAAGATATAAATAAAAGAACTAAAAAAAACAACTGATTAAAAAATTACTGGATTCGGCATTCAATAGCCAGAAAAGGGTTGATATAGGGTGTGTTCAATAAAGGCTTCTGGGCTTCGGTGATATCGTGAGCTATTTCAGCAGCTTTTTGGCGTAGCTTGAATTGATTGTGCGAATATGTTTATTCCCATTTTGTATTGAACGTTCTGAAAAGGCATATTTTTTTTAAAACGATGTTATTTTAAAGGACTAGATAAAGCGAAAAACGCTCTTTACAATGATATATAAATTTAAGATATTTTAACGAGAATTATTTGAAAATAAATCATTTGAAATCAAAATTAACAATTCCTCTAGAAAGGATTAAGAGGCAATTAGTTTAGTAATAATTTGGAAGTATATTTTATTATATTTTAGGCTGTTAATACGCTCTGCGGGTCTTTTTTGTTGTTTATATTCTTATGAGGTGTGCATTAGAAAATGGATTATAATAGTTCTAATGAGGTATACTCGCTTGTGGAAGTGGTCTATATCCTTATGAATTTTAATCCAAAGTGAATAATAATGGAATATATAGCGTCGGTTGTATTTTGAACGTAATTGTTTTCACACCTCAGAAAACAACTGAATTTTCTACTTAAAAATGAGAAACTTTACATGAATGCATGTTTGTACTACTTTATCACGTTTCAATCATTGTACGTATATTATCACCTTACACACACATTTATGTTCGTACGTACGTCATCATATTTCACACAAATTTTTGTTCGTTATTATGCTTCAAGTATATTTATTTTGTACGTATTTTATCACCTTTCATATACACTTGTAATCGTACATACTTTCTCATCTTTAATATATAGTTATATATTTCTACATACGTTGTCCTTTTTAACAAGTATTAAGTTTAAAACATATGGTAGTTCAGCTACACAATTTTCCACGTTTCATTCTCGGAATGATCCGTCAAGTTATTCCCTGGAATCAATATTGCTACGTGTAATATATGTTCTCTGAACTTTCTTTTTTTTCTTACACACATTTATCGTAGCCAATGTCCGCGCGTTTATCAGGCGTTGATCTCTAATTCACCTGTTTCATCGTCCATTTCATGGGGATCTGGTTTCTCTTCTGTGTTAGGAACTGACAGTTTAATTCTGGAGGTTGTTTCACTTAAATTTTATTTTATAGTAGTGTTTCTTTATGTATTTTTTTCGTTTACTTGCCTCCCCTATTAGGGCGAAGTGAGACAAAAGGTCGGCTTTTAATGTGGGGGGGGAGTTCGGCTTTTAATGTGGGGGGGAGTCCAGCTTCCCCCTCCCCCCCAAAAAAAGGAAAAAAAAAAAAAGAAAAGTGGGGCACTCTCGTTAGTAAACAAAAATAAAAAGCGTATAAGTCATGAAGAATTTCTCGATTAACCGAGACCAAAAAAGTGAAGAAAAAGGTTAAGTGTAGCATTAAAACAGTTACTACACTTTGAGAATTTTTTTTATTATTCATAGGAAAAAATACAATTGAGAAAATGCACAAAAAATTAAGGCATAAGGCCAACTCAAAAAGCGGGATGCTGAGGTTGATTGGTTCATCTCATCTGTTGGAAATTTTAAAGGATTCCTCTCTCGGCCAGCATCTGTTATGTTAGTCACCCTTTTAAATTCGTATTCATGTATGTGTGTGGGGAGGGGGGGTCCTACTGAAACCCAATTTTAAAACTTATTAAAAAAAAATACAAAGATAATATTAATAAAAATGTCAGTTGTGTCGAGGGCGATGGGGGAAAAAAAAAGTGGTTAGTAAGGTCCTCCCAACCCCGTCTGAAATGCTAGACCACCCGTTTCACTCAGGCTTATAAAAGAACCAGGGATTCGTGGACAGCCTCTAAATGCAGGGGGGGGGTTGTGTCCTAAAGAGAGAAAAAAATTGATGGTGAGGGGGGTAGTTAGTGTTAGATTTGTACTTTGATCTTGGCCCGAAGGCCAAGAACCCTTTTCCTATTTGTTTAGTTATTTGCTTCTCCACTGAGTAAATCATACACAAGGCTGTTTTTTTTTTTTTAATGTCGAGAGTGAAGAGAGGAAGACCAGTTTCTCCGAGAGGGAACCGGATAGTGACAATTGGCATGAATGGTTTACCCTACATTTACAGAAACTGATTGCTCAAGAGCAATGGTCTTATGTGGGGGCAACCCCACATAGGGTCTTTGATTGCAGTATCTGCCGGAACAGATACTGCACTTTCATAGAAAGTGCTTGATACTAAGGCGAAGAAAAAAAAAGGCGAATATTTTTTCTATTTGTTTATCTATTAATTATTATTATTATTATTATTATTATTAATATTATTATTATCCTTAGTGTCCTGTTATCCTCAGGTAACAGTTATTTTGTGTATACATATTTTCGCTAATTAACTCCTGCAGTTTAATCAATTGTTAAGTTTAGAATAGCTATATCGCATTAAACATAATATACACGGGTTTTTTAAGCTTCTACATATCTTGGCCTGCCATAATATTTTCTACTATTATCGGTGACCGTTCATGTTGATTGGTCTCCGAATAGTGGTTCGCTACAGTTTATTAGGCGATTTTCTATCTTGAATGTACTTTCTTGGTCGTAATATCTGCTTTTATAATCCGGGAAGTTAATCTCACGGGATTTATATTTTGGAAACTTTTTTTGGTTGGTAAACACTTCTGGGTAAGCATTTTTTATTACATGTGTTCTGCGGTTATTTTTTGTTCACACTGTGTGTGTATATGCATGCGTGTGCGTGTTTTAATTATGTCTATTCAGATTTGAGTCATTACTATTTCTCGTTATTATATAGGTTTTGTTATACAAGTCATTGTTTACTAAATTTGTCATTGTTTTGTATTTGTCCCATTATTGAAGTTGTTTATTATGTGCTATAATTATCATTTAAGATGTTTACAACTAAAGGCCAGGGGGTGTTTTTGTATATTTTGAAGATTTTGTGGAATGGAGCTTCTTCATCTAAGATTTCATTATATTACCGAGTTATCTGAAAATTTGGGAACAGTGTGGTGTATATCAATTTATTTTCTGTGTATTTTTTATATTTTATATTAGATTTCGATATTAAAATGTCAGCTATTTTTAAAGCTATACTGTAGATGTCGCTCGATTTTTTAAAACAGTTTTCTTCGCTGAAATGTTGACTAAATTTAGTCTCGATGAAGTAAGGAATTGGTTTTATTATTGACGAGGACAATTTGATCTAGAGTTTACGTATATTAGATTAGCGTAATCTATTACGAATGACCCATTCGTATTTTTTTTTTAGTTTAGAGTTACATATGTAAATATGCGTGTAGTTTATATCGTCAGTGTATACAGAGTGAGTGTCTATATGAACAGACTATATAGATAAATGTCTATGTATAATTATAGCACTAAACCGTCCGCCGTTGCTTCAATTATGTGTATATTTAATAGGTATTTACATATTTCTTACCTGCTATTGCATTAAGTCTTATTTTTACTTTAAACATTTCTCCTTCCAGTTTCCCCTTTTAATGATTCACATCGTTTTAATGATCCCTATCCCCATTAATTTGTGTTGCCACTCCGATCATGGGTAGAATATGAAATAATCAGTAGAGAATTTATGAGAAATACGAAACCTGGATAAATTAAAATATTTACACGTATTTTAAGACGTGACAATTTATAAAGGTCTATGGAAATTTTATGTCTGTACAAAAAGTTCGATTGTAAGCACCTCGTATATAAGTGTGCTGATATTTTATTTGATAAATGCTAAATGCCACCATTACTGGGAATCAATGCCACAGTCAAGAGCAATAAAATCGATAGAATCACTAGTGCCTAAGTATCAAGGATTTCCACTCAATGAGTGGAAAGGATAGCACTAATTCTGTATGAGAATACTTTAAAACCACCGGCTTATGTACATCGCTTGCAAAACGTAATTGCAGGCAGGAGCGATTCCAGAAAGGAAACCTAAGCATAGCTGATTGAAAAAGTTTTCAGTTAATTAACAGATGAAAATTTGACGAAGTTTTTATTATTAAAAGGTTGGTTAGTTAGAAAAAGTGTAAACTATGCTTACAGATGTTGATAATACTCAAGGATCTTTAAATTTCAAGTGGTAGTGAATGAATTGTGAGGAACTCAATGGCATTTATTAAAATCGGCCATAAAATCGCGTATTGAAGCGGTTACAGCCGTTTTCTTGTGTAGGAGATTAATCGAATCTCCGTGGTTTCGTTGGCTAAATTTACAATTAAAGTGAAAGAAAAGAACTTTAATGAAATAGTTGTTTAACAATATGCGCTGCAGATATATATATATATATATATATATATATATATATATATATATAAAGTTAATGTTCAGCGGAAACTGCGCAACAGGTAATACGAAAAAATATCAAGTGGATTGATTTACAAAACTAGTTAAAACTTGGCTTCAATTTATCAGAATTGAAAGAAATGTATTGTGGAACATCGAAATATAGGTTTCAAGATGCACGAAGAGTGGGCTGAAATATTTAAATTTCAAAAACAAAAGATCTCTGAAGCAGCAAAAAAAAAAAAAAAAAAAAATTTTTACACAGCGAATAATAGTATTATATACCGACCCTCTCGAAAAGGGAAAGGGGAAATGAAATTGATTATACCGATGTAGACTTTAATGTATCGGCAACTTACTCAGGTTTTGGTGCACTTATAAAGGATAAGCGCCCAACTAATTTCAGTTATGGATACATAACATTTGGTATTAGAGAATACAGAGTCAGATACGGAAGTTGGCAAAGCAGTTTACATTTTAAAGCTACCTTTCCTTAGTTGTGAATATTGAGCAGCCAGTTTAAAAGTATTAACGTTGCGATTATTGCAGATGTTGCCTAATGCTCATGGTTTTCTAACAGCAAATCTTTTCAGCTATAACCAGGATGTAATTATCTCGAAATATTACAGATAAGAGAAACAAAATATTTTCGTGCTCACTTATGAGCAGAGCCAGGACAACATTGTTTGGACTCTCGTTGATCCGTTTATATCCTATGTGCTTGTATATAGAGGGGGTGGTACTCGGTTGATTAACTGGATCGGATATATACTCGAGAGTCAAAACAATGAAAATATACCGTTGTTATAGTCCTACTTATGAGTATTTTATGCAAGACAGTACTTTCAGAAAACCCTACACATTGAGGAATAGAATGCAACGTGATGTGTGATACGTTTTTGAACTAGAGTGGAGTGTTCGGATGGCTAATTCATGGAACAGTCTTATGGCCACTCTAATGTAGGCTTTAAACAGTCGATATGATTATACTATCGAGATGCAGATTCCGTTTCTGAACATTCTGTAAGTCCGGCAGAAGGCTCAGTATCTGCAGAAGGATCAGTATCTGGAGAAACCTCAGAGTCAGGAGAAACCTCCAAGCTAGGTAAATTACTGGAGCCAGCATTTACTGCGAGGCTGAGATGAGCTTCGGAGTCAGGATCAGCTACGTTCTCAAACAAAATCTCGGTGTCAGGATTAACCTCGTTCTCAATATGAACCTCGTTCTCACGATGAACCTCAATGATAGGGCACACCTCGACTGTAGGGCCAACCTCGGAGCTAGCATAAGCGGAGCTAGAGTTTACTTCCGAACTAGGAAAAGCCTCGGGATTAGGTTGAACCTCGGAGCTACGGTGAGCGTTGGCGCCAGAACACATCTGGGAGCTTTGCTCTTCTAAAAATATTTCTTCTCCGTAAATATATTGCGGATGGGATTCGCGACAGCAACCCAACAGTGTAGCAGATTTGCTCCTTGGTGCCCAGTTACTGGAGCCCAAAATTGCACACTGAGCTTTTTCAGTCGCACGGAGCGTGCGAAATTTTTGTACGCTCAATACTATCAGGACTGCCATGAATATAGTTAAAGTCACATAAAACAGGAGCGTTGGAAGACTGCAATCATGCTCACCACATTCTCTGCTATCAATTGGTGCGCTGGATACTGAAGGTGAAGTAGTGAGGTGGGCAGAGACAGATACGAGGTGTGCTTGGGTTAGAGGTTCGTTTTGCATAGTATTAACTCGGTGGAGTTGCGCTGTATTCTCTTCAGTAGTTGTCCGGCTTTCCCCACTGCATGCAATTGTTTGAGTAGAAATAGTGAAAGAGCACGCAATTAAAATTGCAAAGAGCTGGAATGTGTACATGTTAGCCGGAATCGTGTATTTCGTTTACGCCAGACTTTAATAACACTGCGGGCACGGCTTCTGTGAGTTATAAGATAAGATATAGACTGGTCCATTTTCCTAACCGGGGAAGGAAAGGTTTGTTTCAGTGCATTTACCTAGCTGTTTGGGCGTAATGGCCCGTATTCAGGAGGCAACAACACACCTTAAGTAGAGTCCTAACTTTTTTAACCCTGCCCACTCCCTGATAAGGAAATGACTCTTTTGTTTTTCGGTATTAGCGCGAAAACAGCGAGCATTTCACATATTAGATAGGCGTTGGGAGTTTCGGACTAATACAAATAAAATACGCATTTTATTTGGTTCATGATTTTTATTGTTGTTTTTCTTTATTTGGGGGGGGTGCAGGCTAAGTGAAGTCAGATTTACTTTCATTACAAATATTATGAACTGTTTTAAAGAATGTTTGACTTGCTACAACTGTTTCATTGCTACAAACAAAGCACAACTTCGTATATATCATGCTTTTTTTTAGAACTTTTAATAATTACATCCAAAGAACATCCGCAATTGTATTTTTTAGTCGCCCACACTGCAGATCGAACCTTCAACCCCCAGGAGAATATTAAGTGGCGCAGTGGCTAAAGTTTTGGAATAATCACTTTTAAAAAGTAATATTCTCCTTGAGGTTGAATGTTCAATTCTCAGGGTGGATAACCGAACAATACAATTGCGAATTACTTAGGACCTCTATGGCTGAGGAAACAAGAGCATGGTACCCTCGTAAGCTAAAAAAGGGTTCTGCTCGAAATTCCGTTCAAATTCCGAGTTACACAGAACCATTTCCGAGTTCGACAATATACACCTGTAGAAGGTCGCCGGTTACACCGACCGAAACATTGTTAAAATCACACTCAAAATGAGAACAGTAGTCCGACAAATCCAAATAATACGAATAACCAATCCTCTTCTCAAAAATCAGAAACGTAACATTGTATATATTTATTTTTTTTATAGATTTTTTTCTTGTGTGTTTAACGGCATGCCCACCCTTGTTGGGTTATTTTATGCCGAACCGTGGTTTAGTGTTTAAATATATATTTTTTTTATTTATAAACAAAAATATGTGAATAAATATGTTTATAGTTGAAATATAGTTTGCATTAAAATTTAATTAAATCCGTAAACGTTTTCATACAAAATTAAAAAAAGTAAATGCATGAAGTGTATTAAAATTAAATTAAAAATGTATTAAAATGCGAGTAAATTTGCAATAAAAAAAATAATATGAATTTACGTTATGCGTGTGTAAATTTGTGATGATAAATATTTGTTACTTAAGTCTCGTTGCGTTTGTGTAAATTTGTGTGAAATTTGCGTTAAAATATTTAAAATAAATTTTCATTACGCGTGTTAAATTTGTATTAGTAAATATTTAGTACTAAGGTGTAGTTGCGTTTGTGTTAATTTGTATAAAAAAGTAAAATTTTATTTAATTATACTTATGTATATTAAAAGTGCAAAGGATTAGTTTAGAAATACTAATTTTTATCGATTTGTATTAATTGCCTTGCTTATTAACATGTATATGAAAATCTATATTTTTGTATATATACAAATTTCTTTAAGGTAATGGATTATGTTTTCGACTTTTATGTTTTTTAAAAGTTCTTTTATACTGCTGTCTTTGTAATATTTTCGTCTTATAGGCAGAAAATCAATGCATTCAGTAAGAAAATGTTTTGTTATCAGCGGAACCTTACATGCAATACACATTGGTTTTAAGTAAATATGATTGGGTTAGGTGTGTGTGACCTATACGCAATCTCGTTAATACAACCTCTTCCTTTCTATTTTTCCTGGAATATTATCCCCAGTTACCAATTGTTGGTTTAATGGCATTTATTGTTAGTGTAACCATTCTAATAAATTTGCCATTGTTTTTGAATGCATACATTTTTTTTTTAATCCGTATAAGGGACTTTAAAGTTTTCATCTTGATTTTCATTTAGAGAAGCCTTTGCTGCTGTATCTACCAATTCGTTTTCTCTGACACCGATGTGGCTAGGTATCCAGCAGAGAACAATTTATTTTGTTTTTAAAGATTCGCTTATTCTAGCCTGTAATTTTACTAACAACGGGTTGTTAGACTTTTGTGTTTTTACTGCTGTTATAGCTGATAGCGCATCAGAGAAAATTATATATTTTGTTTTGTTATCCCTGGGGACGAAATCAAGTGCTAAACTATTGCACAAACCTCTGCATTAAAGATTGGGGATTCTTTTAAGGGATGCTTTTTTATTATTATTATTATTATTATTATTATTATTACTACTACTACTACTAATACTACTATTATTACTATTATTATTATTATTACTATTATTATTATTATTACTATTATTATTATTACTATTATTATTATTATTACTACTACTACTACTACTATTATTATTACTATTATTATTATTATTACTATTATTATTACTATTATTATTATTACTATTATTATTATTATTATTATTATTACTACTACTACTACTACTACTACTACTACTACTGCGCTGCTTGTTGCATCTACCTGTTTTGAGCCGTCCGTAAAGATGTATGCATGTTTAGGATAATTGTATTTGATTTGTTAGAATTCTTCTTGGTAAACAAGAGGGTGAGTTTTTCCTTGCAGTGTTTGCTAAGAATTAAGTCAACTTTTCGTACTATAATGTTCCAAGGAGATATTTTTTAAGTAAATGTTTTGTGAATTTGTGTTATAAGTTTAACAAGGTCTACTTGTCAGCTCCAAGTTTGTATGAGCTACAACACACAGAAGTAACAGTGCTTTATTACATTTTTCAACATAGTTTATGTGGGGAATAAAATATAGTTTTTTTTATCAAAAATCATTCCTAAAAACTTGTATTCATCAACAAAGGGGATATCTCCTCCACAGAGTTGTAATTTGGGATCATTGTGTAATTTGTGCTGATTGCAAAAATGAATGTTATTTAGTTTTATTTTTTGAAAATTTAAAACCATTTTCTTTTGCTCATTTATTCATTTTGTTTATGCTGTGTTACAATTTTCTTTCAATAGTATGGATGTGCTTGGAACGATAGCTTATAGAACAATCATCCACGTACAATGTTCTATTTATGTCAGGAGTAAGTTCCTTTACTATGTTGTTGATTTTTATATTAAATAGGGTTGTTGATTGTATACTACCCTGTGGCACACCTTCTTCCTGTTTATTTATATCGCTTAGAGTAGACCCTATGCGTACCCTGAAGGTTCTGTTCGTTAAAAAATTTTGAATAAATTCGGGAAGACTACCTTTAAGTCCAAAGTCGAATAGATCTTTCATAATTCCGAATTTCCAGGAAGTATCATAAGCTTTTCTAGATCGAAAAAGACAATTGTGGCGTGTTCCCCTCTTATGAAGGCTTCCCTGACATAGCATTCTACGTTGACCAAATGGTCAAGACATCCACGATTTTTACGATAACCACACTGTGCATTGGTTATTAGTTTGGTCTAAATACCAAATTAGGCGATGATTTACCACTCGCTCTAATGTTTTGCACATATAACTTATTAGTGAAATTGGTGGATAATTTTCAGGATCTGAAGAATCTTTTCCTGGTTTTGGTATTGGAATAATCGTTGTATGTTTCCAAGATTCTGGGAACTTCTTTTTTATCCAGATGTCATTGTAGATTTTTAGTAAAAGTTCCAATAAAGTTTTTGGATGGAATTATTTTCAAAAAACTATAGTGAACCTCATCTGGTCCTATGGCTGCGATGTGGGATTTGTTTATGGAATTTTCCAATTCTCTTATTGAAAAAGGTTTATTATACTCTTCAAGGTTTTTGGAATTAAAATTTAGCTTATACTTTTCAATATTTTCCTTGATGGTTTGGAATTCTTTGTTATAGTTTTTTGAAGAAGAGTTCTCTAAAAATGTTTTGGCTAATTTGCTCGCTATAGCCTTCGATTCTGTTATTTTGGTATTTTCAGTAAAAAGATGTTTAATTGGTATCAGGTTATGTTTTCCAGAATTTTTTTTAACCGTTTCCCAAACTGTCTTTGGTTTAGTGGAAACATTGATCTTGCTGACATATTCTTGCCAGCATTCTTTTTTTGGCTTTCTTTATTATCCTGCGTGGTTTTGCTCTATGCAATTTGTATTCAATTAAGTTGCTTGTTGTTGGTTCTTTATTAAATTTTCTTAATGCTGCTTTTCGTAGATTTATTGAATCTTTACATTCTTTGTTAAACCATAGTCTATTCTTTTTTCCTGAAGTAGTGTTTTTGGGAATGCACTCTTCTCCTATTAATATTAATGTTTGTGTAAATGTTTCGATTGTATCGATGCTGTTTCTGTCAATTGTTCTGCGCAGAGATTCTTGAATTTTTCCCAGTTGGCTTTGTTAAGTTTCCATCTTGGTGGATGTTCAAATATTTTTTCATGGCTTTTGAGAATGATTGGGTAGTGATCACTACCATAAGCATCATCGAATACGCTCCAAGAAAAATCCAGATAAGTGGAAGGGTCACATATAGTTAAATGAAGTGAACTAAGCGATCCATTTGTTGGATTGATGTGAGTGGCTTCTTTTGGTTGAACAAACATAGATTATTTTTATTTATTAGATTTTCAATGTTCTTTCCTTTTCTACCCGTTTCCTTGCATCCCCATGGAAAATAAAGGGTTTGGGTAGTTGCTCTACTAAGTTCTCCAATTCATTTTCATCTATTTGTTCATGTGGTGGTATGTATAAAGAACAAATGCTTATCGGTGTGTGTAAAGTTGCTCTTATGGCAACCGCTTGCAAATTTGTTTTTAATTCAATTTGGCTCTGGGGTATGTTATTTTTAATGAATACTGATACACCACCAGAGGCTCTTAGTCCTGTATTATGAATGTAGTTATATTGTTGATATTGTTTTATATTCAAATTGTCCTCATTCTTAAGGAAGGTTTCTTGGAGACAAATAATCAAAGGATTAAATTTGGTTTGCAACAATAAAATTTCATTGTAATTTGCCTTCAATTCATGGCAATTTCATTGGATTATCTTGTAACTCATGATATTTTTTTTTCGTTTGTTATGGTTTTGAGGAAATTGATAGAAAATTAGAAGATATGTTAGGGCTTGTAACTAGCCCCACCGACCGCCCGTCTAGCCATGTACGAGGCCAAAGTGGAGTGTTGCAACTGATATCTTTAATTTCCCTATATATCAGTTGCTCAGCCACCAGGATCCTTTTCCGAGTCATTACGGGTCGCCATCCACAGCCAACAGGTGGCCCCTTTGAGAAGCTTTCACTCCCTGCAGGGGGACAGTCGGTGTATTCTAATGCACCATCGACGGGGTTGGAAAGTAGGGAAGGAGAAAAAGGGAGCGGAAGGGGAAGGGGGGGGGGAAGGGGCTGTGGTTTTTGTTTTTGCAGAACATAATTAAGTTTTACAAAGGGAATAGAAAACAAAAACCGAAATTTATGTAGGCGCATTTCGTCACAGGAAACCACTAGACAGCCTGACCTGGTAGCACCAGTGGTCGCAATTTAACGTCGTGCTCGGGACACTTTTTTTATAGAGAAAGAAAGAAAAGGTGCACGCATATTGTAAATACTTGCACAATATTACACAATATCTTAAGTAGTTTAAGTTCATAGAGTGACTGTATAGTGGTGCCTGGATACTAATTTAAGGAATAGTCAAAGTGGACGACCCGGGACCCCCACGGCCATACACATTTTGTTTTTGTACTACATTTTTTTAAAAATTTTTTGTGATTTTGTAAAACATCAATAAGATAAAGACATTTTCCCTTTATACCCGTCTATATGGATCAGGTCGTGGAGGTCACAGCGCATTCTTATTTACGTCCTAATTACTGTTGACTCTTAGACTATGCCCACTCCCAATTTAGGAAATATATCTCTTGTTTTCGGTATTAGCTGGAAAACAGCGAACAATCAACCTATCAGATAGGCTGTGAGCACCCCCCCCCGACTAACACAAACTTAATTAGCATTATATTTGGTTCATTTTCTTTTCTTATTGTGATTTTTTCTTTATTTTGTGGTGTTTTTTGAGCGTAGTGATTTCCCATTCTCTTTCATTGTAACATCGCATATATCATAAACTGTTTTCAAACTATTTTTTTATTAAGTGTTATAACAAAACAAAATTTGAATTTGATGTCATTATGTATTTATTTTCTATGTACAAAAAAGAAAATACACGCACATTGACAATACTTGCGCACCTGGGAACTTTTTTTCTTACTCAAGTTCACATTCAACAAGACATATCGCCACTTGCGCGTAAGGGGCTACTAATATTTTAATTAGTTAAGGTACACAGAGTGAATGTGGTATTGTGGTGTCTGTAAACTAGTGTAGAGAATAGACAAATAGGCGACCCAATGCCCCTACCTGTATATCCGTTTTAGACTTGTGGCACACCTTTTATAAAATCATAGTGATTTTGTAAAAGTATAAATAAACAGACTGTTTCACTTATTTGCCCGATTTTTCCTGCTTTTTTTTTTCGTCAAATACAATTGTAAATCATAGTGTATATCTGGTGTTTACCTCAATTTGAGTTAATAATCTTCATTCAGGTACGCAATTAGGTTACATATCCGCTATTTTGTCGTAGATACAGGGCTACTGTTCTTTTTTTTGTTTTTTTTTAAGTAAGTGATTTGAAATGAATTGCGTCTTTTTAGGGTGGGGCTACACCAAATTTACGACTGGCAAAATTATTTATTCCTATCTTTGTTGGATGGTAGTTTTTGTTTTATGGCATATCAACAATTTTAATGTCGAATCCAGTGATTTTGAAGAAAATTTTTTAATAGAATATATTTGTTTGTTTTTTTGGGTTTTTTTTTGCTTTTTGGGTTTTTTTGTGTGTTTGTTTGTTTGTTTGTTTGTTTTGTTTTTTCAGGTCGGGTTCTATTTAACCCATAGTTGGGACCCTAACGGGTACTACCACTCCAGGTCAGAGTGTACCTGGAATTAATGGCAATTAAAGGGTAGCTCCACACTCCCCATCGGATATGGTGTAAGGTCATATGCAGGACCGTTATTCCTAGGTTCACCGATGATCAATAGTTCAGTCTGCAAAAAAAAATCGTGATCAAAATGGTCCAGTTTCCTTCACCTTAATTATCAAGAACGCATTCCAACAGGTAAGAAAATTCCAACAAGATATTTTGGCGAGGAGTTTGTCTTAGTTTTGGCCTTTAACTTTAGGTGTCTTATATTTTTATTTTAAAAGTAGTTTCATTTTTTAACTCAATGTTACAGACGAGTTATCGGTAAGCAAGACCTGTAGTGGACTCTATGATAAAGCTTATTACTTTTGAGAGGAAAAGGTTGGAACATCAAAAGAATTAGTAATATTTTAATAAATTGTAATGAATATTTTGAAAATGAAAAAAATAATTGTTATAATCCTTTTACTATCCTTGATAATGATTAAAATTTTAGTATGTTATAAGGGATGATAAAAACTATCAGTTGTCAAAATTTTCGCTTTTCACAATTGTAATTTCTGACAATTGTAAGGTTTTAAAATGTTGTCCCTTGTTTTGGACGCTACTGTATATGTATGTATGTATACATAAGAGACATGTATATATATATATATATATATGTAAATATGTATATTTTATGTATATATAATATATATATGTATGTATAATATATGTATATATAATATATGCATGTATAATATATGTATATATAATATATGTATAGATAATATATGTATATATAATATATATGTATATATATAATATATGTATATATATAATATATGTATATAATATATTTATATATAATATATATGTATATATAATATATATGTATATAATATATATATATAATATATATACATATATGTAATATATATGTATATATACAATATATACGTTTATATAACATGTATATGTAATAAATATATATATGTATATGTAATATATATATGTATATAATGTATATTTGTATATAATTTATATATTTGCATATAATATATACATATATTTATATATATATATATATATATATATATATATATATATATATGTAGCTTAATGCGTAATAGGAAAGGAGAGAGTTAAATTCCACAAGAGGATACTTATCTGAATAATGCCAAGATCAACAATTATCATTGGAGCTTATACAATAGAATAACAAGAGTATGAAATTAACTCACAAAACTATATATTGGTGGATATAGAATGGGTTATTTATTGAATAATGGAATACAGGCAAAATTTGGGCTATAGAAGGGACTCTTAATTCCAGGGCATTTCGAAGCCTAATGCTTCTCACCAGAAGAGTAGAGAAGGCGCTAGGTAGCATTGAAGAGATGCGGAGTCTAGCGTAGGGTTCATAAGGAGCGAAAAAGATTCAGAGGAATTATAGAATGTATGGGAAAGCTTTATTGAATTCTAAATAAATAAAGGAGAGGCTTATAAAATATAGTATGATATATAAGATTGTATATGGTCTTTAATATAGGGTGAGTTTAAGGGTTAAATTAGGGGTATATTGTGGCTGCGTGGTAATTTATTTTAACGGTTTGTGGGGTGCCTATTATCAATGGAGTGTTATTTTTGACAACGATAATAGACACCCCACAAACCGTTAAAATAAATTACCACGCAGCCACAATATACCCCCAATTTAACCCTAAAACATATACGAGTTTCAGAAATTGAGTATACGTGAGTGAACCAGGTTCCATTAGATAGTTGAACATAGTGTTTCCTTTTGTTTTATTATTCGAACTACTGTTCTTATCTGTAATGTTATTCTTTCAACGTTTGGATGGGGAACCTCTGCGTGTCTTCAGGTTATATTGTTGAACTAAAAAATTTAGAACGGAGTCCTTCGTTTTACGGAGGAAGCATGTTCTTATTCTCTCAGCCATGACAGTGTTGAAGACTCAAGAAATGTAATATTGTATTTTTAATAACGCGGCTTGAGACTTATTACTCGAAAGGATTGTCATATACAACCAGTTTTCCCAATACTTTATCCATTACACCTCTCTCGGGCAGTTGCCATACTTAGCGTTATTATTAGGGCTATGAAAAGGAATATTCTTGTCATTGGGTTGACTCTTGAGTGTATATCCGACACAGATAGAAACAATTAATCAATCAAGAACCACATCAGTCTATATAAAAATATATAAGATGTTAACTGATATGTACTCGAGAGTGAAAATAAAAAAAAAAATTATCTATAATATAAATCTCACCTGTCTGTTTGAATGTATGTATGTTTGTATGTTTGTATGTTTGTATGTTTGTCTAACTTTCGATGGAGTAGACGTATTCTCACAAGACTGGTATCATCTTGAATTTCGACCCTTCGAACGACAATATTTCGAAACATTGGCCCAAAACATCAATTCTTTCACCCTTAACTGGGCACTTTTCTACGGGAATGGGTCGCTTTTTTGCCGATAATTTTGAAAGTAATCGCTTCTTTTCGATTGTCTAGCCTAAATTAAAACCTACCTCACTCCCGGTTACGCGATGGGCGAAACAGCTAATGCGTCACTTTTTTTTTCACTTTCTTTTCCTCCTTTTTTCGCGTTACAGGTTCGAGCCTGCCTGCTGCCACTTTTTTGTGCTCGGAATTTTCCTTTTTTTTATTTTCTCAACCAAACCCTTACATACACCTCCACTTTCTTTTCTACCTTCGTGTCATGGGTTCGATCCTGCCTGCCTAATACTACTTTTTCTTTCCCCTTTTTTTTTTTTTTTTTTTTGCTCGACAAACCTCCAAACATCTGGGCAACACCGGGCAGCCAGGATAGTTATAAAAAAAATGTGTGTTCGTTTGCACAGATTCTTCTCTGATCATGCATATATAAATGTTACTGGATGGAAAACATTTGGGGGAAAATGAGAAATCATATGGAAAACGAGACAGATCCAGTTTTCTTGAATTGATTCGGAAAGAAGTTCCCTATTTGCATAAGTTTCTTGCCTTTATAATGAAACGATTGATAGGTTTAAGTTTTTTTTAAACACTTCCTCGTTTGATTATTGTTTTATCTCCTTTATTTCACACCAAAGATTACGAGGGTTTTATATATGAATAATAATTCGAACACTGGCGAAGTATATTTTTCAGTCAATTTGGATTTGTATATACACTAGTTTTATGATAAAAATGAGAAAATGATTTCTTTGATAAATGGTTTCATAAATAAATTTAGCTTAATATCATTACGTCATTAATCGTCTATGTTATTTTATTTGCTTGACGTCATGTAATTTAGGTCTTCGTATTCTGTATTTGGTGCATCTTGATGTCGCTGTGTAATATAGCTTCGAGCAGAGATCTTACATTTTTTGTACGATTACAAAGCTTGAAATATAAGATCAAGCAAAGCACTACCAAATTTGAATTTAAGTATAAAATGCGCCTCGCTTTGGTTGACCAAAGATGATCGACAGTGACCAAGCGAAAGCAGTAGTTGAACAAGATTGCCATAAGACAACAAGAAAAATCGCAAATATACAAGTTTTTTTTTGTTTTTTTTTTCGAAATCGGGCGTGAATAATAAATGACATAAACTCAGTTTTGTTTATGGTTCGGGTTAAAACAGAAGAAAAACACAGACGAGCTTTTTGCGAAACCAATACTTTATTAAGATTAAAGTTAAACTGCGGGCGACTTATGGATATATTTAAAAATAAAAACATTAAATATGTTCTGATATTCTTAATTGAGGGCTGATGTTTCCTATTATTTGATCATTCAGATTTGTGCGTTATTTACACAATGTTGCCGTCAAGGTTACTTCCGACTTTCTTCTGAAGATTGAAACGTCAATTCCCAGTGCAGGAGCTGGCACTCAAAATACAATTGCGAATTACTTAGAACTTCTATCCAGTCAGGGAAGACAAAAGTATAGCATGTTATCATAGGTTTCCGTTTAAAATTCTGTGCAGATTCCAGAGTTCAACAAATA
The DNA here is from genome assembly GCF_053919585.1 of Euprymna scolopes. Taxonomy (NCBI): domain Eukaryota; kingdom Metazoa; phylum Mollusca; class Cephalopoda; order Sepiida; family Sepiolidae; genus Euprymna; species Euprymna scolopes. Next base: position 39,710,705 of record NC_136493.1, on the reverse strand, counting down.
TCCCTTAAGAAAGTCGGAGCTTACATCGTTGAAAACGTTTTTAAAATAACACTTACGGTGAAATCAGTAGTTTGAATTATCCAAATAATACGTCAAAACTTTCCAACAGTAACTGCATGGGTCCTGGATATGACTTTAAACTATATTCGATGGTGAGGCCCCAGCTTGCGAGCTTGTGGAGTGTGGAGCCACCCAATAACTGCCATTGTTCCCAGGTCCACTCTGACCCGGAGTGGTAATACCTGTTAGGGTCCTAACTATGGGTATAATAGAAACCGACTTAATAAAAATATATGTATTCTATTAAAAAATTGATTTTCAAAATAACTGGATTCGGCATTAAATAACCTGAAAAGAGTTGATATGCCGTAAAACAAAAACAACCAACCAACCAGTAACTGCATGAAAATTAAATACTTAACCATTGTAAATATTTATCATTTTATATATTTGCATGTACGATAATCTTACTTGCAATATTCTCACGGGGCTGCCCCTTTGCAGACTACAAGTTCATCATAACGAGTCCTATAAGTAAGCAAATCCAGAGCGCTGCATTGGTGAATTTTAGAATCCTCTAATGTGTCCGTGCTTATTTTCTGTAAGATAGTAGATTCATGACAAGAAAGATGACAGGTAACGGTGGTCCTGTGGTGAACGACACGGATTGAAGACCTGAGTGTTCCAGGTTCGAATCTAATTAATTCCACAAAAATTACTTTCACTTAGAATGTTGGCAATCTTCTCGTCGTCCCTTCCGTAAGTACTCGATCTCTTTCTGGAAAGAATTCCGAATAAAATATTATAAGCAATAGAATCTTCGGAATCATGGGATGTTATGATGAGCAAGAAATTTACAACAACAGCAAAAAACATAATTCATTTATCTAGCGACAGACGTATTTCCTACAGAGTCTCCTGTCTGGAAGCCACTGTTCAGTGTGCGAAATATTTAATGATTATGTTTTCATATTTCTATTCTTAACACACGCATTATATATATATATATATATATATATATATATGTATATATATATATATTAGTCAATTTGACTTGAATTGTCAGAAGAGATCGCAGCAGGATGTTATTATTGTCCTGTCGATTGAAACAATTTGTAATGATTAAAGCATGAAAAACCGAGGTTAAAATAAAAACATTTATTTCTACTAAAATATTGAGCACTTTCGCCCCTGTTTTTTTGCCAAATATACCTGTTGGTATATATAATTAATATTATTTAATATATGTTGATATATGTTTTGAGGAGATATATTTTTATGTATCGATTTTCAGTATTTACTGTAACAGAGAACAATTATACATATATTTCTGTGGAAATATTTTTATTTATATTTCCTTTTTATATATTTATAATTTATGTATATATAAATATATATATATATATATATATAATTATTTATTTTACTGCACTTTTTTATTTTAGTTCAGGTATGGATTTACCAGAGGTGTTTCTCCCGTTATTATTTTAGTAAGAAAAAATTATTATTTCGTTATCTTTCTTACTAAAATAAAATTGCTAAGTTTTTTCTGATCGTTTCCGTGCGTACATGAATAAAATTCCCTAAAAATGAAACGGAATAAAAAAAAATACAAATATGGAAATTAGCTTGATATTTCTGTTAGTTAATGCAATTCTATGACATATATCTAAGAAAGTTGTATTTTCTTTTTAAATAAATGGAATGACCGGTTTTCATTATGATATCAATACACACAAAAAGTATAGAAGTATAGATATATACATATAATTTATAGTTATTAGAGAGTGAGTGAAAGATTCATAATGCTGCTCATAATATAAGCTTCCGCAATAAGGTTATGGAAGCGTGTCAGTACAATATATATATTTGGCAAATCTTAGAATGAATTAAGGCAACAAGGTTTTTGTCAAACGCCCAGTCCAGAAATTCGAGAATTTACAAACAATCATGTTTATGCCTAAGTTTTTACTCGGTTATAGGTGCAGACTTTTGTTTGCTTACTGTAACGCTCATCGACTGGCGCAGACTGAGAGTTTGATCTATATTTTTCTATTGGAGATAAAAACTCAATGAAATCTGAAACCAAGATGGAAGCATCAAATAAAAGAAAACTTTCTACTTATAACCAAAATCGCTATTCCCGAGCGTCGATCGTTCACCGGCTTGAGATTTGCAAACATGAAGGAATAGAAGAACTCCGAAGATGTGTCGAATATCAGACTTCCTCGATCAGATTAGAAATGTTATCTAATCTGTCAATATTATCGTTCTCTACAAAGTCATCTGCTCATGCATTGCTGATTATTTCTCTATCAGAATTGGCGCACAAACCGATAGCATCTTTCTCTGGTCCCAAAACCATATTTTAAACCCGATATGCCTTACAGTCACCAAAACATACCTCTCTCGATGTGTTGTACTTTTCATACTATTTCCAAGAAATGAAATTAATACCATGTACCTCTACCACATTCACAGTAATATCAACCAGGCTAGAAAAAACACACACACATCACAACTAGGGCTAGGATAAGAGTATATTCTCTCCATTGTTTTGACTCTCGAGTGTGTATCCGTTGATATATTATATGCTTTTATATAGAGTGATATGGTTCTCGGTTGATTAACTGTGTCGGATACAGACTCGAGAGTCAAAACAACGAAAATAGCCTTACTAATAATGGTACAGATTTCGATATGCTGGAAAGTTTTACATTGCTTCTTTTTGTGGATTGCTCGTATTTGGGATTCCTTTTCTGCGAAAGCTTTCGATTTTTTAAATTTTCTTTTACATTTATTTGATGTGTTTCTACCAGAATTTTGTTTAATCCTGGATTTTAAGCAGTGTGCAAGAACCCTTCTGCAGTGCTGACAGAACAGCCATTGTTTAATCCAACTCGTCAAGCAAGACATTAAGTTTGTTTTGAACTAAAACACGTTTTAGAAAATGTTATATATATTAAAAAACAAAAACAAAAAAAAACAGAACACATCCAGGAAGTCTTGTCATTGGTAACATTTTGGTTGCATATTTGTTGTTTCACGTCTTAGGTTTTCTTGGATGGGGTGTGTGCATAAGTCTAAATGGAGATTTAAGTTTCCTTTGTATTTTATCAAATTTGATAAACCCATCAGGAGATTTTCACTTGTGTCCAAAGCAAAGAAGTATCATAAAACTAATTATTTCAGAAGCCGATGGCAGATATCGACTGTGTCTAGACGGCACAAATAATAAAAAAAACCTGTCCATAGCATTTTAAGTCCTTTAATAATTCAGTGTGAACTCCAAGAGGAGACATACAGGCGTTTAGTGAATATATGCAAGAAAGGAAGACGGAAAAAAAAAAAAAGAAAAAAGAAAAAAAATCTTTACGAAGTGAATAGTCAAGTTACCTCGAATGTTTACGACAATGGGATATATATATATATATATATATATATATATATATATATATCAATTGTTCCGATTCTATCTATCTATCAATTGTTCCGATTCCGGGTTAAGATTAATCGTCACAACGTTACATCCACTTTTTCCATTGTATCAAAGTTAAATTTCCAACGTCTGCAGGTCGGGATCGAAACTCAACCGTCCAGGCGTGAGTCGGCAATCATGACTATCGTCAAGAAGAATATATAACTTCTCTAACATTATTTACTAAAGCGTTTGTTGCCACTATATAGTTTATCGCAGAATGTAATTGTTTTAACATGCGTTTAACAATCGAATCCATCGATTTTTTTTTTAATTAACTGAATAATTTACCTATTTCTGTCCGATTATACAAGCATTGACTTGTCGCAGCTCTCAGTGGAAATGTGAACACGTACTTAAATTAGATTCAAGAATAATTCTATATCTCTACAATTATATAAATGCAACTGTATGTAAATTCGTTCCTCATAGGTTCCCAAACGACTGCGCTTATCTATTACAAATTTCACAAAGATTTGCTATATGTCTGGCAGTGTTCTTAGATATGTTTTTACAGATCTTCATCCGATAAGTATCGGAAAAAAAAAAAAAAAAAAAAAAAAAAAAAAAAAAATAATCGATCGTAAACAAAAAAAAAGGAATAATTTTTACTGGGGAATTTTTGTACGTCACACCGACTAAAGAGATATTGGATTCTTAGCAATTGTCTATTATCAAGAACAACAATTGACGTCTGAATATATAGCTAAGTTATAGATCATTCGACTACGGGTCGGATTATCCAGTGTTCAAGCCCGGGTGTACCTCACTATTTTTTTCTTACGAGTTCAACTTACAATTAAAGATCAAATCGCCGCAAATAATTTCTTCGTTTGCATGTTAAAAACTAAATATTAATCAGAAGTGACTTTTCTTGGGCATTCATTGTCAAGCCAAAGTATTAGCTGACGTAGTATTGTAAACAAACAAACGAAATTTGATGAACAATATATTTTAGCGAATTAGTCCATCGGAAAATTATTCCACGTAATATATAATCTATCTACAATTATATAATTGCAACTGTGTGCGAGTTGGTTGGTTGTTGTTTTACGGCATATCAACCTTTTTCGGGTTATTTAATGCCGAATCCAAAGATTTTGAAAGTGTTTAATAGAATATATTTGTTGTTTTCAAGTCCGTTTCGATTTAACCCATAGTTGGAACCCTAACAGGTACTACCACTCTGGGTCAGAGTGGACCTGGGAGCAATGGTAATTAAAGGGTGGCTCCACATTCAAAGCCCACAAGATGGGGCCTCACCACTGGATATAGTTTAAGATCATATCCAGGACCCCCATTGAGGGACTTTTACCCTCTGTAGGGGGGGGGGCAGTCGGTGTATTCTAATGCCCCACCGACAGGGCCACTGTGTGTGAGAGTTCGTTCCTTATAGACCAAAACGGCTGAACAGATGTTCTTTAAAATTTATAGAACATTAGTGTATAAGTTTGGGAGTGATCTTTGTTAAATTTTGATAATCGAAGCCGTTTTTGTGTATATTAATCTATCATCGGTAAAGCCATTTTTCCATGTCGTTGCTTAGTAACAATGATAGAACAACGGGCCGTGAAAATTCTGTGTGTAAGTTGATAGCATTTTTTTTTTTTTTTTGCATGACGGTCTATAGGTTCAAACTCACAGAAATTGAGTTTTTTTTTATTATTATTAACGGCAAAGAATTAAAGATTTGAAAATTTACGTTTTCTTTGCATGATGTGGTCTGTAGGTTCAAACCACGTACATTTTTTTTCATTAACTGGAAACAATTTTATAAACTTGGAAAATATACGTTTGTGTGTATTTTAACATGCATTTTTGCAATAGAAAACTGGAATATTACGGTACTTTAATGAAACTTTATAATAGAAAAAAAAAAATCGTAAACTAATTTCTTCGTCGAAATAATACATTTGATTTTTACTCACGTCACTTAAAATAAAAGTTCAAAACTTAAACCAAGTTTGCTTTAAAATACTTGTTTGGTACAAAATGATTATTTTCTTTAATAAATTCAGACCGTAATACCTCAAGCAATTACGGTACAAACATGTTTTCATATTAAATATTCTTAAATTTAATACCCCATCCCGGGCTGCCTAATTTGTATAATCCCCCCCTCGCTACAATCACTTTAACACCTTCACCGAGGCTGAACTGTTTTGATTCCCTTCAACTTGCAACGCCAGTACCCCCGCTAGTAATATATAAGGGAGTGACTAACAATGCGCAGAAAACTCATCTCCAATAATAAAAAACGAGAGAGATAGAGATAGAGAGATTATATCTATATATATATATATATATATATATATATATATATATATATGAGAGAGAGAATATTGAATCGAAGACTTATGCAAGAAAAAAAAAAAAAAAAAAAAGGCATCTTTTCGACTAACTTGAGTCTCCAAATGAAATCACTAATGCTCATGTGATCTATCTACTAAACGTGCATGTATAGGCTGTTTTAAAAAATCCGGTGATGCGAGCCAACATGTGTTGACTAGATAGATAAATAAATAAATAAAAAAAAAAAAAAAAAAAAAAAAAAAACTTCGAGTACGATTTTTATTAGCAAATGTTATTCTCGCGGGACAAGTTATACTCGAAAGTCGAAGATTACCTTGAGCGAAACGTGACAACTAACAAGATCGGGCCAGTTGTCCGAAGAATCAAACTATTAAAATTTCCGAAATGCTCCTTAAAAGTAAGTGGTTTAGCTGTGCACAGAGAGTGAAATTTTCCTTAATATACGCGAATAACATGCATTTACTACGGAACCGTTATAACAATATCGGAATATTGAAATAAACGTTCAAATAAAATCAGATTTAAAAAAAAGTAAAATGCAATATTCAAGATTGAAAAACGTTCGCTTTTTCTTTTACTTCAGCGATTAAAACTTATGAATAAACTAAAATTATGCGCCGTGTAATTTTCCGTTATTTCTCATACAGCGTGTATACTCGATTAACAGACAAAATGAAAATGTATATCGTTCGTAAAGTCTTGTTACTAATCCTACCCACGAGTGTTAAATTAATCCCATTCAACCACCGTTTTTATTAACTCGTGAACGAGAGTCTTGGCTTTGATGTGAAAGTAAAAACACAAATGGTTCTCAAAGTTCAAATAAGATGAAGACAATATCTAGGATTGTAAATCTCGTATTCAGAAATAACCTTTTATTGGCAACAAAAAACCAGCTTGTGTAGACTCGATTTCACGAAGTATCTAGATCTATAATTCTTTTAAATTCTAAATCTTTCAGACTTTAAAATATTGTTATCTGCCGGAAAAGAAAAGTCGTTAGAAATATTGGAAAACTAGTTTTCCTGGAAATATCCAGGCCAAGTCATCAATAATCGCAGTTACAAGTTATCTCATTCTGGGACAAACATAGGAACTCTTAGCTGGAATTCATAGAATAAGTTCCATTGAATACAAATTAAGACTATAGTATTGATGAATTACAGCGAACTAAACTGAGAACTAATGCAATCATAATTTTTACAACATAAAACAGAATACATATTTACACTCTGCATATTTATGATCGTCCATCGGTACCTTCTGTTCTAAGGTATCAACCAGCAGAGAAAAAAATGCCAAATGTTTTGGATTCTTCAGCTGAAGTAATTTAGTGCATTTAATCCAGCAAATAGAGTTTCAAGCGAAACAAAAGTACCAGATAAGATTATATATATACGCCATTGCAATTTACATAGAAAATGTTTTCTTTTAAAAGACAGTACGAAAGCTTTCATGTGTATGAAAGCTTATTTATAAATCTAGGAATTAACATATTCGTGTATTGAGTGATGCCAGAATTGGTGAGCCAATACAGATTCTGCAAGAAGTTAGATATATCGATACATATATATGGATTGACTTAGCCAATAATTTGACGGAAAGTTCAATTGCTTAATGTTAAAATTGCGTATGTACTTAAGGTTCGAGTTTTAGTCTAAATCTACGGCTGCGATATTCACTGAACGATGAAAAATATTGAAGTAGAAATGAACAGTTTATACAGTTAAATGTTTATACAATGCACGTACAAGTATAAATAATGTAGTGGCGTCGGTTTAAGATGCGGTACTTTTAATCTGTCAGGTTTCTGAAGGAAAAGAGTACTTCAAATGTGCTCTTAAAATAATCAAAGGAATGGAGAAGATTGTTTGGCGGATATAAAAATAAATGCGTATATCCAATTTGCACGTAAAATTGGAGTTCAGATACTTTCGATATTATAATCTACAGTTTTACAGGAAAAACAAGAAATCTGAAGTTAAATACTAGCAAAGCTGCCACGTTCGTTAAAAACTAGTTCATAAAGAAACGCTTTCATAGAAGAAACGCTTTAGTTTCCTCAGCTGGTTTAGAGAGAACATAATACCCCCCCGCCCGAATGAATACGGAAATGATCCTGAAGAAATCATTCTAGAACAGTTCATAATATCAAAACGTTACTCAGTTCGTCGTGATGAAGATGCCTATATAAACAGGCCATCTGCAAGCGGTTTAAAAACGTGCACATTCAAAAAACGAAAAAGATAAAATTGTGAAGGACTGTTAAAGCGAGGTTTTGTTTGTTTTTGTTTTTGTTTTTTTTACAAGATGTGATAAAGATTTTGCCGAAGGGCATTTACATAGACCAAAACGTGTATCCAATCAGAAGCCAGAAACATTTGTAGAGACAAGAGATTGAAGAATCAAGGAATCGTTAACCGTTTGCTTATTTGCTCTAACCTATGTATTAATTGGATATAGGATTTTTATAAGGCTATTCTATTAAATAGAAAACCGTCGGCTATTTTAAATGAGAATTCTCGGATATTAAACCAGTTTTGTTTAACGAAATAAGATGTTCAAAAAGATGGTAGTTAAAGTTTGATAAGGCTGGTCCCGGCTGCTTGCGTACATCAGTATCGGCAAAAGGTCGGTTTCGCTTCTGTAGAAGCATATTCTAGAAAGAAACTGACCCAGTGGCCTCTACTCAGAGTCAGTCAGATAAGTTGAAACCGTAGATTCAGTACTAGTCGAGTACTCAGAACCTTGGTCGATTTCTCGGATCAAATCATTCATTCGAATAGACTCTCCAAACACTATAGGCTGCACAGTTGGTGTATTTGATCGTTTCCGTTTGCAACACAGGTAAATCATGATGAGAATGACAAGAGCACTCACAACAACGCCAACAATCTCCAATCCTATGTTCATATATGAAAAGTATGAAGTTTCGTGCGGCGCTGTTGTAGGTACGGATTCGGGTGAAATGAACGCATTAGTCACAGAGGTCTCTGGCGGAGGGGTCGGCAGTGGACTATCGCTTTCCATGTAATTGTTCCCGGGCGATTGTGTACACTTTGAGTCAGCGGCGTGGCTTGTGTCAGGTTCAACTGTTACGTAAGGGGCAGCACAGTCCTCAGAATAAGACAAGCGAATAAAAACAAGTGTTAACAAGCAGGCGTGGATAAAACTGGCATTCATGTTTTTATTCATGCGAGAGGCATTAAAAAGCAACTGTGTTTCTTTCTTTGCAAAAGATTGGAAATGATTTTATATCTTAGCAAGCTCTTAAAATGCTAATATGAATATGTAAAAATGCAGGGTCGTATCTACATATATTCTTAAAAGGGGGTGGAATATTAATATTTCTCTATAGACTCGTTCACTAATTTAAACGATTTATTTATGTAGCTAAATTTAACCGCCGTTTCCCGGTGAAAGCCTGAACCCCCAACCCACCCCCACCCACAATAAAGCAAACTGCGTTTGCTGTTAATAGCCACTACCGTCCCTGAACAATTGCGGACACTGGCGACCGTGCCCGAAATGTAATAATCTGGCTTTCACTGGCGATAGGTGATGGTTTGGGATAACATGCAGGGTCTGTTTGAAATTTAAAAAAAAGCAATTAAGGGAATGCATAAATCAGTGTGATTAATGATATTACGAAAAATAGCACATTAGAATAATAATGGAATAGTAAAACAGAAGTTTTAGAGGTTAGGGGTTCTCACTGTATATGGACTGTTTAGAGTGATCGAAATTGGAGGTAGCAGTCCTAGTTGTTTCTGTGGCGTTTGTAATAGACATTCCAAACTTATCATGTTAAGAACGGCTTTCGGAATAGACACTATCAACCTCTCCATCTTAAGAACTGTATTCAGAATAGACTGTCTACATCATCCGCATGTAAAGAACGGCTTCGGATTAGACAACCTCCTTTTGCGGTGGGGAAGCACCCCCCAAATTTAACTGCGATAATAGTCGTCAGCATACAAACCTGCAAATGTTACGAAAAAAAAATTGTGGGTGCCAGTGTCGGTAGGAGAGAAGATCTGTTTATTGCGTGTGCGTACAAACCTGGCAGCCAGTGAATTACAGTGTATACTACAAGTGTTTATATTTCTAAAAGTACTTGTCTCCGCCAAATTTTAATTTTATTTTCTTAATCAGAATGTCGAAAACCTATCAAGTCGTAATTCTAAAGAAAATTGTGGAGCTGGACCCAATGTATAGAATTACCCCCTCGCCAAAAATAAATAAATAAATAAATAAATAACGTGTGCGCAATCTCGAGAACTAGACCGGAAAAGAAATATGAATAAAATACTCCACGGAATTCAATCCCCTACGGAATGAAATTTAGGTTAAAACTCTAGCATACGTAATCGGTCGAAAAATACTTGATGTAAAATACGTTATTTAAACCTGCGCAATCTACGACGATCGTCGCCTATTAAAAATAGATTTTTCGGCAATATCATCTACTTGATTCGTACTCATTATGTTGTTTCAATATATTTTTTTTAATAATATGCGTAATAGTCATATTTTAAAACTATTTTTTGTTTCACCTTCTCAATTTTTAAACTGCTTACATTGGAAAAAAATGTGACACATTCATTGTTTTCTTTTCATGTTTCTGTAAGTAAATGTATGTTTAAAATATGTAAACTGTTTGACAAAATATATAAGATAGTAGCATAGAAAAACATAGTTATTTGTAAAGATATGGCATTTCGAAGCGTAATGCTTCTCATCAGAAGATTGAAGAAGATGCTAGGTAATATAATATGGACGCGACGTCTAGCGATAGTTACATTAGGAGCGAAATGAATTATTGAGGCTATTCGAGGTAGCTATCATAGTTTCTGTGAGATAATTATAGTGTGTATTATGTAATGCATGTATGGGTATAGCATATTCTTCATAATAGTTTTTATGTATGTTGATAATGTGTGCGTTTAAATTCTCAGGGGGAATATAGGGTAGGTTGGTTGAAAGAAGTTGCTTAATTAAACGTATGTGTATATACGTCGTAAGTGTGCAAAGGTATAACATTGGATAGGGGTTTCTTATTTTTTTTTATTTTTTATTTTTATTTTTTTTACAAAGGCATCACCACATTATCAAGGCCCAGAGGCCACTCAAGGATAAGGGTTAAAGAGTGTACAGTAGAAATTGGTCAATATAGTAATCATTAGTAATGAAAATTTGGTAAATTTAATAACTTATATGGAACGGCTCATCAAGAACTTATTTACTTTAGACTTGAACACAACCATATTGTAGTCAGCCGGAAAGCAGGAAAACGGAAGACAATTCCATAGGCGTGCAGTTCTAAGAAAGAAGCTTTGTTCATGGAATCTACGTTTAGGTTTAGGCACAGATAAAGAGTGGGGGAAATTATTGATAGTGTTTACAGCTAGACGAGTGTTTCTTGTGAAAGTTTGGCGAGGGGGGACCATAGACTGAAGCTCAGTCGAACACTTTCCATGAAAATAACGATACATCAGAGACAAACTCGCAACATCTCTTCTGTGAGATAGAGGTTGCAAGGAGGAGAAAAGGACATCTCCTACGAGGCTACGAAGTCTATTTTGAACTCTATCAAGGCAGGACAAGTCCTTTCTAGCAGCTCCTGCCCAGATGTGGCAACAGTATTCCATCCTTGGACGTACCTGGCTCTTCACCACAAATAAGGCGTACAGTTCACTTTACTTCACTACAAATAAAGTGTACAGTTCACTTTACTTCACCACTACTAAGGTGAACAGGTGACTATACTTCACCACTCATAGTGAGTACACCCCTTCCGAAAAGTTGTATCTTTACTTGCATAGGTCACTTTACTTCACCACAAATAGTGAGTACATCCCTTACAAAAAGTTGTTACTTTACTTCGCCACAAATAAGATGAACAGGTCAAATTACTAACTACAAATAAGGTGCATAAGTCACTTTACTTCACCACAAATAGTGAGTACACCTCTTACGAAAGGTTGTCACTTTACTTCACCACTAATAAGGTGCTCAAGTCACTTTACTTCACCACAAGTAGTGAGTACGCCCATTACGAAAAGTTGTTACTTCACCACTAATAAGGTGCACAGGTCACTTTACTTTACCACAATTAGTGAGTAAACCCCTTACGAAAAGTTGTCACTTTACTTCGCCACAAATAAGGGTAACAGGTCAAATTACTAACTACAAATAAGGTGCACAGGTCACTTTACTTCACCACAAATAGTGAGTACACCCCTTACGAAAAGTTGTCACTTTACTTCACCACTAATAAAGTGCTCAAGTCACTTTACTTCACCACAAATAGTGAGTACACCCCTTACGAAAAGTTTTCATTTTACTTCACCACAAATAAGGTGCACAGGTCAAATTACTAACTACAAATAAGGTGTACAGGTTACTTTACTTCACCACCAATAGTGAGTACACCCCTTACGAAAAGTTGTCATTTTACTTCACCACAAATAAGGTGCACCACCAGTCACTTTACTTCACCACAAATAAGGTGTACAGGTCACTTTACTTCACCACAAATAGTGAGTACACCCCTTATGAAAAATTGTCACTTTACTTCACCACAAATAAGGTGCGCATGTCACTTTACTTCACCACAAATAAGGTGCACAGGTCACTTTACTTCACCACAAATAAGGTGCACAGGTCACTTTACTTCACCACAAATAAAGCATAAGGTTTAAGTTGTGAAAGAAACTCAGCTGTATGCATACTTACTTATCTGATAATCTTATAATTGCTCTGTGTCTTGGAAAGTGGCGACAATATAAGAAGAATAGGTGAAAATCAAACTTATGAATGTCATGTCAGCATTCATGATGAATCAAAACTGCAACTCAAATGAACTATCATCATCCATAAGAACCTATACACGAGACTCTTTGTGCCATGGTAAAACAATCTAGTAGACAAGCAAAACGGCGCTGATCAAATGAAAGTGTATAATGTAAGCTTCTTAAAACGTTACTAGCTTAAGTTCAGAATAAAATCACGATTTTCTTTTAACTGCTAATTTCCAAAAAAAATGTTTTGAACGCTACTAACTGAATTTCTTTCAATGCAGTTTGCAATTTGGAGACGGAATTGTTTTTGTTGAGATAAGTGATTTCAATCATGCTTTTTATTTTAGATTTAAAATATTAGCAACTCCATTTTATTTCAGTATTTAATTTGTGTATTTCTGTTTTATTAAATGCTAGCTTTTTTTCTAGCCCAATACCGGCTTCCATCTTATCTTGAAATTACTTATAACGGCACCAACTTACTTTCGGAAGAACCCCCCCCCATCAGCCTTTTCTTTTATATCGTAAGCTTCTTAAAACGTTACTAGCTTAAGTTCAGAATAAAATCACGATTTTCTTTTAACGGCTAATTTCCAAAAAAAAATGTTTTGAACGCTACTAACTGAATTTCTTTCAATGCAGTTTGCAATTTGGAGACGGAATTGTTTTTGTTGAGATAAGTGATTTCAATCATGCTTTTTATTTTAGATTTAAAATATTAACAACTCCATTTTATTTCAGTATTTAATTTGTGTATTTCTGTTTTATTAAATGCTACGTTTTTTTTTTTTTTCCTCGTACATATGTTTATTTATCTACCGAGTTGATAGCAAAAATTACGAATTATACACATTTTTTAGTTCGTGTGAGGGGAATCTATCACCATACTTTCCCTTAAACACGTCTGTTGGACTTTTATTAAGTACAATACTTATTCTTATGCTATGTTAGTATATTTTTAAAGGGGGTGCCTGAGATTACACCAGTGCTGAACGAAATATAAGTTATTAGAAGTAGTAGTAGGAGGATAAATGTGAGGGGTTGAACTATGCGGGGATTTTCTTAGGAGTAGTAGTAGGAGGATAAATGTGAGGGGTTGAATTATACGAGGATGTTAGTTGGGTAAGCTAGACGATAGAAAGATGGTATAGTGAGTGGATAAAAATACTTAGCGTATAGGTGTAGATGGATTTAAAAATATAATAATTATAGAGCAATAATAGATAATACTATTGTAAGGGATATGTATTTATTAAATATAGGAGAGTAAAAAATAAAATATAGGGAAAGGTTGATAAACAAAGTAAAATTTGGGAAAAGTGGATATAAAAAATGCAGAAATATTGGGGTACATAGGGTCAAGTGACATAAAGAAAAAAGTAAACATAAATAAAAGGAATAATAAATACAAAGATATAAAATAAAATGAAAGTTCGATAAACGAGGAACAACTAGTGGGAGAAATTTTTTAAGGCAAGGGCTGGGTGCGATTTAAGCCTTTAAAATTAGTTATTTTCGAATGCAAAGCAAGTTACGATATAATTTTAGACTGTCTCTTGTTAATCACAAGGTTAAACGAATAAACAAAATTACGTTAAATATTACTTGTTAAAACGTATTTTATTTACGTAGAGGATGTTTTCGTCACATCTTTGTGAATATCGTTTCGTAAGGTTAATTTGAAAATGTTGGGAAAAAAAACATCATTTTTTTTTTCTGGCGCTTTCGACGCAAGACATGTTTTTCAATGAATACTATTGTTTTAAACAAAAAAAATTCTGGTGGTATTAACTACAAGGGGTCATCCTCTTGTGAAAAGAGAAAAGGATACGCCAGGTGCTACTGATGACTATTACCCGTCTGAAGCGATGTTTGCCTGACACGGCATTACTAACTTTGGAATTGACACTACTCTAAAACAAATAAAAAAAGAAAACCCTATGGAGTTTTCTTTAAAAAGGGTGTCTTACACTAAAAGTCTCATAATATTCATTTAATGTGATATTTGTTTACTTATAATATCACGTTTATTCATTTCAGATTTACTTATTCCTTACCTCAATAAATATTCTATTTCTGATGAATTAAAAAAAATAATAGAATGTGTACTGATTAACGTATTGCGCAGGCGAGAAATACACGAAATTCTGTTATAAAATCTACAAAAGTGATTTTTCTCAGAATTATACCACGTTATATGGAAAATAACATAACGATTTCAATTATTGCTATCTTAGATAGTATTTTCAGTATTGTCCAATGTAAAAAGAAATTGATACGGTTTTAATCGAATCCTTCTTTTTCCCAAATTTCAGACTAAAATAGGTATTCATGTTAAAAAAAAATCGATGTTATATCATTATTGGGATTCTTGGAGATGAGTATTTTTTATATTTATTTATTTAATAGCATTTCAGCCCGGCGTTGCCCGGATGTTTGGAGGGGTATGTTGAGAAAAAACAAAAAAACAAATATCGGTCATTTTTTTCTAAAGTTTGACCCCCTTAATATTTATTGTTTTTGGCTCAAATCAAATTATTAAGTTAGATCCATGTCTAAGGAACCTATATCTACATTTTCAAGTGTTTAGACCTAAAATTAGCGGAGGAGTTTAGTAGAGTTCTTAAAGGTCAAATCGTTGAACTTTGACTCCTTAACAGCCAGATTTTTGGCCGAAAATGGATTACAAAGATTTTACCAAATCTTAGTACCCTATATATCAAATTTCGAGTCTGTTGACTGAAAATTGACACAAAGTTATTGCGTAGGGAAATGTAGACACACACACATACGTTCACTTTTATAGATATACTAGCATTTCAGCGCGGCGTTGCCCGGGTGTTTGTAGGTGTATGCTGAGCAAAAAAAAAAAAAAAAAAAAAAAAAAAAACGGTCATTTTTTTGAAAATTTGACCCCTATTGTGACCCCTTAAAATTTATTGTTTTGAGCTAAAATCAACTCATTAAATTAGATCCATGCCCAAAGAAAATATATCTAAAATTTCAAGTGTTTAGACCCAAAATTGTCGGAGGAGTTTTGTAGAATTCTCAAAGGTCGAACTTTGACCCCTTAACAGCCAAATTTCTGGTCGAAAACCGATCACATCGATTTTCCCAAATCTCAGTACCCTGTATATCAAATTTCGAGTCTGTAGACTAAAAATTGACAGAGTTATTACGTAGGAAAATGTACACGGACAGACAGACACACAGACACACAGATACACAGACAGACACACAGACACGTTCACTTTTATAGATATATAGATAGATTTGCTGTTATCCTCATCTTCATAGATCATCAGTGGATAGAGGCGTTGAATATCTACGGTTCCCGGAGAGCATTTGATGATAGCAGTTTTAATCCTACCCAAGGCCGTCCAGGTGATTAATTGGCCAAAACCCGTTGAGACGACGACAACGATGGAATGCAGTAATTACTAGTAATGGGGCGATACCAATATTTTTTCCGATTCCGATACAATTACCGGTTCCCTGCTAAATTCCCGATTCCGATTCTTTATAAATCTCTAATTATTTAACTGTAATATTGTTATTTTCGCCTATTTTCGTAAAAACACTTGTTAAATACGCAGATATTTTCCTAAATATCAAAATACACTTGTGGAGGATGCTCTATCGATTGTAGCTTTACTGGTAATTTAAAATCAATAAATATTTATCATTTTATCATTATTACCAGCAGTGGAAGATTTTGCTTTAAACAAAATCAAATAAAAAAGACAAATAAAATAATCGTTTTGGCATCGGAAAATAGGCACTAATTTTTACGATTCCGATACCCCCAAATCTTCCGATTTTACCCGATTTTGCGATTCCGATTAATCGTCCCAAGACTAGTAATCACTGAGTATACAGTTAAGCCACTCAGAATTTCTATTCCATCGTGGTTAACCACTTGACGAAGGCCAGGGGATTAGTGGGCTGAAACGTCAATAAACAACAACGATGATGACGAAAATAACAATTCTCAAATAAATAAATAAAATCGAGTTGTTTTGTTCGGTCTCACGAATCTAGCTGAAACTACTGTCAATAATTCCCCCTATTCTTTATCTGTGCCTAAATCGAAGCGCAGATTCAATGAGCAAAGCTTCTTTCTTAGAATTGCACGCCAGTGGAACTCTCTGCCGCTTGCCTGTTTCCCACCTGACTACAACTTGGACGTCTTCAAGTCCAACATAAACAAACTCCTGACAAACCGCCCAGTTAAGTAATACACTCTATCAAAATACCCAATATTAATCATTACTACAATACTATCTCATTGATTACTGCACACGCAATAACCCTTATCTCTGAGTGGGCTTCGGGCCTTGATAAGTGGTGATCCCCATGTAAGAAAAAAATCTATCCCAGGCTTTACCCACTCAGACTAGAGGAGGTTTGCTTTATCGTATGTTGATGAGGACATCTTTAATGAGAAATATCCACTGTCCCAACTTTCAAAGTGTCACTTTAATGGTAAGCTGGGTTAGATATATTAAATAGAAAGAGGATAGTAACACCCATGTTTTTTGCATAGAAAATAAAGGCTAAATATCTTCAGACAAAGCAAAACTATTTGCAAAGATTAACGCTGTGATTATGTGATTTTAATTGCCATTTTCTTTGGGAAACGCAACCGTTGATGCAATTTATCAACAGCTGTCAGGAGTAAAAACTAATTACAATTTTTTAACGAGCTGGAATTACTATGGAACCGTTCAACCCTGACAAAAGAAGGAAAAGCCCTTGTTTAAAATCGTATTTAATAAAATTTATAGCAAACACTGATAAAGAAGCCCCATTGATTCACGTAACAATTGATTTTCCAGCGAATTAGCGACTTTTAAATTAAAATTATGTTTTAATCGCTTCGTTTTAATTATTTCCTTATTTAAGACTGCGAGAGCTACCCGGCATTGTCCAGATTCATGATCACTATACGATAATATGGCGTATGACATTTCTTTTTATCTTTTTCAACATTGTTTTTTCACACTCTTTTTTTTTTCATATCTGCTGACTACTCTCTGCTCTGTCATGTGGTAACTATTGCACCGACAAAGATTAGCAGTTCTACCAAAAAGTGTTGAGTGTTCGGCACAGAGGATTTCATCACTATACACAAATTATCTGTGTGGAATTCCAAACAACTTAAGTGGCTGTGGCAGAGCTTCTACATCGAAACCAACGAAAAGGTCCAATATATATACATATATATATATATATATATATATATATATATATATATATATGATGAAAATAATGGAAATAGTATTCCGACAAAATAGAGAAAATAAAAAGGAACAAACCGTATTGTGTTCATCAACGTTTCGTCTTTATTTCGGGCTTTTCTCATCCAGAGGAAGTCTCGAAATAAAGACGAAACGTTGATGAACACATAATGCGGTGTGTTCCTTTTTATTTTCTCTCTCTCTCTCTCTCTCTCTCTCTCTCTCTCTATATATATATATATATATATATATATATATATATATATACGTTTTATTTTTTTTTTACCGTTTTACGTATATTTGCTCTGCAACAGTATTGAGCACTTTCTTCAGGTTTTTATTAATTACCATTTCTACTAAATATATATACATATATATATTGATTTGGAACCGCTAAATGAGTACTCTTTTCATAAAAATAGAAACCTGGCAGAGTGAGTATGCACGGTGGAAGAACGGCTTAGCATCCCCCACTAGAAGTAAGTTTTTGTTTACGTAAAGCCTTTTACTTCATTTTATTTTATTTTTTTCAGATTCCACAGATTTTAATTTCCGACATATATTTAAGTTCATCTGAGCACGCATACGTGCGCACAAAAATGCACAGGTGTGGACACGGGTGCGCCTTCCATTCCCCCTACACAAACTCTGTATACTATAGTACCCCTCTATGAAGATATACCGGATTGAGTTTATTATTATTATTATTATTATTATTATTATTATTATTATTATTATTATAGTTATTAATATCATTATTATTATCATTATTATTAGTACTGTTGTTATTATCATTATTATGATTATTATCATCATTATTATCACTATTATTATTATTATTATTATTATTATTATTCCTATTATCGCTATTATTATTATCATCATCATCATTATCGTTATTATGACTATTATTATCACTATTATTATTGTTATTATCACTAATGTATGTATATATGTACATATATATGTATATATATACATTATTATTATTATCATTATTATTATTTTTTTTTTATTATTATTATTATTGACATTGTTGTTGTTTTCACTATTATTCAACTCCTCGTTTAGACTTTGCAATCTATCTTTCAGTTTCATTTCCAACATTAAACGTTATTAACCTCTTATTTCTCTGACCGTCATATCGAGCTTCCAATTTTTGTGATGGCTTCTAATTTAAAAACAATGCTTTCATCCTATACCTGGCACTTATTGTATGTATGTATGTATGTATATATGCTGAGTATGCGGGTAACCTACTACCTCAGGGAGATGAACGCCTCTGCCTTGCATAGTTTCAGGTTACCCTTGGGCACGGTGTAGTACCTGTTAGCCTCGCTCTCAAGTTCTGGAGGGTTACTATATTGTGAGAACTAGGGATATATAAATACATATGCATGATTGCTTGCTTATGTGTATGTGTTTGTATATGTTCATCTGCCGGAGAGGTAAAACTCCGTGATAATAAAACATGCACACTATGCCATTGCTCAGTCATCTCACTATATCAGTTTGTCACTGTGCAACCAGTGGTAGTGTGCGAGAGGGTACAATATGTGTAGCACAAGCATGTTGTGTCGCGATCTTTATGTGCAGATATCTTTCGAAGAAAAAAAAAGTCCTATGGCGATAGGTGAGTGGCGACGTGCACAGGCTTAGCGGGCTGGAAGTGCATAGCTGCAAATC
Organism: Euprymna scolopes; assembly: GCF_053919585.1. NCBI lineage: Eukaryota > Metazoa > Mollusca > Cephalopoda > Sepiida > Sepiolidae > Euprymna > Euprymna scolopes. Next base: position 39,691,185 of record NC_136493.1, on the reverse strand, counting down.
TGCACATACGCGGCCAGTGATTTATCTAACATCGTCGACTAAATCGCTTACAGGGTGGAAGCCACTTCGGTGGATGATCTGGCGGCTGAGCAGCCTTTTCTAGGGATACACTGCTTACCCATGAATTTGGGAATGGTCTAGAAAAGGTGACGTAAAAATTGCCTACCCCTTTATTAGCTGGTCGGCTTCCTGCGGTCGGCGGCTGCTCTATATTTGCAGGAAAAACAAGATAAAGTTGAAGAAAAATAATAAACAAGGAAAGTCAAAATTTTATCGGGAGAGGAATAACCTAACTCTTGCTACGTGGAATGTGAGAACTTTGCTAGATGCCCTGGATAATGAAAGATCTGAGCGTAGGACAACTATTGTTGCAAGAGAGCTTGCTAGGTACAGCATAGACATTGCGACATTGTCTGAAACACGATTGAGTGCTGAAGATCAATTGGTGGAACTGGGCTCGGGATACACCTTTTTTTGGAAAGGAAAACCATCGGGGCTGAGACGAGTGTGTGGAATTGGCTTTGCAGTGCATTCTGATTTGGTGAAGAGGATTGAACAGCCAATCTGTGTAAGTGACAGAATTATGATGATGGCTTCCCTCTTGCATACAGTAGGTATATGACGATTTTATCTGTGTATGCCCCGACCATGGGTCATGATGAAGACACCATCACGGTGTTTTACCGATATCTCAGTCGTACCATTTCCTGTATTCCTTTATCTGGGAAGATCTTACTCATGGGTGATCTACATGCAAAGGTTGGCAAGTATCATCACACCTGGGACTCACTCGGCTGGTTTGGTGTAGGTAGGGTCAACAGTAATGGTCTGAATCTTCTCCATCTATGCACTCAGTTTGACCTTGCTATCTGTAACACTTTCTTCAGCCACAAAGAGGTCCATAGGTTTTCCTGGACCCATCCTCGTTCAAAACAAGGTCACTTGATCGATTACATTATTTCCAGGAAGGCAGATTTGCGGGACGTATGTAGTGTGCGTGTTATGCGTGGAGCTGAATGCGGCACAGATCACTTTTTGGTACGCGGGAAGTTGAAGGTCTGTATAAGGAGGAAGTGTGGGTTGGGTGGTGTTGGGATTCCCAGGCGGGTTGATGTGTCCAGGCTGGCTGATCCAAGTGTACGTGAAAAGCTTCGATCCGTAGTTAATTCTGCTGAGTTTGATGGGTCGTGGGCGTATTTTAAAAATACAGTCTATGAAATAAGTGTAGGCGTTCTTGGCTTCCGCAAATCTAAACATAAAGATTGGTTTGATGATAATGATTTTGAAATTACTCAACTCTTAAGTGCTAAAAATGAGTTGCACCATAAGACGTTGTCTGCCTATTATGAAGGTCGAGAGTCCCTCCGACAGTCACTTAAAGCAAACAAGCGTATTCTCCAAAAGCGACTCCGCCAAATGAAGAATCAGTGGTGAGCTAAACTCGCCAACCAAATCCAGATGGCTTTTGATTGTAAAGACCTCAAACGCATGTATCATATGCTTAAAAAAGCTTTTGGTCCTCAAACACTATCTACATCTCCCCTACTCTCAAGTGATGGAATTGCCCTTATAAAGGATCCTGACAAGATTCTCCTTCGTTGGACCGAACATTATTCTGATCTCTTTGATAACCCCTCTAATGTTGATGAGGACGTCATAAATGAATTTTTTTCACAACAGAGACTTATCCATGAAATATCCGTGTTCCCATCTGAAAATGAAATTAGAGATACAATCAAGGAAGTGAACGTCGGGATAGCTCCAGGGCTTGGTGGTATTCCTGTGGAAGTCCTCTTACATGGGGGTGATAAACTTGTTCATGAAATTCTTCATCTTATCACTGATGTCTGGAGGAGTGTTCCCGTCCATCAGGATTGGGTTGATACAATTCTTATATCACTGTACAAGGGAAAGGGGCCCAGGACCGACTGTGGAAGTTATCGTGGGATAAGTTTGTTGGAAGCAGTTGGCAAAGTATTTTCCAGCGTTCTACTCAATAGATTGTTAAAGTATATTTGTCCATCCGTCATTCTAGAAAGCCAAAGTGGCTGTCGTCCGGGCAGAGGAACCACGGATATGATCGTCTCTGCTCGGCAGTTGCAGGAGAAATGTACTGAACACTGCGTTCCGCTTTATCAGGTTTTTGTTGATTTGACTAAGGCTTTTGATACGGTGAACAGAAGTGCCTTACAGATGATTCTGGGGAAGTTGGGATGCCCACCTTAATTTCTACAATTACTCAGGGAGCTCCACACTAATATGAAGGCTGGAATGAACTTCAACGGATGCCTGTCGGAACCCATATCGGTTGAGAATGGTGTGAATCAGGGGGATATCCTAGTTTATTTTGCAATTATGTTATCGTATGCCTTTAGGGAATGTTCTCTAGGTGTTTGTTTGCGTTTCAGAACCACAGGTAGGGTCTTTGATCTTCGTCGTTTTCATACTTCTTCGTGAATTGCTTTATGCGGATGACGCCGATTTCGGGGCCCATGGTGAGAGGGATATGCAGGGTATCATGGATCTGTTTTCGGGGACCTGTGCGTCTTTTGGGCTTACTATTAGTCTTAAGAAGACTAAGGTCATGTTCACACCTCCACCCGGTAGTTTGTATGTGGAACCAAATATTTTTGTCAACAACCAGAGACTTGCCGTGGTTGACAAATTTGTGCATTTGGGCAGTAATCTTTCCAGAGATGGAACCCTGGATGCTGAGGTCAACTATAGGATACAGCGTGCCACTAAGGCTTTTGGTGGCTTAGAGAAGCGAGTATGGTCTGACAGGGGTATAACTATTCATACAAATATCAGTGTCTATCAATCTTGTATTTTACCATCCCTGCTTTACGCTTCTGAGACATGGACAACTTATGGTAGACACATAAAAGTCATGGAGAGAGTACACAAGAAATTCCTGAGACACATTCTGGGCACCAGGTGGAGCACTTTTATATCTGATGTGGATGTTCTCATGTGAGCTGATGTACATTGTATCGAGAAGTTGCTTATACGCAACCAGATGAGGTGGGATGGACATCTGACAAGGATGGACGACGATATATTGCCAAAGCGCCTGTTCTATGGTGAAATTACAAAAGGAAAGTGTCCACAACATAAACCGATGAAACGCTTTAAGGATAACATCAAAGACAATCTTAAAGCTCTTGGTATTGACGTGTTCAGTTGGGAAAGTGCTTCCAATGATCGTAAAAAGTGGCGCTCCTTAGTCTATCATGGCTGCGATACTTTTGAGAAGAAAAAATATGAGCATGCAAAAATGAAGCGTAATATCCGGAAGAAAAATCTGTCAGATATATCAGGTCTGCCGGAGGATTTCATGCAGAACCACACCTGTGATTTATGCGGTAAAATGACTTTATCCGTAGCTGGCCTGGCTAGCCATAAGCGTTCACATGGAGATCAATCTTTCTTTGATGGGGTAAACTTTGCAGGGCACAGATGTTCTGTTTGCTCTGTGGTCTGTAAATCGAGTGGAGGCCTAAAGCGTCATATGAGCGTCCACAGTAGAGCAGCACCAGTTGCCATCACTCAATCTCAGTTTAAGTGTGACCTTTGCAACAGACTGTGTAAAAGCAGGGTTGGTCTGAAGAGCCACCTTCGTTCGCACAGAAAATAGGAATTGATGCATTCTTGATCACATCTCCACGTGTATATATGTGTGTGTATAAGTGTATATATGTGTACATAATTATAATTAAAAAAATATATATATATATATTCAAAAATACATTAAAATAATTGAGTAATAAACAATAAAGCAAGGGAAAGGTGGTATTCTTCTGTCAAGAAGTGACAATCACCATCTATGTATGTATGTATGTACATATAGGAGTATGCATGGGTGTGGCAGAAGAAAGAAAAAAGTCAATCCAATTACTTTAATAAATTTTAATATGTTTGAACAAGAATAGAAAAAAAATTAAGTACACGATGATCAAAAGAATATTCTCTGTTTATTTCGTTATTTCACTTCATTTTATTTTTTTTCCAACATTATATGTTTGTATATATCAATTAACGAAATCTACAGTAGCTTTAAAAAAATTAAACGTGTGCGCGCGCGCGTGTGTGTGTGTGTACATGTGACCGTGAGTGTGTGTAGGTGGGTACGCACGTGCAGACAATCCAGACAACCTAGACCCACAATAAATCTATAAGTCCAAACTCTTGGAAAAGACATTCTACTTCGCACCCACTTAGCTTATCAATCTCCAGCTGTATATGTAAGCACGTCCATAAACGTTGGTGCGCGTATCCTGTGTATGTAGGGTACGTGAAGAAGCATATGTGGTAGTGCACGAGTGTATATACATGTATGTTCACATATGCGAGTATGTTCGTGGGATGCGTGGGTGTCAAATTCAAAGTTTTATGAAAGACTTAGTTTTGAATAGAGGCCACACAAGTTGCTGGCCATTCCAAGTTGAAAATGCTGTAAGGGTCACATTCAAATAGATCTTTACCTTAATGGCTATACTCGTGCCCCATCCTCCCGCTGCTAACTCTGTCCGCTCACTCATGTTTTCTATCATTCACACTGGGGAAGATCGAAAGATCGATCGAAAATTATGTGCTTTTGAAGGAAGCATTCTTGTTTTTTTATTTTTTTTTCAAAAGACTTTTTCTATTCCTACACGTCAACACACAGGAAATAAATACAGAAAAGATATAAACATTTATATATATTTCGTATTGATTTTTTTTATTCTATGTAGCTAAAATGATTTAAAAACTTTAAAAACATTTAATTTAATTTTCTATGTTTATTACCTATAGCAAATCAGGTGCAAACCTTTTATAATATTTGCTATATTTTCCTCCGAGGAGATGTATATACATCGAAAACTCATGGGTTAAGGAAATATAGTTTACTATACTGTAGTCTTTGTCTTGCATACAATAAAATGTCTATATTTAAAATTTAACTTTTTCAAATCACAAATTTTAAATTCCTACAAGAATTTATATATATATATATATATATATATATATATATTCTTGTGGGCGGGGCGTTTGATCAGTTGGTGGGTAGAGTGCTTGCCTCGCATGCAAGAGGCTCGGATATCCAATCCTGAGTTCGGATGTGTCTAACTGATGAGCCCAAATGAGGGCCAAACTAGAGTCTTGGACTTGCGGTTCGTTGACTGTCATGGCTCTTGTTGTTTGGCTGTTGAATTTTATATATATATATGTATATATATATATATATATATATATATATATTTATATATATATATATATATATATGACGTTGTTTGGCTGTGGAATTTATTATATATATATATATTTATATATATATATATATATATATATATATATATATATATATATACCCACCAGCTATATAACAAAACCAGTTGGGTCGCCTTCTGAGAAATAATCTGTTATAAGTTGGTTATCTGAACACAATATACGTAATCCATCATCAGTTTAAATCTACAGTGTAGATCAATCTTGAATTTCATCATTCAGCGACGAACATCTGACACACACACACAAACATATATATGAAAGTAAAATATATATGTGAAAGTAAAATATATATATGAAAGTAAAAGCGAATGCTTTTGCTTGGGAAAATTTTCATGAGAGCTAACGGAATCTTTCTAGTTGTTATTTTGTTTTTTCATCTGTTTCCGTCTCCTACATGAATTTCCTACACCAGACTAGGATGTAAACCTACATTCTATATGATCATTCTCTCGAATATATGAGGGGCGCTAACAGGTGCTACAAGGGTGACTTGAAATTGAGCAAGACAGGATAGTTAAACTCCTTGATATATTATACATGCCTGCCATACGAACAGGCGATTTGAGCACTATAAAAGCGGTGGCGGGTGTCTATTTAAATAGACATTCCGACGAGTTATTTACGGCCGTCGATTCCATGGTCGAGTGGGAGAACTGCCGACTGTCAACACGACGGTTCTAGGTTCAATCCTTGGTTAGGAAGAGATGCTAGTCTAGCGGCACTGATTAGTTGTGATAGAACGAAACAAGACTGTATGTCGATGACTACAAATATATATATAGAGAGAGAGCGAGAGAACTCAGTATTCCCAAATGATCACTCATTTGTAACTGTCAGAGGCCCAACATCGCTTAATTTAGGCGATCTTCAGAGAACAAGTGTATCAATGTATTTTCGCCCTCTATTTTATAAAAGAGAAAATGTGTGTTTGTGTGTGTGTGTGTTTTATGTCTGCCAAAAACATTTGACACACGTATCGGATCGTGACAAAATTGGTAGCGTTAGAAAAATCGATCTCTCGGATGATAAATATCTAATAATTAGCCTCAAAAGATTAATTATGACCAGCTGTTTTTTGTTTGTTTGTTTGTTTGTTTGTTTTTTCTTTGCAAGGAGCGGTCAGTCCACATTTTTGCAAGTCATACCCCTAGCAATCTCAACGTACGTTTATAACACGTTAGTTCGAAGACTTGTAGCGTCATAAGTTGCAGTACCAAGATAGCGCTTTAGCTTTTTTCCTCTCCTTTTTCTCTTTCACTTTACAGATTCGAGCCAACCTGCATACTGCGACCATTTTTAAATTTTTTTTTTGCTCTCGCTCGGGCACTGGCTGCTATTTTCATTGAAACATTTATTTTTTAGGTTTAAGGAGGTTGCTCACTAGCCTTGGAATACTGCCCCTATTCACCCGGACAACGCGGATAGCCATGCTAGTATATTATATGCACAAAACAAATTGGCAAAAATAAACAAAAAATGTGTTGGTAAATACTGCACTAATACGATTTTATTCGCAAGTTTTGTAAGTTAAATTATGTTTTTATCTATCCATGTGTTAAATATTTGCCTTATAAGCATAAATATATACTTAGTTTCGATGCTATAATTAACACCACCCTTGATGGATTTTGTAAAACATGCTGTACATAAACTTACAAAACTATAATAAACTTACAAAGCAAAACTTCAAAAGAAAAATTGCTTCCTTTATAATCTGTATTAATAAAATTCATGCAAAAAATTCACAAAACAAATTAAAATTATGAACATAAATTGGGTTAATGCAATATTATAATTCGTCCAAACATTTTTCATAATTATTATGTTTGTGGTCTATTTGCGACCAAACAATATTTAATAGACGTTATTAGTTTTTCAATTTAGAAATACAGCCATCTTTGTTTGCGTTTCTAACTGATTAAACAAATATGGTTAATGTGATCATATCAGTATTTGCAAGGATTAAATGATTATACATTCGATTAAATATTAACGAAAATGAGTAGATACAGCTAAATGTTATATTTGAATAATCTTCATCTATAATATAAATATCACCTGTCTGTTTAAATGTATGTATATATGTATGTATGGATGCATGTATGTCTGCCTACAACTTTCGACAGAGGCGACGAATTTTCACAGGATCGGTATCGTTTTGAAGCTGGACCCTTTGGACGCCAAATATCGAGGAATTGGGCAAAAACATTAACGTCTTCACTCTCAACTAGATAGTTTTCTACAGGGAGGGCCGATATTTTCGGTACGTTTTTTGCAAATCATTCAACCCTTGCGTTCTCGACATCGGTTAAAAGGCGTTATTTCGTCCGCCCGTGACGTCACAACCACCATAGGCACATCTGTAAGATTGTTTGGTTTAACCTCTTTTTCCTCTGGGGGATTACGGGTTCAAACGTGCTTACAACTCGTATTTTTTCGCTCGCAATTTTCCTTTTTTTCTGCTCAACCAACATGCTTACACATACCTCAATTTCTTTTCCGCCTTCGAGTCACGGGTTCGAGCCTGCCTGCCTACTCCAGCTTTTTTTTCTTTTTTTTTTTTTTTTTTTTTTTTTTTGCTAAACGCACGCCTCCAAAAACCTGGGCAACATCTTGCTCCCAGGCTAGTACCATATAAAATATAATAAAACAACGAATTTTACACGACTTTCCATTTCTGTTGAGCACTGGTATAATCTTTACATCAGACAAAAAATAAATTAGGGTAAAGTTAGAGTTAGTTAGGGTTATAAACACAATTGACAGTTTCTCCGACTTAAAAGCTGTACCCCTTTTTTTATTTAGTCATTTTACTTTAGAGTATTTTTTTATTTAGTCATTTGAAAAAAAAATTCAGACGTATGGGAGAGAAAGAGTATTTTGTATTTCTGTTGGGTAATATCACCAGACAATCACTTTCTCTATGTTGACATATCCTCAGAAATATCATAGTCGTCGTCGCTTCTCGATTTTTTTTAATTGGTAAAACACTTAGGCGTTTTCTGTTTACGTACACGTCTTGATCAGGCTTTGTAGATCTTTTTCTGGTCCAACATCTTTACCAGTTCCAACGTAATTTCCATCACATTTATCTTGCTCTTAAAGAAATTGTTTTGTTTTCATGATTGTCATATGTGGATGACACAATTTGATGGGATTTTATATGCAAATCATGTTTTTCAGCATAGATCTACGCATACACAAGGAATACCGCACGCAAATCATAGGCTATCGTAAAACTATGTGCATGTATTTAACACGGGAAACGCAATATTTTCATGTATTCTGGGATCTGAAAGAAGAAAACGGACACTTTTTACGTTAAAGTGGTCGATGTTTTGGAAGCAATGGAAGGAGATCTAAAATGGGAATTAAACTTTCTGGAGCCTTAAGTTATCTATCTATATATATATATATATATATATATATATATATATATATATATATATATATAAATCTCACATGTCTGTTTAAATGTATGCATGTATGTTTGTTTGTATGTCTGCCTAAAACATTCGACAGAAGCGACGGACTTTCACGAGATCAGTACCGTATTGAAGCTCACCCCTTCGGACGACAAATATCGACAATAGTGGTTAAAACCATTACTTCCGTCACTCTCAACTGGGCAATTTTCTACGAGGAGGGTCGTTTTTTTTTTCTGCGTCGCTATTTTTACAAGTCATCGTATCGGTTGGAATGACTTTACTAATTTCAACGTTTCGAATTTTTGGTCGCATCAGGGGGTAGGGGTAAGACGTCAGGTTTTCTTGCACTTTCCTTTCCGCCTTCGCGTCACGACTTTGAGCCTTCCTGCCTACTATTTTCTTTTTTTTTTTTTTTTTTTTGCTTAACACACACCTCCAAACACCTGGGCAACGCCGGGCACCCAGGTTAGTACACGATAAAATATGATTAAACCATAACATTTTGTGGGCGTGTTATATAGAGAAGCATACCATCAATATGTACAATGGATATATGAAGAGTGTTGATAGGAGCGGCAAGTCGTCCTAGTATATGCGAAATATCATCTAATGAAATCGTTATAGCAATTTTTGCATAAAGACATTTGCGTATACATCATTTCTGGAAGATAAATCAGAATCGAAATACATGGCCGCCGACGCGTTTTCCGTACTTAATAATCAACCGTATGCATACATTACTAAGAGACACGACTAGAGATTCCCGTCACTAATGTTATTTGAAAAGGTTACTTTAAGAATTGCTTTTATTACCTAAGTTTAATGAAGAAGGTCGTGATTTCTATATAGCGTCTTACCCCACCCCATTTTCACAACGTTTCAACCAATGTTCTCTCCAACCTTCTTTACGTGTCTTTGGGAATATGGACAGAATCTCGAACTGAAATCTTTATTTACTTAACGAGAGTAGCATGGTCTTGTTCCATCAGCCATGATTGGATATTTGTCCTAATTAATTCACAATTGTATTTTCGGTCGACCAGACTGAGCATTGGATCTCCAACCATCAGAAGAAGATTACTATCACAAATGATTTTTCCCCGAAGTATTCTCACTACTGCACCACAGCTCTTTGCGGGTAACATACACATGGAGAAGGTCGCAGGTTACATCGACCGAAACGTTGTGAAAATTATATTAAACATAAGCACAGTAGTCCGATGAATCCAAATAATACGATGAACCAATCCTCATCTCAAAAATTCAGAAACGTAAAACAAAATGGTTGGTATTTAACGGTTTTTACACAATTTGTAAACATTTTTTATCAATCATAGATTCTATTTAGGCTGGACAAACAAAGGATAGTCACTTTAACGTCTGCTCTGAGTTTAATTATAGGACGAATGTTATGCAATTCAAACCATATCTGCTGAATTATTTAAACAAGTGTCTATGCCATTCACACACACATATGCAACAGATAATTTAATATTCTCAATTTTTGGCTACATACAAAACCGAAATTTTGGTTTGATACAATTATTTGCTAGTTCCATTTTTCGATTGAAATACGTTTGTTTCAAAACATTATTCCTGTACACTCAGCCGAGACAGATGTAAACATGGAAACATGTTTTTAGCAGCTCCTGCCAATATATGGCAACAGTATTCCATCCTTGGACGTACTTTGCTTTTATATAGATAGAGAATTGCATCAGTAGTGAGATATCTTCTGGAGCGGTAGAAGGATCCCACCATCTTTCCAAGACTGTTGCCAAGGTCGCTGGAAAGATGATGGGATCCTTCTACCGCTCCAGAAGATATCTCACTACTGATGTAATTCTTTATCTATGTAAAAGCCAAGTACGTCCAAGGATGGAATACTGTTGCCATATCTGGGCAGGAACTGCTAAAAACAGCCTATCCTGCCTTGACAGAGTACAAAATAGACTTCGTGGCTTTGTGGGGGATGCCCTTTTCTCTACCCTGCAACCTCTCTCCCACGGAAGAGACGTTGCGAGACTATCCTTGTTTTATCGTTATTTCCATGGCAGGTGCTCCTCTGAACTCCAATCTCTGGTCCCCCCTCGCCAATCTTTCACGAAAAACACCCGTCTAGCTGAATCCACTGTGAAAAATTTCCCCCATTCTATATCTGTGCCTAAATCAAAACGCGGATTCCATGAACAAAGCTCCTTTCTTAGAACTGCACGCCTGTGGAACTCTGTTCCGTCTGCTTGATTCCCACCGGACTACAACTTGGATGTGTTCAAGTCCAATGTTAACAAATTCCTAATGAACCGCCCCCTTAAGTAAACACTTTATCAAATCTCCACACTAACGTAATGTACTTGCAATAACCTTAATCCCTGAGTGGCATCCGGGCTTTGATAAGTGGTGATCACTGTGTGTAAAAAAAAAGAAGACAGTGTTACTAAAAGCCGCGTGACTTGCCAAGGTCAGAGGTAGATGTCCTACGCTCAGGCACGCAAAGTATTAAATATTATGATACATCGTTAGTTTCCGTTTCAATTAAAAAAAAAAAATGCCGCGGAATTCCCTCAAAAATAAAAAAAAACTGGTCTAAAACGTTTTTTTTTTTTTTTTTTTAATATATTTTCACCCCAAACAAGGCATGGTGTAGGGGGCTACTATCAGGGGAAACATCTACTGGGGCACTATGTAGGGATTAGGGCAGCGAGATGTTGGTTCACGTTGCACTTGAACTTATGCATGTCAGTACAGTTGGGGAAGCAGTGACCTGGAATGGAATTCCAAAGTCTAGTAGTTCTGGGGAAGAAACTACTGGAGTAGAACGATCTTTTACATCTAGGGATCTCTACAGTGTGGGGGTGGGATTTTGCAGCTTGTCGGGTCTGTCGAGGGTGTTCACGTCGTGGGGGCACAAGTGCTTGCAGTTCTTCAGAGCATTCACCATTATAATACTTGTAGAACAGGCAGAGGGATGCAACGTTTCGACGATGGGACAGAGGCTGAAGTTTTGATGCCAGTTTAGGGCCTATCAGATTTGCGACTCTCTTTTGAACCCTGTCAAGGAGAGAGAGACTAGTAGCCGATGCACTGGCCCAAATATGACAGCAATACTCCATACATGGGCGAATAGTGGCCTTATAGAGGTACAGGATACTTTCGGGTGTTAGAAGTTTTCTAGCACGGTAGAGAGAGCCCACCTTCCTCGCAGCGGCCCTGGCAATGCCCTCGATGTAATTGTTCCAGCTCATGTTTCCTGTGAACGTTAGGCCAAGGAGCTTGAAAGACGTACTCTCAGCTAAAGAGTTGTTGGCCATTGCTATAGGTGGTAGAGAAGGTTTCCTGTAATTATTGAATGAAACCAGTTTTGTCTTGGTAGCATTGAACGTTACCATCCATTTTTGTCCCCATTCCACTACTGATTTGAGTTCATCCTCCAGTGTTTCTGCCATTACTTTAGATATATGTTCATTGGTTTTCCTGTCGTGCCTGCTATAGAGTGTGGTGTCATCAGCATATATACCCATCTCAGAGGCAATTTTATCGGGGAGGTCATTTATGAATATCAGGAACAGCAGAGGACCAAGGATAGATCCATGGGGCACTCCTGCATTTATATTATATTGTTTAGACGTACGACCGTCGAGGACAACCTGGATTTTTCTCTTATCTAAGAAGGATTTAATTATGTTAAGTATTCTACCAGTGATACCGTAAGATCTAATCTTCCTGAGGAGACCCTCATGCCATACCCTGTCAAAAGCCTTAGATATATCTAGAGCTACCGCTCTGCCCTCTCCCGCTTTGTCCAGTGAATGGTATATGCGTTCAGAGATTACAGTGAGGATGTCTGCCGTGGAACGGGCTTGTCTTAATCCATATTGATGGTCGGTCAGAAGTTTAGCATCTGTAAGGTGCTGGACTAGAGCATGGTTAATTAAGGTCTCAAATATTTTGGCAAAAAGTGGGAGGAGGCTAATAGGGCGATAATTTAATGGGTCAGTTCTTTCGCCAGAATTCTTGAATACTGGTACCACAGAAGCAGTTTTCCAGCAGCTCGGAAAGCAAGATTCATTAAGGCATTTGTTGTAGAGTTTGGAGAGAACTGGAGCTACTTCGGCTGAGCACTTTTTTAATAGCACAGCTGGGATGAGGTCGGGTCCACATGCTTTGGAAGTGTCAAGGTTTTTTATGATAGCATGCACCTGAGCAGGGGTGATTTCCAGATCGTCTAGCTTGGCGTCTGTCCGCATAGGAAAGTCAGGTAGGGGGTGGTTGGAAGGGTCCAGTGTAGAGTTGGAGGCAAACCGACTGGCAAGCATGTTAGCCTTCTCGGTTGCTGAGCAAAGAACCTCGTGATTGTTGGTTAGTGGGGGAATCGTTGATTGCCCATTATTTACTACACTGTTGTAGATTTTCCAGAAGTCACGAGTTCCTAATGTTTGTGCTTCGATGCGTTTTTTAGTGGTTTCCGTAAATTCCCTCTTAGCTGTCGCTATTTCTTTCTTAACGTTACTTCTAGCTTCTATGTACTTTTGTCTGTTTGAACTGGACTTATGTCGGTTAAACCTTCGGAATGCATGCTGCCTTTGAGCAATGGCAGTTGCGCAAGTCGAAGTAAACCATTGGGGAGAGTGGGGCTTGCTATAGAATTTCCGCATGGGAACATGCGCTTCGATTGCAGTTTTGAACCATTCAGTGGTCTCAGTTGCACACTGTTCAGCAGGAAGAGAAAAAATATTTCCCCATGGGGCGTCTCTGATAAGATCTCTGATAGCTTCCCAGTCAGCCTTTTTATAATATCTGGTTGTTTTGAGCACTGGCTCTTCAGTTTTGGGTCTAGAGTTTAGGGCGATTTCAACCATTATTACCGCATGATCAGCGTTCCCAAGTGGGCTGTCGGATTTCGTTACACAATCATCAGGAATTGTGGTCAAAAACATATCTAATAGTGATGCGTGTTGTTCTTCCTGATCAGGGAAGCGGGTTGGAAAAGTAACAATTTGCGATAGGGAGTGAGATACAGAGAAGCTATGAGTTGCGCTGCCTGCTGCATCTGTATAAGTAGAGAATCCAAGCCAGTTTTTGTGATGGACATTAAAGTCACCAAATACATGTACTTGGGCGCTAGTGTCGAAGGAGAGTGCTGTGTCTATGCTGTCAGATACTTTGTTTATTATGGTGCAGTCTTGGGTCGAAGGAGAGCGGTAGAGAAAGTAAAAGTAGCTAATGTTGTGTTGCATGATTAGTCTAAAGCACATAAAGGCTTGATCATCCGTTTCTAGGTTTGTCTCTCTAGTCAGGGGAAGGGTATTACGAATGTAAACTCCAAGTCCGTGCATATGTCTGTCAGAGTCCTTACGGCAGAGTGGGAGATATCCAGGCATGTTAAAGTAGTTAGAGGGGATGGAGGAGTGTAGGTTAGTCTCACTTAGTGCTAAGATATCCGGGGTATTTGTTAGGAGAAATGCTTCAACATCAGCTAAATTAGTTCTAAGCCCACGGATATTTGTGAATGCAAGCCTCAAGGGAGGAGGCAAGTTGAATCTGTTTGACCCTAAGCCTGGTTTAAGCTTATTTTTAGATTGTACTGTCATCATGTTTTTTAACGAGTTTCAGTTGGGTTAGGGGAAGCCGAACAGGAGGTTAAGCAGAATATCACACATGCATCACAAGTAGACCATCAGCTGACCCACCATCAACTAGGACTGTGGCCTCAGGAAAGCCCACCGGGGATGAGTGCAGGGTCCCTTTCCATGCGCGCCATGGCACTGCAAACATCCCGATATTATTCAACTGTTGATGGAGCAGCCGCTCTAAGCGCTACCAAAGAGTTAGGGCGCCTGTACTACCAGTCGGAAACAGCAGCCAGTAACTGTCAATCCGGTACCCTCAACCCATCAGAGGAAGGTCAACCCAATCTAATTGCTCAGGCATATGTGGTACTCAAGCATTCTCAAATGCCCAGCTTTAGGGGTGGGGTGTGTCGGGAGTGGGGGAAACGGCGTTCATTGCCCTAGACAAGAAACAAGATCTACCAATGGGTGTTTCTGTCGAATCACTGATAGTATCTCTGCGCCTGACTAATAGGCAAAGAAGGAGTGTGGAAGCCGGGCGATAGGCAGGACCTATCTACTCCTTAAGCAATTTAGGTATTGCAAACCGGTAATTTGTTTGAGTCACCAGCTCTAGGAAGGCTGTCATCCAAGACTGAAGAGGCCTCCCTCCTCTTTGGTTTAGTTTCAGAGTTTTCCTTCTCCTAGACGGATGATCTGGGAAGATCTACTGGGTCCGTCACCACTGAGAGGGTTTGCTCCGCGATTTTTTTTTTTTTTTAAATAACGAGGAATTTTACATCCGAAAATTGATGTTAACGTTAAAGATTGTTAAACACAATTTTACCGGAAGGTTATTAACGTCCGTTCTCTTAATCATAAATAAACCTCGTCGTATAATTCATGTATATAGATATTTAGTTTTCGATCTTGTGAGTCAATAAACGTAGTAAACGTTTAGTCTCGACCATTATTGCTTAAACTTATTTTTTTTATTTATTAAATTCTGTTAAAACGTTTTGCACGAAAAGAATGTGTCAAGTTTATCACTGCTTTTAGGTTTTTTATACGGTCGAACTCGGATATAAGAGACCGGGATATAAGAAAAGCGGATATAATAAATTTTCTCTAGTCCCAAATTAGAGCCTGTGTTAATATGCAAGGTAACCCGGATCTAAGAAACCTGGGTATAAGAGTAACCCGGATATGAGAAGTGTAGGGGTCAAATAAGAATTCTCTTATATCCGGGTTACAGTTTTGAATTTTGTTCATCAACAAGTTTTATAACACTTACAAAATCAGAGTCTTATTAAAATTCAAATTAAAAATTACAGAAAAACATTTTGTACTGGTAGCTTCATATTTAAATAGTTTTCATTTAAAAAAAGTATTTGTGTGTTTTTGTTGTTTTTTTTACACAGTGATCACCACTTATCAAGGCCCTGAAGCCACTCAGGGATAAGGGTTATTGCAAGTACATTACGTTAGTGTGGAGATTTGATGAAGTGTTTACTTAAGGGGGCGGTTCATTAGGAATTTGTTAAAGTTGGATTTGAACACATCCAAGTTGTAGTCAAGGCAGGATAGGTTGTTTTTAGCAGCTCCTGCCCAGATATGGCAATAGTATTCCATCCTTGTTTGGTTTAATTTGTTTATTCCCAAACATTCTTTAGTCAGTTTTCCCAGTATTTGACTTCAAACATTCATAATTCTTGTTTTTGCTTTGAATTTCTATATACATTTATAAAACTCTGAACCGCCTGGATTTGATTGTCTGAATCTTGTCTTCAACGATCGGGCGATTGCATCTTTAAAAAGGGGATGAGAGGTGAATGAATTAATCTCTATACTATGGGCGTTGCTCAGAGGCTAAGGGATGACTGAAGAGTTGTATGCTTCCGTTACGGTTCTAGCTGATGACATCCAAGTCATATTTTTTAGTTTGGATCTCGCTACTATATATATATAGATATATATATAGATATATATATATATATATATATATATATTAGTTTCGATGTAATAATTGATTAAGAATTATCTATAATAAATCTGTAGTCTGCATAAATTAAAATATATTTAAACGTATCCTTGGACTGGTTAACTCCGGGCGGCCTGCTTATATTAAATAAAGTTTATTTTCAAAATTAATCGGATCATGTTCTTTCTTAATACAATAATAAAATTAAGTCTTAAATCCATGGATCAATGTGAACAGGTTGTCCAACCGTAAAAGGATGCTTATTTCGAAAGCCGTTCTTAACATAAGGAGGTAAAAGGCATTTTCTTTTATTCAACCATTCCATGGCTTTCGGAATAAACACCCTTTTCAGGTTGGACAACCAGTGCTTATTGACCAATTCAGGGAACCACTAAAATGTACACAGGGTGTTCCAATGTTGAATATCTCTAGAACTAAAAAACACATCTGGTATATTTTAGTATAGCCTTACAAAAAACTTAATGCATTTAGCTTTAAAATGGGACCGCGTTCATATTACTACCATTCACAATTAAGCAGTTATGCGGACTTGGAATGTGCCCAAGGCTTTTGGAACACCCTGTATTTAAATAACGCTGTTTCGCAGAAACAAAAATTTACCATTTTTATAATTATCTAAAAAATCGCCCGACTTTCCCGGTCGAAAACTATACTTAATTAAATTTAAATGTATATCGTATCGTACTTTTTTTATTATAAAGTCAATTCTATTGATTATTTTATTGTGCCCAATATAGAGTAGTACCCCCTATCTCCAGGGAAACCCGGTCGTAAAATACGCTTGAATAGATATTAATTCATATAGATTTTAGATTTATTTTTTATAAAGCTAATAATACAGTAATTATTCTATTGTATAGAAGTTAATCCAAAAGTGAAATGGCTTGGATGCACTCAGAATCAAAACCAAAACAGCGTTTTCACCTTAATTGTTAAGTTTGAACGTTTGCGAAAAATGACATCATGACGTTTAAATTTGAGACGGTAACTAACACACTCAGTGTTGTTTAACATAATACAAGATTCAAGCAAGCAAGGACAATCCAGAGTTTTATTAGATTATCGTTTTCCATTAATAAAAAATTGCAGTTCATTTTCGGTAAAAATTTTGTTCTTTCTTTTAATGCAAGTATTTTTAATGTTTTCGTAGAAAGCTCTTCCATTATCGACGATCCAACAGGTCTCATGTATTAGGCAGAAGTGTGCGGTCATCTTTCGGCGATTGGACATACTAATTAAAACTCCCACAAGGTAGGCATACAAAGTTCTATCGCAGATAATTCAAATTCCAAACTTAATCGCATTTTTCTTTCAGACAGTTAAAAATCCAACTTTCAATAACTATTCACCATTCATGGATACTTAAACACATATAGCAGAATTTAAACATGTAAATCCGACGAGAACTATTACAGTATATTATATTTTCAGAAAGTAGGCAAATGAAAAAAAAAATTAAACGGCTGTATTGCATCAAGTTAAATTTTGTAAGACTACTACCCACGAGAACTTTTATTTTCAAACAATTAATCCTAGTATCAAACTTATATTTACTGACAAAATCAATCGGCGTCGTTTGATAAATTATAAACTGATAGAATTAGATACGTCCGATACTGAAACAAATAACGCCAGTCTTGTATAAGAGTAGCCTTTAGAGCAATTACTCCAGGTGGACAAAGACGGATTCACTCCGTGGGTTGGGGTTTCAGTAGATTCAGATTAAAACCAATATACAAAATGCTTATAAAGAAAAATTGAAGCAAATTGCAAAAAACATGCAGTTACCCCCACCTTTTTATTAAAACAAGGGCGTACACCAAAATTCAGGTAAATTCATAGTTTTCGAAAAGTTTTACAAATCCATTAACAATATAGAGTGGACACTTGCTAACGGATATTGAAATTAAAAGTTCATTCATGTCCCGTGACCAATGCCGCCCACGAAGCTCGAAAACTTCCATCGAGCTACTGAATTTTTTAAGACAAAAATACCGAGTCAAATGGCGTAATTGTCGTTACTCATGCAGAGAGCGATCCGTGCTGAAATAACGTTATTTAAAAAGCAATTTTTCACATGGGGAGGGGAGGGTGTTTTGTACTTTAACCTTACAATTGAATAAAAAAAAAAAATTAATTAAACATGGAAATACGATTTTAAAAAATAGTGCGGATCAGTAAGTGCACTAGAGCCCCTAATTTTGGTACTCTTGATTTAATACTTAATATGAATGTTTTGTTTTACAGATAGTTTTAAATATCGTAAGAAATCAAGAGAACCACCGACATTCCTAGGGTATAGCCAATTCACAAGCGATCTCAATAGTAGCACGAATATCAGATAGGAGAATGTACATACGATGCCAGGTATCTCCAGTCTTGCCGGAAATATAGATAGATATATTACGAACAACTAAATTAGGCCTATCCAAGCGATTCATTATAGAATAGAAATTTCGTGTCGTTTGAAAATATATGTATTACGCAAAGATATGTAAAAAAAAAAAAAAAGGGGGGGGGATCAACAGTCTAAAACATGTAATGCTGTAAGAGTAATTAAACGAAGAATAGATTTCGCAATGAAAGTGAAGTGGTGTAATTCTCGGTACTTCTACACAGTAAAATAATCGAGCTGCTTTTTTTAAAGACTAATAAGGGAATTAGATTAGCAAACGGCTGGTTTGTTCTAAATTCTATAGAAGCCCAAACATTTTCACTTTGACTTTATAAGTTCAATAGAATTTAACAATTCTACATTCAGCTACAGTATTCATCACGCCAGGTCGCACGTAATGGACGTTAAGACGTCACTACGAAATAAATCAGAGATAAACTGGGTACTTGTATAAAACGAGCACAGATCTTATGCAGTCAGTTGCGAGTAGTGATAAAATATCTAGTGGCAGTCCTGTAAAGTGCTAAAGTATCTCACGACTTCAAAGCCGCGAAATATATAGGCGAACGGCACTAATCATGTGAACGGTTAGCTTTTGAAAAAGTTTGATCTTTGAAGAAAAATAGCTGTTAAATCATAAACCGCTTCGACAATTTACGATATTGACTCTGTATTCTACGTCAACCGTCGGAACTGACAGTATAAAATGTCAGATTCTCTAGATTATTATTTCTTACAAGTACCGTAACAACCGCGAGGTTTTGGACAATTGTGCACAGACTGCGTATGTTATTATTTTAAACATTAACATTGAGAGTTGGATGTTCCACATGTGTTTTTCAAGCAAAAAATAAGTTGTCGTCGAAACACCCAACAAGTTAAAATGAACAACACAACGCAACTGATGACGAAAAGGCTAGCGAAACATGCGATCGCCATTGCAAAGAAGTCGGACTGAAGACTCCCGGTGATACGGGCAGTTGGCATCCTATCGCGGATCGTCAGATCATCCAATACAACGTTTGTACCACTTCCAGAGAGGTCTTCATCGTCATCCTCATAAACATAATCCTTTGGTGGAGAAAGAAACCTTTCAGGCAACCGGAGTCCGCGATCGTCGAATTCGTCATCGGGTTGAAAGTCATTTCGAATTTTCTTAGAAGCATTTGACTCGGACACCAAGAATAAAAATAAAAATAGAACGCTGAACATTTTGCGGCGTTTAAATTCACTAAAATACTTGGAGTTCATAGAATATTAAAACTAACAACTTTTCGGCAAAATATCGAAATTTGAACTTTCTTTACTGTTAAGGTCACTTATTGACAAGGTGGTTGTGAATGGTTCACGGTAACAATAGGTGTTTTAATGTGGATATATGTATTTATATCATTATAAAACTCTATAGACCTTGCTTGCTTTCTTGCAACTTGTCTTCGATGATCGGGCGATTCCGTCTATTCAAAAAGGTAAGACAGGTGTATGTATATATATATATATATATATATATATATATATGAAATTGTCTGTGTGTGTACATTTCCCTACCAAAGTACGCGGTCAGTTTTCAATCTACAGACTGGAGATTGGACATAAAGAGTATTGAGATTTAAGTAAATCTTTTTTACTGGTCTTCAGCCAGAAATTTGGCTTTCTAGGGATCAAAGTTCAGCGATTTGACCTTCAAAAACTCTACCAAACTCCTCCGCCAATGTTGGGTCTAAACACTTGAAAGTTTAGATCTAGGTTACTTGAACATGGATCAAACTTTTTAATTTGATTTACGCAGAAAACAAATGCTAAGGAGTCGAAATTGGGGCCCAAGTAAAAAAAAAACATTAACTCTACGGTCTCTACCAAGTTACTCAGCCAGTTTTTGGTCTAAACATTTCAAATTTTACATAAAGGATATGCAGTTATAGAGCAAGCTTATTAATCGTTTTATGGCCGAAAATGTTGCGGACAATTTGATCGTTGCAACCTCTAGAAAGCTATTCAGTCAATTTTGGGTCTAAATATTTTAAATTTTACATAAGGGGTATTCAGACATGTAGCAAACTGTAATCAGTTTTGGGGCGAAATTTTGGTTGCCAAGAGGCCATTATTTAATTAGCTGATTTTTACAGACTCTACCGAACTCCTCCGTGAATTTTAAGTCTAAACACTTGAAATTTTTGATGTAGGTTACGTGGACAGGAATTAAACTTTTAATATATATATTTATGTATATATATATATATATATATATATATATATATGACGATTCCAATATTGTTCCCGCTTTCTATACAAATACCGATTTCATAATAAATTACCAATTCATGTACTATTACTGATTCTGATTCCGCTTATTTATAAATCACATTATATGTAACTATAACATTGTTTTTTTTTATCCTGGTTACTCCGAAATGCATAAAACTTCTGGAAGACCCATGGAAGTCTTGTGTTAGCATGTCAATAACCCGCGTCACAACTTTTTTTATCTCCTAAATTGTCTCATAATGCCAGCCTCTAAGGTTTTTCTTTAGCTTAGGGAATAACTAAACGTCACAGGGAGCAAGGTCTGAACTGTAGGTGGGGATGGGGGGCGAGGAACTGTCTTGATGCTCTTCTTAGTCAATAAGTATTTAACAATAATGGAGTTGTTAACTGGTGCATTGTCCTGGTGGAAATGCCACTGATCTGATTTGAAGAGTTTTGTCTTCTTTCTGCAGAATCTCTTCTGTAACTCCCTTAAAGCCTCAACATCGTATTCCTTTTTTAATATTCGTCAAATCGGAACCCAGTGCATGTAGATGATTCCTGTACTGTCAATAAAGAGGATCATCATAAGTTTCTGGTTAATTTGCTCTATCTGGCCTTTTTGGATCTGCGAGAGCCAGACTGCTTCCAATGAGAACTCTGTCTCTTGGTCTCTTTCATCACAGACCATTAAAGCATCAAAAACTGTGGAATCTGAATTAATCAACTCGATTATCTCTCTTCTCTGAGCACCCTTGGGGCAAACTTTGCGAAAAATTTCCGCCTTTTCTCGTTCCTCGAGAATAATTGTGTGTACAGTTCCAATATAGACATCAAACTGTGCACTTACTGCCACTATAGGCACACCACGGTTCTTATCCATAGCTTTCATCATTTGACGAATTAACTCTGATGTTCTGACTTCCTTACTCTTCTCACACCTTTCACCGTCATTCACAGACTCCCTGCCTTCTTTTAATCTCTTATGCTACTCAAAGATTGATACTCAATTAATACAAGATGTCTCAAAAGCAATCTGAAGCATTCTATACGTTTCTATGGTACTTTTCTAAGTTTAAAATAAAATTTAATTGCATATCGTTCTTCGAAAGTGTCCTCATATCTGGTTTGCGTTTTTGAAATTCATCAGCTGTGACAAACAGGTATAAGTAGGGTGGATTACTTGGCCTTCAGGCCAAGATCAAAGTGTAGTATCTGTTCCGGCAGATGCTGCACTTGAGATGATTTGTACCGGTCGGTGGAGGGGAGACCCTCTATACTGGGACAATTATTATTTTTGGTAACCAGAGTGACCCCTTTTAGGGGAGCTGGTTTTTACCTCACATTAAAAACGGCCTTGTGCCTAATTTGCTCAGTGGGGGAGCAAATAAATACCATCTGTTCTTCAGATGCTGTACTTCTATTTCTTGTTCTCTTTCGGTGGAGGATCAGTCCTTCACGACTGAGACAATTTTTTTTATTTTTGTACCTTTTCTCCACGTTAAAAAACGACCCTGGTGTCTAACTCTGTCCCGTGGGGAGGCATAGTAAATAGGTACAGTTGATAATGTAGCTATTCTTTTAAATCTGAAATGATAAGAATTGGTCGCTCATCTCATAGGGCGTATAGCAATAACATGTTTAATTTTAAAGGGTATTCAACAGTTTTAAATGGCTGCACAAAAAATGCCTTGAAATCCATTTAAAGCACCTCGTATACTTGAAAACCGTCGTTTGCAAATAATTTTATATTATTGTAACATTTGAATATTCACTGAGATTTACAGAAAATAATGTTATCATTTGCTGTACTTTTTCCCCCCCTAAAGGAATAATTTGATTAATTATCTGAAAGGAAACGAACAATTCATAATTCGTTTTTTTTCTTGTATTTTGGGTGTGTTTTACAAAATATCGCAAAGTATGGGTTATGCATAGGGAAATCAATAGCGACATAGACGATCGGATAGCAATTCGTATTTAAGTCTAACTCGCTAAAGATTAATTAACGAGTCCGCCGATAATGAAGTAATCAATAAGTCAACCATTATAATAAATTTGAGGCAGACAGACTGCGTTGCCTGAAAACGTCATTAATTTTATTATGCTATTATTGATGTTAAAAAGAAAATATATACGTGTCTTATTTTGGGAAGTGACTTAATGTGTATAACATTTTAAATTAATATTATTTGTACTGCTCCTCTAATCTTAGATGTTATTTGCACGGGATTTCGGCCGATGTAACTAACCTTCAGGTGCCTTTTCTGAACGTCGCGAATCTATGAAGAATCGAACCGAACCATCTATCTATCCATCCATCCATTTATATCTTTCTCTCTCTCTCTCATATATATATATATATATATAGAGAGAGAGAGAGAGAGAGAGAGAGAGACTTATATGTGATATACTGAGTTCGTGTAATTCAGTAAATTTTCATATACCAATAGGTTTTAAGCCAAAAATGGTTGACTTAAGGATTAAGCTACAAAATTATCACATTTCATAATTGAGCATTAATATACTGTGTGTGCAAAATCGAAACTTCAAATGGGCTTTTCCGTAACCACATCCAAGGTAAATGTTCCTCGAATGCTTTTCTCGTTAGGGATTTCCCTCCCCCCGCCTTTTTTTCTTTCTATTCAAAAAATGCTACATTGCCTAAACTGTGTTTATTCATAAAGTCTGAAGAAATGCTGTTTTTTTTTTTCAAACGATATAATGCGTGAAATTGTCGAACTAGACATTGAAATAATTGTAACGTAAAATATATTACACTTTTTGTTGCCATCAACACCTTGTCTTGAAGTCTTGATTTTGCACACACAGTATATATATATATATATATATATATATATATATATATATATATATATATATATATAATTTAGGCAGCATCTTCTCATTTAGACAAATATTACTGAATAGTATGGAGTTAGTCTGTTTTAAAATTTTCCTTTTTATCTTCTGCAATCTCCGAATAGTCATTTTTGTGTTCTTCTCAAAATTGTATAAGTTGGATTCATAATCGCGAGCGCTTTCGACAGAAGTGCTTCTATCATCCTCAGGCATATTGTAGAAATAAATGTAAAAGTTGATTTTATAAATATATATATATATATATATATATATATATATATATATATATATATATATATATATATATATATATATATATATATATATTCATAGCCACGTGATAGCTTGTTACAAGTTAGGTGGGCGGACTTTGTAAATATATATATATATGTATTTATATACATATACACACGCATTTATATTCAAAATTTATCCCAAACATTTCAAAACATTTTGGTTGCACTCATCTCTTCCCTTCTTCTATCTATCTATCTATCTATCTACCTATGTATATATCTTCTATCTCTGTCTATCTTCTTCTCCTATATCTTTCTTCTTCTATCTATCTTCTATCTTTCTTCTATCTTCTATCTTCTTCTATCTATCTATCTATCTATATCTATTATATATTTTCTATCTTCTATCTATCTATTTTTCTTTCTTTCCTCTTCTATATATCTTCTTCTATTTATATATCTTCTATCTATCTATCTATCTATCTCTATATATATATCTACCTTCTATCTATCTATCTTCTTTCTGTTTTCTATCTTCTATCTATCTATCTATATTTCTTTCTTTCCTCTTCTATCTATCTCTCTTTCTATCTTTCTTCTTCTATCTTTTTCTATCTATTCTATCTTCTATCTACCTTTCCTCTAGTTTTCTTCTTCTATCTACCTATCTTTCTATCTATCTATCTTGTTCTATCTATTTTATCTTCTATTTTCTTCTTCTTTTTCTATCTATCTATCTTCTATCTTTCTATCTATCTATCTATCTTCTTCTGCTATTCTATCTCTCTATCTATCTTCTATCTATCTTCTTCTTTCTTTCTTTCTATCTTCTTTCTTCTATCTATCTATCTTCTATCTATCTTCTATATTTCTTTCTATCTTTTCTATCTATCTATGTTCTATCTTCATCTATGTATCTATCTATCTATCAATTCTATCTTCTATCTTCCTATTTTCTTCTATCTTCTATCTATTTTCTTCTTCTTCTTCTATCTATCTATTCTTCTATCTTCTCTTCTTCTCTTCTTTTCTTCTCTGTCTATCTATCTTCTATCTATCTATCTATATATTTATCTATCTATCTTCTGTCTTCTATCTATCTGTCTTCTATTCTATCTTCTTCTATCTATCTATCTTCTATCTATTCTATTCTATCTATCTTCTTCCATCTATCTTCTATCTATCTGTCTTCTACCTACTTCCTTCTATCTATCTTCTTCTATATATATATATATCTATCTTCTGTCTTCTTCTATCTATCTATCTATCTTCTATCTATCTTCTTCTATCTATCTTCTCTTCTCTTCTTTTATCTATCTTCTATCCTCTTCTTCTATCTTCTATCTATCTTCTATCTTCTTCTAACTGATATCTATCTATCTATCTATCTTCTTATAACTATCTATCTATCTATATATATATATATATAAATATATATATAAAGTGAACTCATTTTTCCCCTGAGAGTTTAACCTTAATAGGATTTTAAATCAAGGCATTGCATGCAAATGTACTGTGCACGCACTGCAGCACATTACTTTGCTGTTTTATAGGCCTAACATCTATCCACTTACTCGATAAACTTAGATCCATATATTTTTCTGCTGAGAGTCCACGGCCAAATTCGGTTACAATCAATGGAAGTTGTACCATCTTTTCCCTCTATTATATTCATACTCCTCCCGCGCCTACTTATCACCGGTGCGGATACGTCCACAAGGGACACTACGTGGAAGCACCGACTTGAGTTCGTAGTTGCTTTAAAAAACGGATTGGCATTTTCCGTCGGTTGAAACGCAACTTTCGATTACATCGAATTCATTGTTTACTTATGCCATTGCTTCCTTTACTTTTTTCATTTTATTTTATTTATACTGGAGGGGGAAAGTTAACGAACCGAAGGGTTATTGATGCCATTTTTTATCAGATATTCTTAGCCCACGTTCAATTTTATCTTGCTTAATTTAATATCAGATAATCGCAAGGCTCTCTTACTGAAATCTTTTCTTCTCAGCATTAAAAATACAGTTTACACAGAGAAAATCGCGTTTATTACAAATAAACAAGCAAACGAAACCACCTACCATTGGAATCCCAACTGTATTTATGCCACGTTCCTTTCTTTTTCGACATAGCTCATCAATTAACACTACCCAGCCAACATTCAGGTGAATACAGTTCAGTTCTCTTACAGAAATCCGTTCTCCTTAGCATTCTACAGTTTACACAGAAACAATCGCGTTTATTAAATACACAACAGCACGAAACGAACTAACATTAGATTCCATATTTTACATCTAACTCTATCCGTCTGCAACTATTAATTGCGTATCCAACTGTATTTATATCACGTTCATTCCTTTATCGACCTAGCATCATCGATTAACAGTTCCCAGCCAACATTCAGGTAAATAAAATTGTTTTATGTGGATAAATCTTTTGCAGAAACAAAACAAAAGACAAATAAATAAATACATTAAATACTAGCATAAAATAAACTTATTTTCATTCCAGACGCTATCTTTCTTTCTGTTTGTCTTTTTTCTTCTTCTTTTTTTCTTCCTTTTTTTCTTTTTTCCTTATTTTTCTCTTCTCCTTCTTTTTTTCGTTTTTTACTTCTTCTTCTTCTTTTCTCCCTTTTTTCTTCCTTTTTTTCTTTTTTCTTTTTCTTTTTCTTCTTTTCTTTTTTAGCCAAGTACATTTTTTAAACTCCTCCCACGCTGAAAACAAACACCCCGACACCCATTTTTTTATTATTCTTTTGTTTTGATCTACCCAAAATCACACACACCTCGAAACACCCGGCAACCCCTGGTACCCCCGCTAGTAATTAATATTATTTATCTGAAGCTTCTTTGTTTTTATGTACAACGCCTCGGGTATTCTAAGCCTATTTACATTTCTCTCACTCTGTAATACTCTTGTATTTTCTACCATAATTCTTCGAAATTCCGAATGAGGCAACCATGTCCCTTCCAATGTTATGATATGGAGCTAGAGTCAGAGAGGTGGAGAGTCAATCTTCGCGACAATGTGTTAGTTGTTGAACCAATGTAGCTACTAGTATTGGAGATACACTCTCCTACTGGACAGCTGAATTTGTAAACTACATTGGTCCTTTTCAACATGTCACTTCCCCGCGAAATGTTGTTTTTTCATTACAAGGCTTGTTGTCTGTATTTTTTTTATAATATATAATACATTTTACTTTTTACTATTATATATATATATATATATATATATATATATATGTAATTAAAAAAAAACAAGTTCTACATTTATTTCTACAATATGCTTGAGGATGATAGAAGCACTTTTGTCGAATGTACTCGCGATTATGGACCCAACTCATACAATTTCGAGAAGAACACAAAAAGACTATTCTGAGATTGGGGAAGATAAAAAGGAAAATTGTAAAACAGAATAACTCCGTGCTATTCAATAATATGTGTCTATATATATATATATATATATATATATATATATATATATATATATACGCTCCTTCAGTCTCTTACATACTATGAATACCACGAAGGCGTGCCTGCGCGTGAAATTTTTGTGACAGGAGGTGCGCAATCTTCAACCACACCTCTCCTAAGTCGACATTGTTATATACCAGTAGCAAGTGAATTGTATCTACAGGAAACTGGAAACAAATGTCGAGATAGAATTCCCAACTGGTCATCCATCTTGTACTAACCAAGTTCAACGTTACTTACCTCCGGTGATCTGATGAGAACCGGTGTGTCAATGCGATTATATAATATATATATATATATATATATATATATATATATATATATATATATATATTATCTACGAACTTGAAGATGGGCCAGCAATGGATCCATCAAGCGCTTTGAACTCGTGCCAATCAACGACTACTTGTGAATCTCAATGACAGATGAAGGATTTTATAGTCGAGAAAATGTTCAAATAGTTTATAGCATATAAACATGTACAATAAATCATTGCGTCAAACTCTATTAATGTCCTTTGATATACCAAGAGTTATTACTCTCGAAATGAATGTCCCTTCACTAGATTCAACGATAGAGTGTGATATTTTATTCAGTTTATCTCGCAGGATTAAATCCATATTGCTTGTCATTAAGTAGGTTGTTTTACTGAAGTGGTTGACAATTTATTGATTACGACAAATTACAACTGCGGTTTAGTTTGTGACACCATCACTAGAATAATTATTTTACAAACCATTTCTATCCAGCTGTGTCCTTCATCAGTTTTCATTTTCTTAAATGAATTGCCTTTGCCATAGCTGATGAACTCCCTGCACCCCTGTAGTCTAATCCTGTGGAATATCACTTTAAAAAACAAACAGGCGCTATTTCCTATTAGAGGGCGAAATGTATCTTTGAAAACTAGAAGCATTCAGCTCTTTGGTGAATTATATAAAAATACATCCCTGAATATATACAGTACTTAGCATTTCCTAATGGTCACCATCTGGGACAAGCCAGGCACAATGTCGTTTAATAGATGTGTTAACACGTAGCCATTACTGAATGGCAAGTCATCGTATATGGACAATAAGAATTACTTTTTGAAATATCTTAGTGTAAGAGGATAACTTATTAGGAAAGAGGAACAAGCAAAGAATCTATTAAAGTACAATGACTATTTATCGAGTTTAATTGAATATCCGATGTGAAATAAAAATATACCCATGCTTTTGTGACATATTTCGCACATTACGTTTAGACTTATTGTAAGTTATTAAGCAAGCGTTAATATTTTATCGATAAATAAGGTAATTCAACATTAACACTTAATTGAAGTACCGATGGTTTACTCATGGTTGTGCCCCTTGGTTAATTAAGATAATATTGGCAGTAGAGGAAATTCTTATCGTGTTGACATATTCCCCGTTGGATACACTGCTGGTCAAAAATTTAAGACCACTTTGAAATCTTTAAAAGGAAACCCATTTTTTAAAGATAGATTTTAAACTCTTCCGACTTAATGTTACTAATACTACAATCTGAAAGGTTATGGAAACAAAAAGGTACATTCCAAAAATTTTATTTGCATTTTTATAAAGTCGGGATTTTACACATGATCATAAATTATAAGGCTAAGGATATAAATTGTTAGATTTATGGTAATTCTAATATTTTTAGTTCAGTTGAGATTAGCAATCACTGTGTAAAGGTTTTACCGTGCCTAAAGCAAGAAAACTAACCGAAGTTTAGCGCTCTCGAATCTAGGATACCATAAGCAAGGTTTGTCACAGCGAGCGATAGCAGCTACGGTAAATCGCAGTAAAACTGTTATTTGCAACTTTCTAAAGAACACAGAATTATTGAAAAACAAAATCTTTTGCTACCCCCCCAATCTCTCTTGCATTGAGTAGGAGAATCAGACGGGTTGTTATGAATGACAGAGGACTTTCTTCTATTCAAATTAAGGCGGTTACAGAGGGTTGATTGCAATCCAATAACCATCAGATGACACAACAAAACGGTATGCTGAATAAAAAGCGTAAACAAATTCCTCGATTGCTTCCACGTCACAAAGTAGACCGCTTAAGGTTTGGTCGTGAATACCAAACTTGGGACGTTGCGAAATAGAAAGTCCTGTTTCTCATGAAAAAAAAAATCAATTTAGATGGCCTTGTCGGCTTCCAGCGATATTGACATGAGAAAAAACATGCCACTTGAAATATTTTCCATACGTCATAGTGGTGGAGGGTCCGTAATGGTAGGGCTTGCTTTTTCTTACATAGGGACGATGGAGCTCCAGATGATGTAGGGTCGTCAGACAGCAGCTGGTTATGTTAGCATGCTAAAAAAAAGCACCTTTGATGATGGAGAGTCATCGTTTGTCTGGGGATGGATGGTTATTCCAACAGGGTAATGATGCAATTTACACTGCAGGACGGACCTTGAGATTTCTACAAGAAAATACTCCATCTCTTGGGACATTCTGCATACTCACCGTACTTGAACTCAATTGAAAATGTTTGGGGATGGATGACAAGAGAGATGGTTATCGAAATGGTAAACAATATATATTTTTATGAGGTAGTCATCACTTATCAAAGCCCAGAAGCCATCGGGGATAAGGGTTATTGTGTGTACAGTAAGTTAGTGTTGGAGATTTGATAAAGTGTCCTACTTAAGGGGGTGGTTCAAGAACCTGTTTACATTGGAATTGAAGACATCCAGTCTGTAGTCGGGTGGGAAACAGGCGTGCATTTCTAAGAAAGAAGCTCTGTTTATGGAATCCACGTCTTGATTTTGGCACAGATAAGGAGTGGGGAAAATTTTTGACAGTGGTGTCATCTAGGCGCGTGTTTATCGTGAAAGATTGGCGAGAGGGACCAGAGATTAGAGCTCAGACGAACACATGCCATGGTAGTAACTATAAAACAAAGACAAGCTCGAAACGTCTCTCCTGTAGGAGAGAGGTTGCAGGGAAGAGAAAAGGGAGTCACCCACTAGGAAACGAAGCCTATTTTTACTCTGTCAAGGCAGGATAAGCTGTTTTTAGCATCCTGACCAGATGTGGCAGCTGTACTCCATCCTTGGACGTACTTGGCTTATATACAGATAGAGAATTGCATCAGGGGTGAGATATCTTCTGGAGCGGTAGAAGGATCCTACCGTTTTTCCAGCGACATTGGCAACTGACTTGATGTACAAAAAATGAACTTCGTGAAGCCATCTTCAGAAACTGGAGCAGGGTCCCGAGCACCTTAATGGAAACTCTTGTTTGTAGCATTCTCCAAAGAATTTTTGAAGTCATCAAAAACAGTGGAGATAGAACTCATTAAGTTTGATTGTTGAATGATTTCGTACACTTTTCATACACTTTTTGTACAATTTAATAGAGTTTTTGTCTCTGGTCTTATAATTTTGATCATGTGTAAAAAGCCTAATGTAATAAAAATGTAAATTTTAAAAATAGATCTTTGGAATGTAGCTTTTTGTCTCCATAACCTTTTAGATTGTAGTAATGGTTACCTTAAGTCGGAAGAGTTTAAAATCTATCCTTAAAAAAAGTTTTTTTAGATTTTTAATTGGCCTTAAATTTTTTATCAGCAGTGTATTTGGTTATCTCTGAAATGCTTGCCAGATCTTCATTTATTTTAACGCGTAAAACCGGAGAAAACATTCTTCATCTGTTATATAAATCCCACCTGTCTGCTTAAATGTATGTATGTTTATATATCTGCCTAAAACTTTCGACAGAGGCGACGGATTCTTACGAGATTGGTATCGTTTTGAAGCTCGACCCTTCCGGCGACAAAGATCGAAAAACTGGTTAAAACAATAATTCATTCGCCCCCAACTGGACACTTTTCTACAGGTAGGGGTTGCTTTATTTTTTCGAAAGTCATCCCCACTTTTTGACCGACTTGCCCTAATTTAAACCTACGTCACTTCTGGTTTGGCAATAGGCACAACAGCAAAGACGTCATGTTTTTCACGTTCTTTTCCTCCTTAACGGTACAGGTCCGAACCTGCCTGCCTACTACCACTTTTTTTTTTTTAGATGTTTTTTTCTCAACACACCTTCAAACACCCGGGCAAGGCTCAGTACCCAGTTTAGTCTATTATATAAATCTCACCTGCCTGTTTTAATGTATGTATGTATGTCTGCCGAAAACTTTCCATAGAGGCGATGAATTTTGAAGCCCGAACATTCGGACGACAAATATCCAAGGATTGGCTAAAAACATTGATTCCTTCTCTAGACACTTTTCAACAAGGAGTGGATGCTTTTTTGGCGATATTTTCGATTGACTATCTTTAATTTAAACATTCGTCACTTCCGGTTTGGTGATGTGCGCAACTTTTTTCACGTTTTTATCCTCTTTTCGATCAGGTTTACAGCCTTTCTTCCTACTACTACGTAGTTTTTTTTTTTTTTTTTTTGCTCAACATACATCTCCCAACACCCGGGCAACGTCGGGTTCCCCACGCTAGTTTGTAGTAAAATAGTTTTATTTTAACATATTCAAGTTATGTGTTGGGACACAGGATGAGATAAGTTAACGTAAGAGTCGAGGCACCACCTTCAACCTGATGATCAGCGAGTGCCGTACATTGTTATGCGTATGTTATGTTTACATGGGCAAATATGTAAGACTGAAGAAATCATGGATTACAATAGAAAAATTCCAGCATGAAAAGTAATATGGTGAAGCTTAAATAGGAAAAAGTAATGAACTAGTTAAAACTGGAAGAAAAGGACAAGATAATCTAGTAACAAA
Organism: Euprymna scolopes; assembly: GCF_053919585.1. Classification (NCBI taxonomy): domain Eukaryota; kingdom Metazoa; phylum Mollusca; class Cephalopoda; order Sepiida; family Sepiolidae; genus Euprymna; species Euprymna scolopes. The sequence goes on along the minus strand of NC_136493.1, from coordinate 39,658,953 downwards.
TATAAATGTATAACTTTATTGCAGCATTATGATTCTTAAAAATTCAATTTATAACAATTGGTTAATTATAGAGAGGAAGATTATGTTCTCAATTTTATTACATTGAATTGTTTGAGTAATAAAGAACTTTATGGTACATTCGAATATTTATGTATCTTATAGAGTTCAAGTGAGAGACACCAGGTAGTGGGCCACTTAATTTAAGAAAGTAAAAAAAAAAAAAAAGTAGAAAGCAACTAAAATGATAAAAAAGCTCCAGTTTTCAGCGTTTAAAAGCGTCTTAAAGAGGAGATTCGAGAAATTTTATAGGCACTTTTGCCTCTTTGATAGTGAACAAAGGACGCGATTATATAAATATATGGGTATAGTCGCTAAGGCATACGGATGAAGTCAGGTTAGTGTAAAATTTATCACACTTCAAAATTGTATCAATTAGACACAAAAATCTAATCGTTTTTAGCAGAAAAAAAGTGTAAACTAGACACTAAACGTAATAGAATTAAAACTTCCAAGTTTCTGTTTTATTCAAATCCTGTAAAAGGTACAATAATTTTCCCTTTTAAGTTTTCGTTAAATCCTTGGATGTTTAAGGTTTGTCGATATTGTTCGTTAATACTAAGTTTTAACCAATTGAATTTTAATTCCTTACATTTTTTACAATCGCCTTAATTGTTGAGAGTTTTACAAAAACTGAATAGTTTAGTATTCAACAATGTATCTATACAAAAAATTAAAAACACGAAAAAAATTTAAAATTATAAATTTTATTAGGAATATTAGTTGGTTATACTTTTACAAATATCCTTCAGGTGTTGGTCTAATCGAAGTCAACACTATTTAAAATTTGAAGCTCTCAATCAAAAAAATGCGTTGCAGCATGTTGTAAGTTATATGGTTCTACACCATATGAAGAGGGACGGTAATTACTTATGCTTATATATTTTAAAGTTAAACATTAAGATCCAAGGTACCCTGAAATACCGATGTGTATAGATAAGTGTTGATAAATATAGGTTTACAAAACCTGGAGTGCTTAAACTGCAATTTATAACGAATAAAAAAACTTTGCGCCCTTAGCATTAATAGTACAGCGTTTTAAAATATCGAGGAGAGCAAAGTTTACTTAAAAAGGATGTACCTAAAGTACGGAGTTTATTTTCTATATGAATAAACAAATGGTAAAACAAGATGCTTGCAAATGTCATTACGGCTGAAAGTCGAAGGCGCTTTACGTTTGAAGCGATTTTAAAGAAAGTTATACAAAGATAAAGTATACAGCGTTCAGACAGAAAAATACTTTAAAAAGATAAACGTTCTTATGCAAAATACGCATAGAAAAATTCTGCGAGGAGTTAAGTAGTTTCATTGTAATCCAAACGAAAAAGAAAGGTTAACGATAAATTTTGAAAGTTTATAAAGACTAGCTATTTCGGAAGTCTTCTCACGCCTTTATTTCCTAAATTGGTCTACTTCTAAATTAGAGGGCCAGTTTTATTTTCGTTCCCGAAAAGAAATTATGCCTATATGTTGGGTCATTAGGACAGTTTAAAGTATTAAGGAAAAGGCGTTGGTCGAGCAAACAAGTAGTTTTGTTAAGCGTCGTAAATCCAAGTACTGAAATTAATCGAAGTTAGCATATACCGTGTAGACAGTTTAGAAAAGGCTGCCTTTGATGGTTAAGTAAAAATGTACATTTGTTATATCAAAGACCCGAGGTAACCGTTACTGAATTTTACGACAGCCAATTTCACTGAAACTTATGCCACATCTAACATTGGAAAAATGAATTCACATTTTATGTACAGATGTGTTGGTTGGTATAAAGCAGTATTGATAAGCATCGACAAACTGGTCAAGTCAAATTTAATAGATGGCGACAGTATCAAGTAAGTCAATCCTATCTTGTTGGTTCAGCGTAAATATGAAGTTACGGCAACAATGTAATGTTAGACGGGATTCGCAGAAATCAAACTATACAAATTAACAAGGTTCTAAAAAAAAAAATAAAAATAAATAAAATGAGATTAAGTTTTGAAACAGTCTCATTTCAAAATAGTTCGAAGTTAATTATACTTGAGAGTCAAAGACGACCAATAATTTCAGTTTTAAAGATTAAGACAAATTAACGATAACCCTAAATATTAGTTCCGGGGCGGTGAAGTGGTTTGCGGTAAAACCTCGTACCATCTTTAATACTAAAAGTTTGTGACCATCTAAAGTAAAGAAATAAACGTAATTCTTCATTAACATATTCTCGACAAAGTAAAAGAAACGAAACAAAACTAAGTTTCTAAACGCCAAAACTACGATTCGGTAGTAAAGAGTCTGCGAGTTTAAATTTTATGCCAGCGTTCCCGTATGTTGATTGTGCTATAGAATTACAGAAACCAGTACTTCGGTTTCAATCTCCAAACGGCTATTGAACTACTAAGAGCCCTCCAGTTCAGGCACAGCATGTACTTCCTTTATGCTTCGGCTTTTCTTTGCATCTGTTTTTTCTGTACGTTTTACTGCACCAGAACGCGTTTGTTGACGAGAGATCCAAAAAGTACGAACGTAGTACAAGAGTGAAGCAAATAGCAAAAGGCTTATTAAAATAGTTATTGAAATCGCGACGTAGTCAGGAGATGCAGTTTTTTTGATAGCCACTTCATTTACTCTGGTTGGGTTAGAGTCAGCAAAGGTGAAGTCCGAAGTGCTTTCAAAGACGTATCCGTCTTCGTCTTCGTCATAGTTTTCCATCGGTAGCACCCAAACAGGTTTTTGCGAGGAGGGTCCAAGCCCACTGGATTCTGAGTGGCGTTGTATCTTGTTCTGCCGTCTATGAGATGAACTTGAACTAGAGACAATCAAAAGAAATAAAAATAGAAATATCCTAGGCATGTTCTTTTTATATATGTATATATATATGAAATATAACTGAATCTATCCCGTCGTAATTATCGGTGGAGCACTTCGGGCCGCTCGCTTTTATTTAATGCGAATTATTTATAGCGAAAAGTAGACGGGAAAAACAGTTCTCATTTCCAAACTGTTTGGAATAGTCTATATTCAGAACAGGTTATTAAATTTATTTATTTAAAAAAATGCGTGTTTTTTTTTTTAGTTTATTAATTATTTTTTATATATATATATATATATATATATATATATATATATATATATATATACATATATATATATATATATATGTCGTAATCGCTCGCGATTATGGACCCAACATATACAATTTCGAGAAAAACACAAAAAGCACTATTCGGAGATTGGAGAAGGTAAAAAGTAAAATTGTAAAACAGAATAATTCAATATTATTTGTCTAAATGTATATATACATATATGTATATATATGTATATATATATATATATATATATATATATATATATATATATATATACATACAGGGTGTCCGTAAAGTTACTATACAGCCTTACAAGTTACTATACAGACACCCTGCAATATATTAACAGTACAGTAAGATATTGTATTCTAAAACAATAATACTGTATAGTAACTTTACGGACACCCTATGTATGTATATATATATATATATATATATATATATATATATGAAAATGTATGTATGTACATGTATGTATGCATATACATATGTATGTACATGTATGTATATATATGTATGTACATGTATGTATGTATATATATGTATGTACATGTATATATGTATGTATATATGTATATATATGTTTGTATATATATGTATGTATATATGTGTATATATGTATGTATGTATATATGTATATATGTATATGCATATATATATGTATCTATATATATATGCATATGTGTATGTATATGTATTTATGTATATATATGTATATATAATTATATATGTATGTATGTGTATATATATGTATATATATATGTGTGTATGTATATGTATATATATGTATGTATATGTATATATGTATTCATATGTATATATATTATATATATATGTATATATATGTGTAGATATATATGTATATATATTATGTATTGTATATATATATGTGTGTGTGTATATATGTATGTATTGTCTATAGATGTGTGTATATATATGTATTGTACATATATATGTGTATATATATATGCATGTATTGTATATATATATGCGTGTATATGTATATATTGGATATATATGTGTGTGTATATAATTGTATATATATGTAAATATATATATGTATATATACATGTATATATATGTATATATATGTATATATACATGTATATATATGTATATATATATGCATGCATATATATATGTATATATATGTATATATGTATATATATATGTATATATATACATATATATATACATATATGTATATATGTATATGTATATGTATCCTAGCTGTACCCGGCCATGCGTTGCTGTGGCTCAGTTTGTTAAAATGGAACACATGTGAAAGTAGAGATAAGTTTGATTCTTTTTTAAAGAAAATGTTCAAATTATTTTTTAACAGATGTTAAGAAAATAAACAGAAAAATACTTCCATCATTAATTATGCAAAAAAATAAATAAATAAAATGTTGATTTAGTGTTTCAATATGCTTATAAATTACGATAAAACTTGCTGAGTATGCACTGTTTTACGGTTGTTGTAAAAATCGAACGGAAACTTCAATTTTTCTTCTTTTTAATATTTCTTAATTTTTTAATTGTGCCCCCCTCAAACGATTATAATCAAAACAGTAACATTCAACAATTGTACTTTTTGTATATAAAACACAAAAATATTTATTAAAAGATTTTTTTTTTTAAAAGTTAATAACGAAAGGGAAATAATTCCATTTTTAAACGAAAAAGTCAGTTTGGTATATCTTTTTGTTATTTTTTACATAAGACCAGCTTACCATTCACATTGGAAATGTCGCCATTTATAGATTGTCGGGTACATTTACAATGAATAAACACTCCAATCTAGAATATCAAAATTTTTGTAGGAATTTTTTACACCCCTATCACGAAACTGCGAATAGAATATAAAAAACTCGTAATTTCTTTTTTAAAAGTGGGTTGTTTATTTTCTTTATGGATTATACTTCCAAAATAAACTATTAAAGTTGTTTTAAAAGTAATAGAAATATTTTTTTTTAAACAGTAATGAATTTTACGAACTCAATATTTTTCAATTTTTAAACTTTAAAAATCTATCAAAATTTTTCTATCAATTCTTTTTTTACGATATTTTCAGCGTCAATGTGAAATGTTATGCTCTTTCCATTAAACCGAATATAGTATTTTAGACAAACGTTTTTTTAATTCACGCCCCCCATTTTAAAGTGTCTAGTAAAAAGTAAATAATTAATTTACAAACCAAAGTTTTATATATCACAAATTGAAGAGAAAAGGTCAATAAGTAATATATTCAAATTTAAAACAAAAAAGTAGTGTTATTTTAGAAATTTACCTGTAAAGTTCGAAGTTTAAAATCTTTTTTTAAACCACGTGGTTTGTTTTTTCTTTTGTTTTTATTTTATGAAACCTTGGTCCTTGCTCCTTTAATTGAACAAAAAAAATTAGGGCTTGAATTACATTTTACGAGTAGTTATAAGCTTGGAAAGACAGGGGGTAGAATAATTCACGCCTCCCATTTTGAAATGTCTATTAAAAAGTAAACAATTTATTCACGAAAGTGTTATATATCACAAATTGAAGAGAAAAGGTAAAAAAAATAATATATTCAAATTTAAAACAAAAAAGTAGTGTTTTTTAGAAATTAACCTGTAAAGTCCGAAGTTAAAACCTTTTTTTTTTAAACATTTTTTTTTGTTTTTAATGAAACCTTGTTCCTTGCTCCTTTAATTGGAAAAAAAATTGGGCTTGAGTTACATTTTTCGAGGAGTTATAAGCTTGGAAAGACGGGGTGGAATTATTCACAATTTTCCCGAAATTTCTTACACACCTACCAATCTACCCATGTTAAGAACGGTTTTCGGAATAGACACCACTAACCTTGCCAGAATACCCGAAAAGCTATTAAGTTGACGTGTAGAATGTGAACGATGAGTTGGACGTAATGTAAAAATGTACCGAATTTAAAAGGGAACGAAATTCAAATTTCCGTTCCACTTTTAAAACCGTAAAGCAGAGCAGTCTATGCAAATTTTACCTAACTTACTGTATTAATGCTATTTTTTTAAACAAGAAAAAAGGTAAACTTCCAGATACGCTACTACAGAATACCGACCACTCTACTTTGTTTTTTATAGGTAATTGAGGTCGCTGACAACGAATATGATAGTCAAACTTGGGGCAAATTTACCGTTTGCATGGTGTTTACCCCTGGACCCACGAACTTCTTTCCACCATTTTGCAGCTTCCGTTTATGCTACGCGCATGCACGCTCTAGCATAAACGACGGCTTCACCAAGCAAACTACGTTGGGGGAGGGGATTTTTTCCAGGACACAGAATTTTCAAAAATACATTATAGCGCTTTTTGGGTTGACAATTTAAAATTAGCTGAAAAAGAAATAAAATAAGAAAAGGAAAGCACACCAAGTTGGAGTCGGGGGGTAATTTATCTGTTTTTTTTTTTTACCTAGAACATAG
>NC_136493.1:39629900-39642400 GCF_053919585.1 Euprymna scolopes | reverse complement strand
TCGATAACCATACTAATCCCATGAAAGAAGGGCCGGCGATTTTGACTCAAGTTCACAACTCACACAACCTAACATCTCAAATAACACTGAGAATATTTATCATTACACAAGTTGAAAGATCCGACATATAAAATCAACTGTATGTTCTTTGATATGACAGGTTTCTGTTCGAAATAAATGTTTATATTTAGAGCACAACTGAATTATATTACTTGGATTTTGTATATTAAACTTTAATTAAACTGTTATATATGAAAATAATTTTATAAAATCAAAGATAGGTTCTCTACAGTGCAAGGTAGTTTATAATTTCTTGTTACCTAATTACTTCGTGAGGCACGTAAGCCTCCCCCATGGTGGTGCGCGATTGTTCTCCAACTAGAGCAGGCAAACAATGGATTTGATGGAAAACTGGTTGATTTCTCCGATTTCGTAAGCAATCGTATGGGAGTGGGAAGCATTCGTTGTTCCTCATTTAATCCCTGGAAACCTCTGGTATATATATATATATATATATATATATATATATATATATATATATATATATATATGTGTGTGTGTGTGTGTGTGTGTGTGTGTGTGTGTATGCTTCTACCTTTATACCATCAACGCTCTGATACTCATCTGTCATCAATTGAAATTGACGGTTCGAGCCTCGGGGAGGCTTCATGTTTTGACAAGCTTCTGGGCTTGATCTTTATTCCCGATCTGAAATGGAACACGAATATCAAATACATTGCCAAGGTCGCTGGAAAAAATGGTGGGATCCTTCTATCGCTCTAGAAGATATCTCACTCCTGGTGCAATTCTTTACCTATATAAAACGATAGAGTACTGTTGCCACATCTGGGCAGGAGCTGCGAGAACCAGCTTGTCCTGCCTTGACAGAGTTCAAAATAAACTTCGTATGTTAGTGGGAGATGCCCTTTTCACTTCCTTGCAACCTCTTTCCTACTGAAGAAATGTTGCAAGTCTGTCCCTACTTTTTCGTTATTTCCATGGTAACTGCCCATCCGAGCTTCCATCTATGGTTCACCTCTCGTCAAACTTTCACGAAAAACACTCGACTAGACAAAACCACTATCAATAATTTCCCACACTCGTTATCTGTGCCTAAATCACTAGGTAGATTCCATGAACAAAGCTTCTTTCTTAGAACTGCACGCCTGTAGAACTCTCTTCCGATGGCCTACTTACCAGCTGACTACAATCTGATTGTCTTCAAGTCCAATGTAAACAAGTTCTTGATGCAGTAATCCAATTTACAAACTTCCTACTACTTATGTTTACTACGCTATAATCACATTGACTGATGTATATCCATTAACCCTTATCCTCGAGTGGCATCCGTGCCTTGATAAGTGGTTATTCCTGTGTAATATTTATATATATATATATAGATAGATAGATAGATATATGTAATATATATATATATATATATATATATATATATATATGAATAAAGAAAAAAATTATGTATTTATGTATAAAGAAATATAATTAAAGCACTTACTATTTCTGCCAAATTTAAACTTTCAGTTAAATATTTGTATTATTCGAATTTGTCAACTAGGCTCCAACCACTGTCCCATCGCCGCAATGTTGCATCCCTGTGCCTGTTTTACAAGTATTTTAATGGGATGTGCTCGGATGAACTCATTGCACGTGTGCCCCTCCCTCAACGTACATATCCCCAATAACCCGCTTAACAACAAAATTTCACCCCTTCACTGTAGGGGTCCCTAAATGCTAGAAAGCTTTCTACTCTGATAGTTTCTTCCCTCGAACAGTTAGATTTTGGAATTCTTTCCATCTTACCTGATTGCCTGACTCTGCTCGTATGCACAGGTTCAAATGTAACGTCAACAAACATCTTGTTAATCTTTTTCAGGCAGGGTCCCAATTAGTAGCCCCTTACATCCAAGTGACGATATACCTTGTTTGGGCTGACGGTAAGTAAAAGAAACTTCTGTTCTAATCTTGAGTGTAGTTCTTACAACGTTTCGGCTGGAGTAAACTTCGAATTTCTTCAGATTTATCGGGTTTGAATTCGATAATCTTTATATCGGACAAGGGGCTGTGAATAGAATTTCCAAATGAACCCTTTATTTTATCCACAACGATAGCCTGCTTTCGTTTTTTTTTTTCAGTCATGATCTGGTACATGGTTTGCTTTGGTTGTTTTTTTGTTTTACGGCATATCAACCCTTTTCAGGTTATTTAATGCCGAATGCAGTGATTTTGAAGAAAGTTTTTAATAGAATATATTTGGGTTTTTTTGGAGTTTTTTTGTTTGTTTTCAAGTCAGTTTCTATTTACCCTGTAGTTGGGACCCTAACAGGTACTACCACTCCGGGTCAGAGTAGACCTGGGAGCAATGGCAATTAAGGGGGGGGGGCCACACTCCCCAAAGCCTGCAGGCTGGGGCCTCACCACTGGATATAGTTTAAGGTCGTATCACCGGGTACATGTACTAAGTATTTTAACTGTGTTCTTACTACGCTTGCAATGAGGATTAACCGTTCTTCTCCAATAAGAAACTGATTATTACTTTCTTTTAAATCAATTACGCCTGTCTGTTAAATTAAAGATTCCGTTCGAAACCGTGTACAGATGCAAAGTAAAAACCATAACAAACCTTAACAATTCTTTAGGTTTAAGCATTACGCCTTTGTGTAATAAGAGGAAGGTGATGTGGATAGTCTTTCTAAAATAGTTGATACATTTACGGGTCCTGGATATGAGGCTTAAATTATATCCAGTGGTGAGACCCCAGCTTGCGGGCTTTAATTGCTATTGCTCCCAGGTCCACTCTGACCCGGAGTGGTAGTACCTGTTAGGGTCCCAACTATGGGTTAAATAGAAACCGACTTGAAAACAACAAATAGATTCTATTAAAAAAATGTTCTCCAAAATATTTGGATTCGGCATTACATACCCTGAGAAGGGTTGATATGCCGTAAAACAAAAACAACCAACCAACTTCTTACGTTTAGGAGAACAAAATAACTAGCCCTACACTATGCATTTACCATAATACCGCAGTTACTCTATCGGCTTAATTAAAAACAAAAATGTGTTTATTTTTATTTACAAAAATGAACAAGTCAACAGTTATATAATATTTTATTTGTATTTTTATTTTTTCTATGGATGAAATATGATCTGACAAACTTCAAACCCTCAAAACTAAGAAAAATAAATAAACTAAACGAAATACTAACAACATAAGTAAGGATCTCCAATCATTGATAAATATAGGCCACTAGTATTTTCCGACAAAAAAAAAAATTAAAACAAGTACATAAGTCTCTAATTGGAAGTGGTGATAAAGTAGGATGTCGAAGTAGGAATTAGATCGGAATTAGATCAGGAAAGGATAGTGTTTTTGAGATTTATTAGTTTATCTGTGAATTGTCGTAGCTTTTAATATAACTCAACTATGATTTTTATACCTCATATGAATTTTTTTTAAATGCCACCTTCTATAATATAAATCTCACCTGTCCGTCTGTTTAAATGTATGTATGTATGTATGTACGTATGTCTCGCAAAAACTTTCGACAGAGGCGGACGATAAATATCTAAAAAATGGCTAAAAACATTACTTCTTTCATCCTCAACTGGGCACTTTTCTACGGGATGGGGTCGCTTTTGTCGCCAATATTTTCAAAAGTCATCGCCTCTTTTCGATTGTCTAGCCTTAATTTAAACCTAAGTTTGACGATGGGTGCAAGAGCAAAGACGTCACGTTTGTTTTTTCACGTTCTCTTCATCCTCCAGGGTACGGGTTCGAGCCTGCCTACTACCACACCTCCAAATACGTGGGAAATGCTGGGTACACAGACTATTAGAAAAACAAACTTCAGTTTAACCCGGATATAAGAGATCTAGAATATAAGAAAACGGATATAAGAGAGATTTTCTCTGGTCTCAAATTAGAACCGGTTTTAATGCACAGTGTAACCCGGATATAAGAACCCCGGATTTAAGTGAAACTCGGATATAAGAAAGTCGAAGGGATAACTAAGAAGTAGTCTCTTATATCCGGGTTATAATGTACTTTGTATAAAAGGGAATTGGTCATCTCTGAAAACATGATTTCGTAAGGGTTGTTAATTTTTTTCAGAAAACCAAATAACATTATATAATATTTTATTAAATGAATAAAAAAAGAATTCTGGTAATTTCGATATAAGGCACTTTCTCAAAAAAATTTTTTTTTTCCATTCACTTTTCAATTTATTTAAATTTAAAACACCTGCGCATCTAAAAGAACTTATTTCAAACATCGACTCTCCTAAACAATTCGCTAAAAAAAAAACTTCCTACAAATAAAAACAATATATATATATAAGATAAATGAATAAAGGAGAAAACCAGTTTCTTGCCGTTAGACGTCAAACAGTAAATCGTCTAACAGATTAACTCACAAATTACAGTAGCGATGGAATTTATCCAATGTTTATTTCGTAATACAAAGATCAAGATTATTTTATCTTCAATCCTTGTTTTGGTGTCGCCTTCCAAATGTTACAGAACGTCAGATAACATTCAGCCAGATCCGGACTTCAACGGATCCCATGAAAACGGCTTGTTATGGCCAATGGCTCACTCATTTGATGACGACGACGAAGATTTTCATACTTCCAGGAATGACACTCTCTTCGGAGAAATCAGTCCATATGAGTTTTTTGCAGTAAGTTTGGCGGTTTTTCTTGGTGTTTTGACCGTTGGCTTTGTCTTTTATTACATTATCACTTGTCGGCTTCCACGTCTAAAAGACTGTCCAAATACTTGCACAAAAACTGGTGTGACAGAGGAAAGCAACGAAATTAGCCTAGAAGCGTATCCTGAAAACAAATAAGTGCGAGATTGTTTCTCGGTTACGGTAACAATTAACCAGTGACTTTTTTTAATTTTAGTGTTTACGCCTGCGGCTCCAATATCAATTCAGTTGATTGATCGAATACATACCGACACGTACTATGGAGGCAACAAATTCTACTCAAGTTGCTGTTAAATCTGGTTTTGTTCTATGATACTTCAGAAGCCAAACATCCTCTCGCTATTTATCTAATAGTATATTTGTTCAACGTATCGAATACAATGAATATTTCCTAATTCAGATCGTTTTGCTATAAAAAGAACGTTATGTACCAAACAGATCGAATTAAACCTATTTTTGTTTGCTTTCACCGGTAAACAATGGATATATTCAATTTTTGTCCAGAATTCATATTATATTAAATATTTTATACAAATTTTAAGCGATTTTTTTTTTTTTTTTTTTTTTTTTTTTTGCAATGTCTCGCTTTTACATGTGATCAAATAGCTTTCTACTATCTTAAAATTTGATTTACAGGGTTATTCAAAAACCAAGAGACTTTATTCAAAAATCAAGAGACTTTATAATTTCATTTATTCAACACCTGTTATTACTTGGTAGATTAGGTCCCACATTTTTCTTTTGAGATTTTCAAAAATTTGCACATCCTCCCCATTTAAATTTTCCAAAACATTACCAACATTAATTTTTAATTCTTCCCTAGTAACAGCACGAGGTCTTATGGCGAGTATCTAGACTTAACCATACTAAAAATTTTTTCTATAGGGTTAAGGTCGGGGCTGTAGGGGGGAAGATATACAACTTCAATCTGGTGAGATTCTAAAAACTCTTTAACAACAATTGTCTTGTGGATTGGGGCGTTATCCATTACTAAGACTACATTTCTCCTTAAAACACCCTCATTAACAACCCCGACGAGAAACTCAAAAAACCTCTCCCCATTAAACGATCCATCAATCAGTTTGTAATAGGATATGCTGAACTGTGAAATAATACAGCAGGCTGATAGGTTTTGTCCTTTAGAAGGGAGCACATGAGTAACTGGGCTTACACCAATTTGCGAATATCCATAATTTTTGGATGTGTGCAAATTAAAGCCTGTTTCATCCAGAAACAAAACTTCGGTTTCGATATCCCACAAAAGCCCTGGCGTATTCTCTCATTTTTTCACGGTGATTATTTGTGTTAACGACAGCTGCCTTCCTCTTCAGCCTTTTTCTTGTTAGCCCCGCTTCCTTCAAAAGTCTGCAAACGGAGGTTTGATTCGGGGTAAATCCAAATTTTTCTTCAAACTTTGTTTGAATCCCTTTTTGAGTTAACGACTGGTCTTCATTAATAATATTTTTAACCTTGTTTACCAAGTCAGGATGCTGTGTGGTAGGTCGCCCTGATTTTCCATAATTCTCAGAATAAGAGGAATCTGAATTTTCTCTTATCTTTGAAACTGTTTTATACACAGACTTGCTCTGTCCTGTCATCTGCATAATTTCCGTTGCAGGTACATTTTGCCCAACAAGCCTTTTTATTAACTCAAAAAGAGATTCATTCATCATTACTCTGGGTTTCTTGTTAGCAGAACCATCCGAGTTCATATTGTTCTCCATACCTTGATTTGATTCTACCATTAAGGGTAAAATTATAATTTTTTTTTTTTTTTATATCTGAAAAAGTCTTTATATTTTTGAATAACCCTGTATTTAGATTTTTTTTTCTTTACCTTCGCCCTGTTTTCAAAATGGCGTCACGAGACAGTCGCTTGACGGGTAGTTATATTTTTCTTCCTTGAAACTACTTGATCAATTTATTTGATTTTTGGAATAAAATATTTTTGTAACAGATACGCATAGCACACGAATTGTTTTGGTATTGTCCTCTTGAGAAGCACCATATATTTTACTCTTATGCAGTTGAGATGGTGTTTATTTCCTATTTGGCATTCTTTATATATTCAATAGAATTATCAGTTGTGCTCTCATAATGTTACAACTCTATTCCACGATGCAAGATTTCGAGTGCTAAATATTGTATTAATGTAGTCTTCTGTTCAGACACATTAAGTGTAAATAACAAAGATTAATAGTGCCCCTTGTAAGAAATTCTGCAGAAATAAGCAAGCTTCTCATTGGGCGGTTTGTTCGCCCATGATTTTGTTTGAACCTATTAGATTGTTTGTTCTTACTAGGTACTGAGGCTATTCTTGGCGCCAAGAGTACCCTCGGCAGTAAGTAAGAACAATCTATCTGATAGGTACAAAATCGTGGGGGGGGGGTTAACCGCCCAATGAGGAGCCTACTTATTTTTGCAGAATTTCTTACACCTTTCTATTTAACTCCTCAAACCAAAGCATATTGCCACTTGGTACATAGGGCACTATTTGTGATCGTATCTAACAAGAGTGAGTTTATTCACATTTAAACGTCTATAGTTTAGTACAACCAGGGAAGCACGAAACTGGCGGGGGGGGTTAATTCCAAATTTTAGCCGTCCGAAAGAGGCTATCAATGTATAAGGCTTTTTTGTATCTAGGGATATCGACTTAAGGGGTGGGATTTTTTTGCTTGTTGGGTAAATTGGGCGCATGTACATCGAGAGTGCTACCAGTGCAGAACACGTTTCATTAAAGTACCAATAAAAATTGCACAGGAATGCGATATTTCTGCGGTTGCGCTAATGTTAGTGTTTTTCCGATAGTACAGGACCCATTACATTTGGAACTTATGTAATAGACACTAGTGGCAGATGCTCCAGTTCACATGTGGCAACAAAACATAATATATGGAGGAGTTGTGGCTTTTAACTATATATGGTGGTGTGATTTACAACTTATCAACGGTTTCTCTATTTTTTTCTAAATCACTATTAACAATTTTATCGTCCATTTCTCCAAATGTTTAGAAGTAGGTCCAGTCAAAATTTGAATAAACATTTGTTTTCTAATTATATTCTCAATTGACACGATACAATTGAACAAACGTGCAGACAGTGCTAAGGTAAATAATTGAAATAAGTTATGCTAAGTCATTTAAATTTTTGACGACGCATTATAATAGATGGGGCTTTAACTATTCTATGCTTACACATTATTAGATGCTTAGAACGTCTATTCAGTTTTATCCTTTTTCATTGTATTGAATCTGTATGTATAGTATAATTCGTTCGCCTAATTTTATTCATTAAATAACGATTATTTCTATATCGAAAGGCGATTATATAAATATTCTAACATATAGCTGGACTTGTAGAAAGACGTTTCATTGTCCTAGGTTTGCTTATTAAAACTGGGTACTTGTGCCGTGTTCAGAGCGCATTTTCAAGTAAATTTTCTTTTTCGGTATCATTTTATTTAAAGTGTTAGATCAAAATGCAGAATAGATGATCATATCGTATTCTATTGGCATTGTTTTCCTCTGTATATTTGTAGACATAATTCTCTCTGGAAAGACATCTGGGGTTCGTATTACTGTACACATAGATTCGAAAAAGTTGTCAAAAAACAAATATATAACACATTAATGTTATCAAAGGTAAGATAAGTTACTTTTCTGCCAAACTGGATATATTTTTTGTGTTTTTATTCAATGTAACATATTTATTCAGCTCGAAAAACATACAGTATTTACCGATGTATTCGAAAATTCAAGATGGCGTCTCACACCCTCTTTAACACCGTTAGTATGGAAAAAGGTGTTATAAATAAAATAAAAAAACTATACAAAATACTATTAAAAACCCGCCGAATATATGTCAACGTATGTCACGGTAACATATATTGAGCGAGTTTTTAACAGTATTTTATCCGGTTTTTTATTTATAACATCTTTTCCCACACTTACCGTGTTAAAGAGAGAATAAGACGCCATCTTGAATGTTCCAATACATCGGTAAACACTGTATGGTTTTCGAGCTGAATAAACATGTTACATTGAATAAAAACACGAAAAATATATCCAGTTTGGTAGAAAAGTAACTTATCTTGCCTTTGATAACATTTATTTGTTATATATTTGTTTTTTGACAACTTTTTCGAATCTGTTTACAGTAATACAAACACGACATCTGTACTTACTGAAGAGACTACGTGAAGAAGTCTTTTTACATGAAAGGTAACTTTTTATCAAGGTTTAGAAGTCACTTAAGGATAATGGTTAAGCGTTAGGTAGCCGACACAAGTCATAGTGGAACTTTGGTATGTCTGGATTATCTAAGATAGCGGCTCAATAGAGAACTTATTCTGTGCAAGTGCACTTACTGATCCGCACTATTTTCTTTAAATCGTATTTCCAAGTTTAAGTAAAGTTGAGTTTTTTTTTTCAATTGTAAGCTTAAAGTATAAAATAGTTATAAACACCCTCCCCTCGCCATGTTAAGAATGGCTTTTTAAATAATGTTATTTGAACGCGGATCAATAAGTGCACTAGTATCATTTATTCATGATATTTGAAGATGGCAATGTTATAGTCAACCGGAAACAGACCTACGGCATTGCATTCCATAGCTGGACAATTATAGGTAAGAAACTCTGTTCTTAGAATTTCCGCTTCGTCTTAAGATTTTGCGAAGTTGTTAGCAGTTGTTACAGCTATCTGTGTATTTGATGCAGAGATAGACTATAGATTGAAGTTCTGTCGAGCATTTACCATAAAAGCAAAGATAGACGAAACGCGTCTTTTGGGAGGAAGGTGCGAGGCGAAATGATCACCCACGAAATATTACAGATGGTTTTGCATCTTGTTAAGGCAGAAACGAGTGCGCCGTGAAGCTCCAATCCAGAGGTGGAAACATTACTCAACATTAGGGCGTATCTAGCTCTTGTAAAGATAAAAGATTTTGTTGGAACTGAAATACTTTCTGAAGCGGTAGAACGACCTGGCCATTTTTTTTCCAGCGATATTGCCAATATATCTGTAGAGTTTCCACATAAGGTCAAAGGTAAAGATCAACCCCTAGAGGTTTGTCGAAATAATGTTTCTTCAAAGCGAAAGTGTATTTTTTTTACCAGGGAAAAGTGGGGACATGAGTGTTGGTGGTGAAAAGATAGTTTAATATTCGGTGCATGTAAGTTAACTTAATTTTTAACTCCTACAACATGCTCCAGATGGAAGAAGAAAGTATCAGAAAGATCTTGATGTCAGTATTTAACGTGTGACCACAAATGGTAGTACCGTCTGCATAGGTGTCGAAGAATATGCTTTTAAAGGTCGTTCATAAAGATCAGGAAGAGAGTTTGCCTAAGGATATATCCAGGTTGGTTGGTTGTTTTTGTTCTACGGCATATCAACCCTTTTCGGGTTATTTAATGTCGAATCCAAAGATTTTGAAGAAAAATATTTTTAATAGAATATATTTGTTGTTTTCAGGTCGGTTTCTATTCAACCCATAGTTGAGACCCTAACAGGTACTACCACTCCGGATCAGAGTGGACCTGGGAGCAATGGTATTTAAAGGGTGGCTCCACACTCCCCAAACACCACAAGCTGGGGCCTCACCACTGGATATAGTTTAAGGCCATATCCAGGACCCCCATTGAGGGACTTTTACCCTCTGCAGGGAGGCAGTCGCCGTATTCTAATGCCCCACCGACAGGGCCGATATATCCAGGAGACACAGCGTTGTAATACTGTAAGTTTTCGATTTCTGAACATCAACAACTTTAATAAACTTTTCTGAGAGAAAAGATATTAGGGTCAAGACATTCGAAACTATTCCGTTGCTGGAAATCTGATGGACTAGACCTTCATGCTAGATTTTGTCAAATGCTTTAAATGTGTCAAACTATTACTCTAGAAACGAAACCGTTGCAAATCGATTCATTGACTGAGTGATATTACTGGTAGCATACCAGTGTTTATCTCTCAGACCGAAGAATGTAGATAAAGCCGACTCGTACGCTGGGGAGATTTTAAGTAGATAAACTCAATGGTAAGAATCAGGTATTATGGTGATATTGTCTTAGTGTAGGGAAGCTAATAAAGTATTTCAAAGACCTAGAAACTAGATCTGAATGACCCTCGACCCCCACTCCCCCTACCGGCTCCATGTCTAAGTGTATTTGGACCCCAAATGAGGGTCTGGCAGTAGATAATGCCAGGCCCGGGCCCAATCACTAAATACATCTCTCAGAGACCATATTTTATGTAGCTGAATAGGATATGTTTGCTTGCCAACATTCTACGTGAAAATGACACTTGTTGAACGAAATTAATTCAAACTATAAACACCCGGGTCGTCAGTCAATATCGTTAAACACTTTACCATCGTCACTTGCAACAGAACAGTTTAAAATTGCACTTCTTTATGATTAAATTTGGTTTTCTAAATAACTTTATTCCAGGTTCGTTTTCTGCATAAGAAATAAAAAAAAACTTATTTATACAACGTAAGCTGCTGGTTTGAGCATTAAGTCGTTTTTTTTCTGTTTGTTTGTTTGTTTTTGCAGTTGCTTTTAATTACTATTACAGAACATACTTGTACTAAATAATTACCCTTCCACAATTATTTCTATAGGCACAAATAAATTACGTTATAATAGTCTGATTTAAAATTATCTAAATATTAATTTACTTGTCTGAAATCCGTCCCCTGTCAGTAAATGTCATCATCGCAAACATTAATAAATGATAACCGAATTAGCTCCCTTTATAGTTGGTCTTTATCAGTTAAAAATCATGAAACAATTTCTTCTCCAAAGATTTTCAAAACAAAAATAAACATGGCTGTCTGTTTACGATTTTAACTTGGCTATTTCATTTTATTAATTAAAAACAGTCATATTGAGAGGAGACTAAGTATTTTTTATTATAGATTCTTTTTGATAACATATCGAAAAGTAACACAATATTGCTTTTCTGGATTAAGTATCTTTGAAACCTACGCATTTCACGAGAAAGCATTATTACATAGTAACATGTCAAGCTGAAATTAGTACAAATTTCAACGCATTTCATGTGAAAACATTATTAATGTTATACCAAAGTAAGTAAAATGAAAGGGTGCTTTTGTTTATTAAGTATCTTTTAACCCTACGCATTTCAGGTGGAAACATTATCGCTTACTAACATGTCATCTTGAAAGCAATTAGTACAAAACGGTTTTCTATAAATACGCGAAACCAGACCTAATCCTTTACACACCCAAGCTGTTCTGAAATAGTAAACAACTTGGGGCCATCATAACTTACCCAAAATAGACCTGACTTAAAACCAAATGATTATCATGCACATCTAGCTAAAACCTTGAAAGACATTAAATAGAGAACGTGTTCGAATTTTTATTTGCATGTGTTTATGTTATTGGGTTGCAAAAAAGAAGGCCTCCACATTGCCATACGATCATAATGTTGTGAGATTAGGATAAGAACAGAACAGTACAACAAATTGATGCAATTGTATCAGAGATATCAGGACCTGAAGATCCAGAGGTTCGTGATTTCGTTAAGTCTTTAATAGTACGTGGTCTTACCTTATTGTAATTGTTCGATTATATAAGAAGTTTCTTGCAGAGCCGTGTTTTAAAAAAATTTAACTACTTTGGAATTTCCACGAATTCTGCCAGTAACGGTATTAATGTGCAGATGAGCATATATTAACTACATTAAAGTTGGATTGCAGATTACAGCTGTGAAACCCCTTTGATAGGAAATTATAGAAATTGC
>NC_136493.1:39547400-39622400 GCF_053919585.1 Euprymna scolopes | reverse complement strand
TCTAGACTTTTTTATAATGTCCATTTCGCAGGGTTGTAGGTCGGAGAGTAGAGAGGAAAATTCCAAGGATTCGTCAAACAGTTCTTTTGATATGGAAGGATAGTAGCTTTCAATATCGAACTGGATGAAGGCGGCCTACTTTTTATTTTGGATGTTGTTGGACCAGTCTATCGTGTCCTTAGTATTAATCCACTGGTTTAGTTCGTATTTGGCTTTAATTTTAATTCTTTCTAGTAGTCTTTTGCTAATGTTTCCTATTTCAGGCTTAGTGGGGTTTATGAGTCTAGTTTGAGGTTTTACCTCTAAGTTGGGTTTGTGGTCCTTAAGCATTATGTAAGCTTCTTTGTTCGCTAGTTTTCATACTCTGTTGATAATGTTAAGCGTGTCAGTTATGTTTTGCTATCTAAATTGATGTTTTTGATTAGATCTATATCACATATATTTTGTACAAGTTATGTGTCTTGTCAGCGTTGACATACAGTAATTTGGGGAATTAATGTTTTTGACTAGTTTGTCTAGGTGGTGTTCGAATGTTTTCTTTTTTCTGTGGTGAAAGGATACTTTGTTGGTAAGTTCCATGAGATCTGTTTCGAAGTTGTGGAGTAGGTCAACAATTGGGGCTATATCCTTATTGACCAATCCGTGGTAGTCCTTGTGGTTGTTCCTTTCGTCTTTTCCCTTTAGAAAGAAATGTCCATCGCATCCTTCTGATTAGTTCTTCCATTCTTAGGCTGAGGTTTGTTTTGCTTGTCGTTGGTATGTTCTTGAGAGACAAGTTGAAGTTCACCTTTTCCATAGCGTAGGGAAATGGTCCAAGTTTTTAGGATATAGTGCTCAACCGGGTAGGAGCTAATATTTAGTAGAAATGGTAATTAATAAAAACCTGAAGAAAGTGCTCAATACTGTTGTAGAGCAAATATGCTTTTTATTTTTTATTACCGTATTTTTCTGTTAAGTTACATTATTGTTTCGGCTACACGACCTTTTTTGGCCGTCATATAGCTTCCTCAGACTTTTACAGAAATGTTCGTTTATGGTGGAATGAAAGGGTGAATAGTGTCAGGGGAGGGGTGCGAAAGAAAAGCGGAAAAGAGGAAGGGAACAGGGGGGTGCTTGGTATGTCGGTAATGTTTTAGTTTTGGAGTTTAAGGACATTAGGTGGTTGTGGGGGGTCTGGGAAGTTAATCTCTGGTGTGGTGTGGCATAGAGATACATGGAGGGTGGAGGGAGATATGTCGGGGTAGGAGGAGGGGGTTACTTTAAATTTCGAGTCCTAAGGTTTAGGTTTTTGGCGCCTCATTGGTGAGATGATTTCTTGATAAGTATGTCTTGACCTGTTAGGTGTTCGCTTAGGGTGGGAGGTGGGCTATGATTCGGTTAATCTATTTGATTTTTATTTGTTGTTAAGTACTTGGAAAGGGTTAGCTTGCGGCCGTACGCGCGAGCACACACATGCGTACATACACACACATACTTAAAGAAACGCTCATCTGTACACATACATCTCCGCCTAGGCATGTAAACACATGCAAGTATTCGTACATTCATGCATACCCACCCGCGCTGCTCCCGCTTACCCCAAATTTTCTTTAAGGTGTAAAATTGAGTATGTGCGCGTAAGCATGGATGCGCACATATACAGGCACCCGCACATCGACACACATATCCATGCAGGCGTATACATGGGCCTACATGCATATATTGATTAAGACATACTTGCATCCCCACGCATGGCGGAGATGTATGTGTACAGATGAGCGTTTCTTTAAGTATATGTGTGTGTATGTACGCATGTGTGAGGGGTACAGGTCAGAAACTAAGGCTAGCCGACATTTTCTTTCATTGACTCAAATTCTGGACATTTTCGAATGCAGAGTGAACCACAAAAAATAGAAGCCGTAAAAGCTTTAATTATTTAAACGTTTATAAAATTCAAATAAACTTTTTAGACTTAACCTTTAGTCTTTGTATGATGAGTGTCCAAAAGAACAACTTTTCTCAATATGATTGGCTATGCTATTCTGCAAGGGAAGAGAAAAATATTTTTATTTAATAATGGTGGGCTACAATTTTTGAACGGTGACATATTTTGGGAGAAGATAATCGATACAAAATTAGTCTGAGTTGAAGAGCATTTTCCATCTGCCTTAGTTGTGAAATAATTCTTTTCAGTCGCAATTTCTTGAATTTTATAAAATTTAATAAACTGCAATAAAATCCATATGGGTTCTGTTTTCTTTGGATCACCAAATGGATCCATAATCTTACAAAACTGTTTAAACGTTGTCTTAAGGAGAATAGTTTCCCATCTCCCTGGAAAATCTCATCAGTATGCCCTGTATTTAAGAATTCAGGTGATCGCTCATCCCCCTCTCAGTACAGGCCAATAAGTCTCCTGTGCGTCATGAGTAAGTTGCTAGAATCTGTGTTAAATACAGAAGTAATCAAACATCTCAAAAAAACAACCTTCTTAGTGACACTCAATATGGTTTCCGTTCTGCTAGATCTACAGCAGATGTCCTTACAGTTATATCGCATAGGATTAGCAAATCTCTCGACGGTGGCAATCTTTCTAGGGCAATTGCTCTTGACATATCTAAAGCCTTTGATAGGGTATGGCATAAAGGTTTACTTCATAAGATCGCTAGCTATGGTATAGCTGGAAAAGTCTTCTCTATTATTAAATCATTTCTTTCTGATAGGTTCATAAGAGTAGTAGTTGAGGGGCAAAAATCAGAAGCTCACAGTATTAATGCCGGTGTCCCTCAGGGATCCATCCTGGGCCCAACTCTTTTCCTGATCTACATTAATGATCTTCCAAATCATATCCTTACATCATTTGTAGACATTTATGCTGACGACACTACCATTTATGGTAGCACATCTAAGACAGTAAACGACCAAGTTCTCTCCAATTCTCTCTCCTCTGATCTTGAGAACGTAGTACAATGGGGAAAGGAGTGGCTGGTTACTTTTAATGCATCTAAAACCAAGCTTCTCTCTTTACATCATCAACATTCTAATTCACATTTGTCATCAATTGAAATGAATGGCTCTCGTCTTCAGGAGGCCTCAAGTTTTGACAAGCTTCTGGGCTTGACCATTACTCCTGATCTTAAATGGAACACGTATATCAAATCTGTTGCCATGGCCGCTGGAAAAATGGTGGGATCTTTCTATCGATCCAGTAGATATCTCACTGCTGATGCTATTCTCTACCTATATAAGAGCCAGGTACGTCCAAGGATGGAATACTGTTGCCACATCTGGGCAGGAGCTGCTAGAAAGGACTTGTCCTGCCTTGATAGAGTTCAAAATAGACTTCGTAGCCTCGTAGGAGATGTCCTTTTCTCCTCCTTGCAACCTCTATCTCACAGAAGAGATGTTGCGAGTTTGTCTCTGATGTATCGTTATTTTCATGGAAAGTGTTCAACTGAGCTTCAATCTATGGTCCCCCCTCGCCAAACTTTCACAAGAAACACTCGTCTAGCTGTAAACACTATCAATAATTTCCCCCACTCTTTATCTGTGCCTAAACCTAAACGTAGATTCCATGAACAAAGCTTCTTTCTTAGAACTTCACGCCTGTGGAATTGTCTTCCGTTTTCCTGCTTTCCGGCTGACTACAATATGGTTGTGTTCAAGTCTAAAGTAAATAAGTTCTTGATGAGCCGTTCCATATAAGTTATTAAATTTACCAAATTTTCATTACTAATGATTACTATATTGACCAATTTCTACTGTACACTCTTTAACCCTTATCCTTGAGTGGCCTCTGGGCCTTGATAATGTGGTAACGCCTTTGTAAAAAAAAAAAAAAATAAAATAAAATAAAATAAAATAAAAAAAAAAAATCTGAGGCAAAGCTGAAATGGAAAAATTATTCTGGGGTATATCTTGTGTAGTTTTTGACTTAGGTACATATAATTGTAATTTATATAATATTTTTTAACAGTTTCAACCAAGCAAGGCACAGTTCCATTTTGATGTAGGGGGTTACTATCAGGGACATAAGTTGCAGGGATACTCTCTAGGGAGTTGACCACAAAATGTCTGTTCACATTATACTTCTACATGTCACTACAGTTGGAGAAGCAGGAAACTGGAAGAGAATTCCAAAGTGTAGCATTATACATCGAGGAGGCACAAGGCCTTGTAGTTTGTCGAAGTATCAACCATTCAAATACTTGTAAAACAGACAGAGGTATGCAACATTTAGTTGATGGGATAGAGGTTTAAGCTTAGATGACAGTTCAGGACCGTCGGGAACTCTTTTTTACTCTATACAGGAGAGAGACTACTAGCAGATTCTCCAGCCCAGATGTGACAAAAATACTCCATATATGAGCGAATGGCGGCCTTGTAAGGGTACATGATGGTTTTAGGCAGAATATTCTAGCACGGTAGAGAGAACCCACCTTCTTCGCAGCAATTTTAGCAATGCTCTTTATGTATCTCTTCCAACTCATGTTTCCTGTAAATGTTAAGATAAGGAGTGTGGACGGAGGATTTGCAGGTAATGTATCTTTAGACATAGCTATTGATGGTTGAGAAAGTTTCTTGTAAATATTAGAAGAAAGGAGCTTATTTTTGGCAGCATTGGAAAAATGCTCTTCGGCATGTCTTATTTCGAACCTCCTCTATTACACCACAGCGTCAAGTCACTTTAAACAGAATTTTCTAAGTTTAATTTATGAATTTGTGTTCCCGTTAGCATGATTATGCCAACCTTGTCTTCAGTTTATGTTATACTGGCTTGGGTACCCGGCTTTGCCAGTTTTTGGAGGTGTGTTGAAAAAAAATGGCGTATTTGCCGTTGCGTCCATCGCCAAACCGGAAGTGGCGAAAGTTTAAAGTTTTCGCTAATAAATAGAAAAGAGATGACTTTCGAAAACATCGGCGAAAAAACCGACCCCTCGTAGAAAAGTGGCCAGATGAAAGTAAATGAATTAAGGTTTTTAGCGATTTTTTTCGATATTTGTCTGAATAGTTTTGTTACATGGTAGTCACTACTTATCAAGGCCCGGAAGCCACTCGAAGATAAGGGTTATTGCGTGTACAGTAATCAATGGAGTAATATCGTAGTAATCGATACCGATCTCGTGAAAATTGGTCACTTCCACCGAATTTTTTAGGCAGACATACATAATACATTTAAACAGAGGTGAGATGTATATTATAGATTAGCCGGGTTGCCCGGGTGTTTAGAGGTGAGTGCTGAGCAAAGAAAAAGAAAAATACATTTTAAAAAATCTGAGGGAGTAGGCAAGCAGAACCGAACCTGTACCGCGAAGGAGAAAAAGAACGTGGAAAAAACAGACGTCTTTGCTCTTGCGCCCATCGCCAAACCGGAAGTGACGTAAGGTTAACTTAAGGCTAGTCAATTGAAAAAAGGGAGTGACTTTCGAAAATAATGCGAAAAAACGACTTCTCCCTGTAGAAAAGTGCCCAGTTGAGGGTGAAGAAAGGGATATGTTTAGCCAATTCTTCGATATTTGTCGTCCGAAGTGCCGAGCTTCAAAACAATACCGATCACGTGAAAATATATCGCTTTTGTTGAAAGTTTTAGGCAGACATACAAACATTCAGATATTTAAACATACAAGTTATATTTATATTATAGATCAAATATTTTTCTTTTTACATCAATTTTTATTGAACGTAGTTTACTTAAAATGCATTTCTTCGTATTTAAATGCTTATTTGATGCAACTGCACGATTTTTGCTTAGTTAATCTTAATCAAGTGGACTTTATTTCCCTGTTTATTTTGTTAGTGTAAAATAAAGCTTAAGTAGACATTTAACTTGATAGATATCGTTATTAACTGGTTAACATCTTCCCTGTATTTAATAGAAAGATTTTAATCAGTGTAATATTCAAAACCGCCATAATTTTGTTCAAATATAAGTCAATTTTAAAATTGTATTCGTATTTCTATTTAATGCAAGAGCAAATTTTTTCCATACATTTGCAAAGAATTGTGAAAGTTTACAACTTGTTAGAGTTCCCCTACCTTGTATATTTATACTGCAGCGGTATATAAATAACGGTTTAGCTACTTATCCAGAAAACGGGCCAGGCTGAAATTCGGAAATTATTTTATATTATAAATATCGTTATTTATAAACTTCTTTACGGGGGCTTTTTTTTTTTTTACAATTCTGTATTTCCACTTCACATTAATAAAGAGAATTGTGCAGATTTTAAACCGGGCGTATTTAAGCGTCCACTTGACTTGGTCTGGAGCATGTCAGCCGCTGGGCTTTGCTTGTAAAGCTACGTAAGATGCTAATCTGCCAATCATAATCCACGGCAACGGTCTGACAACGTTCGGATAAACATTGGAAATAAAAATATTGATTACATGAGAAACAGGGGACTAACAGGACTGAATTAATGTTAAACTACTGTAGACGCTCAAAGATGTTGAAATACATTAATCAGCTCCCTAAAAATTGAATTACATGTGGCGTTAGATGCATCATTGCCAAGAGGTTCCGTAGTTGTCGGATGTGGCTATAAGTCCACAAGCGTTATAATTTTCCTTGATAAAATTAAAAGTTAATTGGACTTTAAACCTTTTCTTTGGAAAAAAAAGGTGTAAAATCTTTAATAGAACATTTAAGATAAATACATACTTTGTTTAAAAATAAAAGTTAACATTATCAACAATGAAAAAACGATTATAGTAAATTCCCTCCATCCCACCCTGCATTAAATTTTCCACGAAACATTTAATGAATAAAACAATTAGGGTAAGTAGTTTTCCTTTTTAATTTCTACAATTTAAAGTTATTTTACTATATCGTAAAGTTTTTTTTCTCGATTTGATCAGCGACACTCTGCATTATCAGGCGGTTGCCGCCAGGCTCCGGGCAAATCAGCGTGGACGCTTAGATAAGCCCTGTTCCACAAATACAGTAGTAATTGAATTTTATTTAGAAATCCTATCTAAAATGTAGCACTGTAAGAGATACGCAGTTTTAAGATTCACCTATACAATTGAGTTTATTCATGGGATTGCAGCTAAGTATTAAAACAATTATACGATCGAATTATTGAATAAAAAGTTAAAAATCAATAATGTAAATAAAATACGATCAATTATCAGATTCGCAAATGTTCAGACATTAAAAATTGTTTAAATGAATAGAAGCATTAGATATTTTTAGCATGCAGTAAAGATCCTGTCGGCCTAGAATGGTTAAAGCCGCTTTCGCTCACCATAACCTTTAAAAAACATGAAAAGGGGGTATTTTTTCTCGATTATTCTCTACCTTAATGTTTTCAGAATTGATTGCGTTAACGGATTTAAGCACAAGTCGAATGTAACTGAAAAGTATTTCGATCAGATTTATCATAGGCGATAAATGCGTTACTACCGATGATATAATCTAGATATTAAAGCCGTTTGAACTTTTAGACAATTAGAATAGTTAATCCAAATTTATACACGTCGTTATATCTTCGAATATAAATAACGTTATAATATTCAGGCACATTGCAATCATAAAATGATATTTAGCATCGGTAATATTTAGATTAATTTCATTTTCAGCGAAAATGTAGAGAATCAATTCTAGCGAACAAGGTTGTCAATATAGAAGTAAAATATTAATTGTTGAACAGCTAAAATTACTATAAAAATAGGTTTACTTCGATCTAGCGGTGTTGGAGACGTGATGAATTTTATATCAAATCCGATCCGAATTTTGGAAACAGGTGTTGCATATCATTAGTTATGTCAATAGCGCAAGAACTTTGTCAGTCTTTTAACAAGGTCATTGTCGAGTCCTTGTAAAAACTAGATTTGATATGTACTAGAGTAGAGTTTGGTGTTTTTATAGTACGTCTCGATATATATTCGATCAATCAACTGAACGGATATTGGAGCCGTGGGGGTAAACACTAAAATGAAAAGCAAATCATTGGTTAATTTTGATTTGTAACGGAGAAACCATCTTCTCAGACTTATGTTTAAGATAATCTGCTAGGTTTATGCTGTAGCCTTCTTCCAAGTTATTTTGTGTGCAACGATTTGGACGGTCAACGAAGCTTTTCGGACGGATTAGGTAGCGCAATATGGTCCCTCCGATAAAAAGGCACAGGAAACACGCCAGTCCTATCACAAAGAACGAATATGCACGGATTTCATTGATAAGAATGTCATTCTTGGTAGGAATGATAGGGTCAACGAATACGAAGTCCATAGAACTTCCTGAGGCAACGTCTTCGTCGTCCGCAAATGTGTGATCCATTTGTCGCAATAAAACGCTTTCATGTAATGCGGAATCAACTCCGCTTGATTCTGGATCGCGCTGAATGTCGTTTGGCTTTGTGTAACATTTGGAAGGAGTCTCCAATAGAAGGATTAAAAGTAAAATAATTTTGAACATGGTGCTATGAAACTAAAATCGGTTCGATTCCCCTGCGACAATTATTGTCTTGAATCCTTATGTCCTTCGAAGCTTAATGGCTGGCAAGTGCTTTTTTATGTTTTAAAATCTTTATTTTATTTCATTTTTATCAGGGTGTCTTTTTTTCTGGGGGGGGGCTCTTTGGAAGAGTTTATGTTTAGAATAGGTTGTGTTATATGTGGATAATCTTATTTAAATTATCTACGAGAGGGCGTAATAAAAAAAAAATTTAAAAATTGCGACGGTGCAAAGCTGAAATACTTGTAATAATTTTATCTACATGCAATCCAAAGTTTGGGCCTTTGCAAATACAAGCATGCGATTGGTTGACTAAAGAAAAGAAGAGAAATTACTAATGCAGTAGTTATGGTTATTCTATCAACGTTCGAATCTCATGAATCTCATGAAAAATGTTTATTATGCTTTTGTAAGTAAACTTTTTAAAAGCATTCATTCATGTGGGAAGATTTTAAATAGCTTAGGTCCATAGAGTGAATGAGGTATTATGATGAGTGAAAAACTAGC
Source organism: Euprymna scolopes (assembly GCF_053919585.1). Taxonomy (NCBI): domain Eukaryota; kingdom Metazoa; phylum Mollusca; class Cephalopoda; order Sepiida; family Sepiolidae; genus Euprymna; species Euprymna scolopes. The sequence continues at coordinate 39,613,456 of NC_136493.1, read as the reverse complement.
TTAAGGAATAGACAAAGTTGATTACCCCCCGATCCCTGATTCTCTCCCAATTCCCTTTTGGCTTCATGCCCCATTGGTTTTTAATGACCCCACTCATTTCTTTTAATATAAAATTTTAATAAAGTGTTGTGTTATATGGTTATATGGTTGGTTTATTTACGGCAACTCAACCCTTTTCGGGTTATTTAATGCCGAATCCAGTGATTTAAGAAAATTTTAATAGAATATATTTTTTTTTCAAGTCGGTTTCTATTCAACCCATAGTTGTGACCCTAACAGGTACTACCACTCCGGGTTAGAGTGGGCCTAGGAGCAATGGCAATTAAAGGGTGGTTCTACACACCCCAGAGCCCGCAAGCTGGGGCCTCGCCATCGGATATAGTTTAAGGTCATATCCAGGATCAAAGTGTTGTATAGAAAATGGGGGGGGCATACCAACAAAAAATACCGATGGTCGTGACTGGTACCAAACATCTCAAGAATCCAACATTCACACATCTAGGCCAAAAATGTACGGATAACAAGACCTGAATATGTAAATAAAAATGTAAATGATAACAGAAATCACGATGTCATACAGGTTCCCGTTTGATCACCGAAATTAAACAACATTGGGATCGGTTAATACTAAAATGGCTGGAATACAATAAACTAAAGAAATATTTTGCACATCTTGACATTGTTTTCCTTTTTAAATAAATGTTATTTACTACTTAAATAAAGAAGTATGCAATCAGGGGAGCTATAGCTGGTGAATGCGCAACATTTTCCCCACAATTGACTCCCTTTATAGACATCCTTAAAGAGTGCATCCTTTGTCTCTTTGTGACAAAACAGAGGCCTGCTGGTTAGAGTATCCCTTGTATTGGTTCTGCACCTAGTAAGATTGTACGTTCTTAAATGTGTCAGTTAAGTGAATTTCCCAGTCAAAAAATAGCGTAGGTATTTTATTATAAACAGTTCTTTCACAATTACAACAACAGACCCGGACATATATTACATTAAGCAACATTAAGCAATCCGTTTGCGGGTTTAAGGGAGATAATGGAATTGTGAAAGAGTAGTTGGAGCCCCCTGCCTACCCAAATAAAAGATTGGTAACGAGAATAAATAAATGAAGCATGCATGGTCTCCGCGAGTGCACAGTGAACGAGGCCTAAAAAATGAGTCAGTTCAGTATTTGCCCACCTCATTTAGTCCTAAAAGTACCCAGGGGACGCCAAATCCTAGTGAAAATAAACAAACGGTGCACTTTTAGACCTTTACATATGTAAATTTGAGTTCTGCACCAGGCTAAAAAAAAAAAGAAATGACGAAGTCCATCATTTGCACCCTCCCCCAATTTAGCCCCCAAAGTCACCAAGGGCTTAACATATTTAGATCCGAGTTCAGTACCATGAAATCTGCTAAATAGAAATACACAGAAAATTTTGGACAAATATGGTAAAATAGTCCCCAAAATGGAGTGTTTTTATTAGCCCTAAAAGAGCCCCTGAGGCACACCCAAGAGTTATCGCGAAGTATAGACAAAGAAAATTATATAGAAATCAGTTAGTTACAACTTTTCCAAAAGTTTTATAAAAAGCCAAGGCATCATTTTTTTTTTGATAACCACAAAAGTGTCAATTTTTGCCATTTTTACACGAAAGGCCCTCCTAGGGTAGCGGGGTGCAACCGGAGTTTTCCTGGAAAATCCGTTCTGTTACTTTTTACTAATATCATGTTTGATGTTTGTGCAAAACTTCAAAAAAATTCCAAGTCGTAGTTATTGAGAAAAGTGCGGACGGACCAACAGACAAGGGTGAATTTACAGGTTCACCCTCTTTTTATCGTGGGACCAAAAAAGGGGCCAATGATATATGAATAATATATATAAATATAAATAACATTGCTACGAAAGACTTTTGAGAGGATATTGTCTATACTCTGTATTAGAGAATGTAACTCTGGCATTATCGGTTAGATTTGAGAAAGAACTATAGGTTTTACAAATTATGTGTTGATGAACAGACTGAAAGTATTTCAAATTTCCATGGTTGTAACTCTTAATCGGTCCATGATTTATTCATGAATTTAAAACTGAGTTTAGCTTTATTCTATTTCATTTTGATACTTCTACAAAAACTGGACAGACCTGTTTTCGTAAACTTGGCCACACATTTATCTTCCAGTTATCTAACTGAATAGTATAAATATTATTACCCATGTTTTTTGGTTACTTCTGGAAAAAAAAAACCCAAAAAAACATTTAGAAGCACGTAACTATTCTTTTTTTTTAATCTATTGCCAAAGCCCCGCACCACCACCATTTTTGTACAATACTTTATTAAAACATGTGACAAATAATGAGAGGGCCTTTGAACAATATGTTATGGGGCCAAAAAAGGAATGGGGGAAGAAATGGGGGTCGGGGGTCATCCACTTTGTCTATTCCCTAAGCTAGTTTATCACTCTCCATAATACCATATTCACTCTGTGGACCTAAGCTATTTAAAATTCCCCACATACGTGAACCTGTTTCAAAATTTTATTTACAATAACATCGTAAACATTTTTTATATACAAAAGCAGAAAAAGCATTTTTTTTTTATTGAGCAAAGAAAAGGCAATCAAAAAGCAGGAAAAAAAGAAGCAGGTAACTATGGATTTTTATGTTTTATTTAATTTCCCTCTCAATTAACAGCATAAACACAAAAAAACAACCTAGTGTGAAAGTTCAAACACATTGCAAATAATAGAATAAGTAAACTTGATAAATGTAGGCAAATACTTTCATCTAACATTTCGTTACTTGTTCAAAAGACTAAGACATGGTTTGAACACATAAAAAAAGAATGTGCGAAATTCTTTGGGTTTTTTTTTACTGCTTTTCCTGGCACCGCATTCAAGCGGAAAGCAAGGTAACGTCGCACGCAGGTCAGAATCCACCGAGTTTTATCCTTTACCACGTGTCTTCATGCTACCACAAATTGACAGTGTTCACGAAAAGGATGGATGGATTGGCGGTTTGACAGATTCCATATCTACAAAGTCAAATGATCAAGTTGACAATGATAGCTCTGTTACAGAAACTAGTCCGCCCGATTACATTGTCATAGATATCACGATTATTCTCTGCTTTTTGGTCGTAGCGTATCTCTTGCACACTACTTCTTGCTGGTGGTCTCGTACAAAAGGCTGTCCTATATTTGAATATACTTGTATGAAAACTTACACGCAGGAAACAACTATATAAACACCGTGTGTAGATGTTAGAAATATTAATCCTGACAGTGTTATGCTTACAGTTCAAAAATAATCGGGTGTTTATATGTACTTGTTAGCTCCTAAAATAGAATAGATGTTGAATGACCTTGACAATATCGTTGTGGAGAAAAAACTTAGCTACGCAGGGTTCAAATCCGTATTAATATTGTTTGTAAATATATGAATCCACTGCTTTCCCCCATATACGAATAAATGACAATTTTCAGTATACTCTTCAAAGAATGCATTTTATGGTGATTCATATATATTTTAAAACTTGTTGATATGCCGTAAAACAAGATATCAAATCATTTTCTTTCGTAAGCGAAGCTTGCCAGTTTAGTAATACGTTTTAATCCCTATATATATATATATAAAATGGACTAATGTTTCCCCTGTGACTTTGATTGAAAATCAAGGCATTTCATGCAAATGTAATATGCACAAACTGCAGCACGTTATCTGAGGTGTGTGTCTATTACCTCAACACTTCCTCAATAATCGTAGATTCCTATATTTTTTCTGGTGAGAGATTACTGTCAAAATCGGTTAGAATCAATGGAAGTTGTAAAATCTTTTCTCTCTAATAAATTTCTCCTGCCCCCGCTACCACCTACACAGTTGCGGAATCGTTCACAAGGGACAGAACGAAGAAACACCGGCTTGGGTTTTCTTTACTTCGTAGTTGCTTTAAAAAAACTGGAATGGCATTTTAACGTTTCTTTTCGTTCTATGTTTTCTACTGGATCAAACGCACCATGGACTTAACCGATTCGAAGGTTTATTTAGGCCATTTTTTTCTTTCGCTTTATTTCGTTTTGTAGTTGACTAAAAAAACTAGAATGGAAATTTAACATTCATTTTCTACTGAGTGAAACGCACCATTGGACTTAAGCGAATCGAAGGGTTATTCATGCTATTTTTCCCGCTTTCCGCTGTGTTTTGTTTCTTTGTTTTTCAAAACAGGCTCATTTCCCCCTGATTTTCGCTTTTTTGTTTTTCCGATTTATGTTTAAATAAGTTATACGTTTGTTCACTGTTTCTTTTTTTTTGGGGGGGAGGGGGTCTTTTTAAAATAGTTAACCAAGGTTATTACTCTGCTTACTTTATCCCCCTTGCACACACCTCAAAACATCCGGGCAACGCCAGGTACCCCCGCTAGTTAGAAATAATGTTTTACTATTTTTATTTTTTTTACAAAAATTGATCTTTTTTTTAAATTCATTTTTGCTTAAAATTTTATATTACTGAATGCTCCCGTTGAGACTATTTTAGGGATATTTGTTTTTACACGACCGAACTTTCCGTTTAAGGTCGTCTGTTAAAAACGATCTCTATAGAGGATAAGCCTCGAAGAATTTCCCTACTTCCATGTGTTCCTTCGTCTTGATGTACGTATTGTACACAAACACTCGACTTATAAATTTTCTTTAAAATTTGGATTGATGACTCAAGAATGTAATGTGTAACCTTTAATTTTATATGGAAAAATGTAATTGGATGACTGCGCAGATACATTTCCTCTTTTAATCCTATACTAGTAGTTCCGCACGGCTTTTCTCGGGTTCTATGTTATAATCATAAATTTATGTGCATATTTATATATTAAAAAGTGAGAATATGTACGGTAATGCCTTTCTATATAATAGGCATTTTAATTACCATATAGAAAAGTTCGTAGAAGCCGCAGACGTCAATTTTTTTAAAACTTTGACTCCAATGTTGACCCTTTAACATTTGTCGTTTTGGGCTCCAATTAAATGCAAATGTTTGACCCATATCCAAGTAACCTACATCTAAAATTTCAAGTGTTTAGACTAAGAAATGGTGGAGGAGTTTGGTAGAGTCTGCAAAGGTGTACTCTTTAAACTTTGACCTCTTGGCAGCAAAATTTACGCCCAAGAACTGATGAAAAAGATTGCTGCATGTCAGAATATCCTTTATGTAAAATTTCAAATGTTTGGACCAAAAATTAGGTTAATAGTTTGCTAGAGACCTCAAAGGTCAAATGTTTTGAACTTTGACCCCTTGGAAGCCACATTTTTAGAAAAAAAACGATTAAAAAGCTTTCCCTATGTCTGAATACACTTTATGTAAAATTTCAAGTGTTTAGATTAGAAATTAACTGAATAATTTGGTAGAGACCGCAACGGTCCAATTTTTTTTTTTTAATTTGACCCCAATTTTAAACCTTCAATATTTATTCTTTTGGATTCAAATGTAATTTTAAAGTTAGAGCCATATCCAATTAACCTATATCTAAAATTTCAAGTGTTTAGACTCAAAATTGGCGGGGGAGTTCGTTAGAGTTCTCAAAGGTCAAATCGTTTAACTTTGACTCCTTAGCAGCAAATTTCTGACCGAAAACCGATCAAAAAGATTTTCCAAATCTCAATATTGTTTATGTAAAATCTCGAGTTTGTAAAGCAGAAATTGACAGAGTTATTTGGTAGGAAAGTGTAATCAGACGGTCAAACAGACAGACAGACATTTTCACTTTTATAGATATATAGATTTGTTAGATTTTTTGTGTGTATGGGCGTGGCAATTGCTCCGCGTTGATTTAGGGTTAGTGATAATTTAAGTATTTTTTTTCTTTTTTTTAAGGGACGAGTAACTAAATCAAACTAAATACCAACATATTAGAATTCAATATATAAATGAACTATTTGAAGGCAATATAAAAGATGTGACAAATATGTGTATTTTGTCCGAAAACGAATATAAATCGAAATAGATAATCTTGCATCTGTAACTACCTTCATTTCCATCAACTAGATTATGGTCAGTATATTTCGGCCTTGTCTGGAATTGATCGGAAAGAAACTCTGGAATAAGCGTTAAAATTATTCGTCTATTCAGAACAAGTATCGAATACAGTTTTGTTTAAATTTTCACGATAAAAAAAAATCCAAATCATTTCGAAAAGGCTGCTGTTCCAGTTTACAGCAATGGCGTTTTGTCTAGAATCGCTCAGATTTGCTAGTTGTTCACGAATTATATTATCGATATATTTTGCTACTGCAACGCTATTTTCAGAATGCTAATTCGATTAGACATTGATTATTATTAAAGAGAACTTATAAATTTTATCAGGGATTACCAGAATATAAATTAGGTACTTCAGTTTACAAACCTGGATATCTCAGATAGGATTTTAAAATTCTTTAATTTTCACGATATCTTTTTTATTAAATTGTTAGATGAAATGACAGAATAGTGACAAAACCCTTCTCTTATGTTGTGAAAGTTTTCGAAGCAATATGTTAGCGCGGTCTATAAACAGCATGATATTTCCTTTATTTGCGGATTCAGATCTAATCGCACAGCTATTCATAACTCGACCTTTTCTTAAACATCGTTAATTCATGACTCGCACGGCAGCCGCCGATTAGCGTAATGGTTAGGAGCCTTTACTGTCGTACAGGCGGTCGATTCCAATCCTGGTTTGAGGTAGTTGCCTGTCTAGCCTCACTAATGAGCTGTGAAATCAAGAAACAGTACTGTATGTGGACGAGTATATATATATATATATATATATATATATATATATATATATATATATATATATATATAAAATATATTTTAGTCATCGACATACAGACACGTTTCGTTGTTTCACAACTCATCAGTGCCGCTAGACTAACACCTCTCCCAAGCCGAGGATCGAACCTAGAACCGTCGTGATGACAGTCGGCAGTCCTACCCCCTGACTACGGAATCGGTGGCCGAAATTAAACTGTCCGAATGCCTATTTAAATAAACATCCGTCCGCTACTCGTAGAGGGCTCAAACGTTTTATTTGTAAACAAATCGCGAGCTTCGCATTATTTCAGCTAAATTAAGTAGCGAGTAAGATAATTTACGAGAGTGCTCTACCGAAGAGGGGAGCTTTATAAAATATATTTTAGTCATAGACATACAGACCTGTTTCGTTGTTTCACAACTCATCAGTGCCGCTAGACTAACACCTCTCCCAAGCCGAGGATCGAACCTAGAACCGTCGTGATGACAGTCGGCAGTCCTACCCCCTGACTACGGAATCGGTGGCCGAAATTAAACTGTCCGAATGCCTATTTAAATAAACATACGTCCGCTACTCGTAGAGGGCTCAAACGTTTTGTTTGTAAACAAATCGCGAGCTTCGCATTATTTCAGCTAAATTAAGTAGCGAGTAAGATAATTTACGAGAGTGCTCTACCGAAGAGGGGAGCTTTATAAAATAAAATATATATATATAAAACATAATATATATATATATATATATATATATATATATTAGCCTTGGTGTCCGGGTTTTCCCTGTTCTTTGGAGGTGTGTGTCTAACAAGAAAAAAGTGGTAGTAGACAAGCAGGCTCGAACCTGTACCATGAAGGAGGAAAGGAACGTGAAAAAATGTGACGTCTTTGCTGTTGCGTCCATCGTCAAACCGTTAGTAACGTAGGTTTGAATTTAGGCAAAACCATCGAAAAGAGGGAATGACTTTCGAAAATATCGGCGAAAAAGCGACCCGTTCCTGTAGAAAAGTGCCCAGTTGAGGGTGAACGAAGTGATGATTTTGGCTAATTTTTCGATATTTGTTCCCCGAGGTATTGAACTTCAAAACAATTTCAATCTCGTGAAAATATGACGTCTCTGTCAAAAGTTTTAGGCAGAAATAAAAACAGACATACAAACATACATCATTTAACCAGACAGGTTATTATAGAAGATTAGTGACGTGTGAAATGTATCTTGAATGTAAGAGATAGGGAGGTATTTGTAACACTTCAGGGATGGTCAAAAACAATCGCTTACAAAGTGGAATATCGTCTTGTGCGGAGTGGGTGGTTTAGCTAGGGTTCTCATCTGCATATAAATTTTGTTAGAATTCTATTTTTAATGAAACGTAATGATTTCCCTTTATGTATTGCGTCAACGATTTTAATAAACTCTAATTTTCTGCTATAATTTTGCTGATTGATCCATCCGTTCCATTTTCTCTTTTAGTGTTCGTTTTATTTCAATTTTATTTGGGTCTAGAAATATTTGTTTTATTGGCAGTTTAAAAATAGATATGTCCCAGTTATATGAAATTAAGTTATTAAAAAAGTACCCTTTTTTGCAAACGGAAATGCATTCTCCGTAACAAGCAAACGTTCAAATGCTCATCCTAACCTGAATTTAAACTCATGCGTTGTCATACATTTATGTTGTTGTTTTTTTTTGGGGGGGGGCGTGGAGTAACATAAATGTTTCTAACTTGCAGCATTGTTATGATTAGGGTTATGACAACGGCATATTATTTTCCTTGTTTTGATTCTCAGGTATATATCCATTGATATCTTATGTTTTTATGTAGAGTGGTGTGGTTCTCGGTTGATTAATTGTGTATGACTCTCGAGAGTCAAAACAATGTAAAGAATATGTTGTTGTCACATCCCTATTATTATGCTAGCCTACCCTGGTGAGACAGGTTCTGTTGCATGTGACCCGGATGTAAGTAGTGTTTTGTTACGAGAGCGACGTAACTTATTACAGAGCGCGTATATTTGTAGGCTTAGAGCAGGCGCGTCGATGTTTATGCATCTGTTACTGCACTATTTAAAAAGGATTTTTAAGTTTATTTCAATTATGTTGCACTCAACACGTACAATAAACAAAATTTGGATCTGTGTCGGATAAAACATAACCGCAATGCAATGTTGGATTTTCGCAAAAATAAAGCTTAGATGATGTTCTCTGAAAGTAATTAATTGCAGTGAGAAGTTAAAATGCTACTATATTTTTTTCACACCTTAGGCGTAACAAATACGAAAAAAAAAAAATATAAGATTTAAAAAGTTTTTTTTTTGACGCCAAAGATTTCAAATCGAGGTTTTGCAATCTAAATCGTCCGACCATAGAAAAAAAATGAAAACTCAAAAATATCCGATGTTTCCTCACTGTTTAAATATTTAATCAGGAACACAAAAATTCATTTCAACGAGATTATTTTATATATATATATATATATATATATATATATATATATATAATCACGTACATGAAAAAAAAAAAGAAAACACGACAAAGTGATTACTTTGTCTTAAATGCTAAGAATTGAAAAATTTAAATTGAGTATTGGATAAAAAAGTTCCAGCTAGAAAATTCCGAGGATTACAAATCGAATACCAGAAACAATGAAAACAAAAAACAGTTTTTGTTAGGAGGGAAATTTAAAAAGAGGCAAAAGAAGCAAATGAAAGGATTTGAATAAATATTTTTACATACTCAACAAAAACAGAAAAAAAAAAACTTTATACGAATTATCGAATAAGAATGAAAATGATGTAAATGTAAATTCACTGTCACAAATTCTATTTAGAGCGTTATTAATATTAATAGCTTTAATGATGATTCTGAAGACGAAATGACGTTTGCATAGTATTTCAAACTATATGAGAATATTTATCTTTTTTTTAAAGGATAGTTTAGTGTTAGGTCAATTGGATACGGTTGAACACGCCAAATTCGTCAATTATAATACATATTGTCACAAAACCAGCAATTTTACATTTGTTAAAGCAATACAATCATTAAATACATATTTAGCCTTAAAATGTTTCTTTTTTTATAAAGGATGAAATGTATGAATAACAGTTGGAGATAAGACGTAGACTGAACTATTTTTTTAGTGCAACAAAAACTGCGATGATGTACCATAAAAATACTAGCACCATTATCCAACGAAATGTGGACATTTCACTTAATGAATACAAGGGAGACATAGAGGCCAATGACAGGCCCAACGCCATTTTCTATCATATTATGAAGTATGGTAATCACTGATTTTAAAGACGCGAAGATTATAAAACAATTACATAATAAATCTATCCGCTGTTTAATTGCTTTCGCCCTTGTTTAGACCTCTGCGAAGATAATGAAATAAAGGAATGTTACTATAAAATTTCCCCAACCTATTAAAAATTCTAAATGTGTACATTTGTGTGCCTGTATATATATATATATATGTATATATATATATATATATATATATATATATATATATATATATATATAAGCGAAATTACTTCTGTGTGGGTCTGTGTGTACATTTCTCTACCAAACTACTTTGTTAATTTTCAGTCTACAGATTCAAGATTAAAAATAAGGGATATTGAGATTTGCGTAAAATATTTTCAATCAGTTTACAGCCAGAAATTTTCTATACGGGGTCAAAGTGCAAAGGGGTGACCTTTGAAAACTCTACCAAACTCCTCCGCCAATTTTTGGTCTAAACACTTGACATTTTAGAAGTAGGTTACTTGGTTATGGATCAAACTTTCTAATTTGATTTAAGGCCAAAACAATAAATGTTAAGGGATAAACATTGGGGTCAAACGTTAAACAAATGTAACCTCTGCACTCTCTACCAAATCACTAAGCCAACATTTGAAACTTTACATAAAGAGTGTTTAGACATGCAGCAAGTTTTAAATGAATTTTGGGGCGAAAAATTGACTGCTAAAAGGTCAAAGTTGAAAGAGTCGAATTTTGCAGACTCTGCCAACCTCCTCTGCAAGTTTTTTTTTTTGTCTAAAAACTCGAAATTTAAGATATAGGTTACCTGGTCATGAGTCAACTTTTTATATATATATATATATATATATATATATATATATATATATATATATATATATATATATATGTGTGTGTGTGTGTGTGTGTGTGTGTGTGTGTGTGCACATACAGCTATAAATAGTACATAAGGCCCGAACAAAGTCGGGCTGAATTGTTAGTGCGTGTGTATATATATATATATATATATATATATATATATATGTATAATGTGTATGTATTTTCTATATATTACAAAATCGAATATATTGTATATACACATACATACATATATATTATATACATATATATATATATTATATACATATATATATATATATATTATGTACACACACTGAAACGATTTCATAATTTACATAAATTTCGTACGATGCTGACCCTCTTTTAAGAAAAGTGATCCCCTACCTTATTGAAACTAACATTTTTTTCAAAATGTCTCAGGGTCCAGGAGTTCATACCATGCAAACGGTAAATTTGCAACGGGTTTGATTATCAGATTGGTGTCAGAAGAAAAAAACTCGTTTGTGTCAAAAAACGAAAATAAATGAATTTTTTAACATGAAAAAACTATTTGTCCAATCATGAGAAAGTGAAAGGAGGCCTGGGGTCATTTTTTGGCTGGTTTGGCTCTTTTTGGTGTTTTTTAGTAAATCCAGGAGCGGCCATTTTCTTGCCAAACTGTAGTTATTACGTTGGTTACTGAATGTCTTCAAATATGAACACCTACACGTTTGCGAAAGAAATAAATGCAACATTCGTTGTCAGCGCCCCCAAGCCCTACTAAAGTCGAGGTTAATGCCGAGGGGTCGTTAAACTAAATAAATACCAATTTATAGTAATAATTATACCACAGCGATGTATGTGATATCATATATGATAAACAATTATATTTTATATTAAATCTATATAATTATAAAACTCAAATGACCTTGTAACGGGTATTGTAACCCAACATGCGGTTTACGACTTCCGGTTGCGTATGCGTACATAAACATAAACCCATAACAGCGTAAAAAAATAAACATAAATCGCTACTTTTGTAGAATTTGACATGCGCACTAAAATATTAACGCTATTATTTAGAAATTATTATTTAACATGGGAAGGATGTTGAGGTGTTGCAACTATTCTGTATTACAATTATAGTCACAATTTTCTTACAAATAAATCAACTTTAACCCGTTGACAACGTATTGTTTTACTGTGTACGTTTTCACTGTCCCAATAGTTTTTTTTTGCGTTTAAATTATCCAAATAAAAAATTGTTAATAGTTTTTTTTTACATTGTTCATTTCTGTATTAGGTTTAAGTTATTTTAACGCAATTTTCTTACAAATAAATCTACATTAACTCGTTGACAACCATAAGAACACTTTACAACGTATTGTTTTACTATGTACATTTTCAGCGTCTCAATTGTTTTTTTCGCGTTTAAATTAAAAGATATATCAAAATTATAATTTAACTTTAAGTATTGTTATCTGTTCAGTGCACATTTTCCTATAAGTATGGTAAACAAACCACTTATAGTTCAATGGCTGTAATTTTTTTTTAATCAAAAATAAACAATTATAAACAGAACGATAAATTATATCGGCGTAAAACTACGAAATACAGTGAAAACAAAAACGGATAACTCAACAATAACAAATAAAAAAGGTTTGTACTCCTGCAGAGAGTGATCAAGACGTAACTCAGCGCACGCGCGGCTTTCTCCGGAACATGACGTCAACAGCCGGAGTAAGCCGAGTGTCGCCGAGAAAATTAAGCTGTCTGGTGAAACATAAAGCTGAACCAATGACAATGTAGCGCGATTGTTTTCAACGCGACGCGCATTCGCGCGTGTTGAAAATTCAAAGCAGGAGACGACAATTTGGAAGAGGAAGAAAAGAAAACAAATTAGTAAAAAAAAGCAAAAAACACACTTTCTTTCGTACTTTAACGTCAGAAAAAAAACATAGATTTTACAGCCTTAAGTGAGCAGCTGGAAACACCAAATAGAGTCCTCGACTTTTGTCAAGAAAAAAAATTACTGGCACTGACGAAAACTTGTGCATCATGTGGACAAGGAAAGGTAAGCGATGGCTATGCCTGGGGGTATCAGGCTACCACATGCCGAATCTTTACATCATCCGGACTGGTACCTTTTTTTTTGCCAATTCTAGGCCTACAATTGCCATTGTTGGCGTTTGAGCGAGCAACACAGAAAGACCTCCAGCGCGAATGCAGAATACAATTTACGCACACACAGCATTAATAAAACAACGGTCTGAGGAAACAATAACAATATCTGTTTTAATATGAAAAAAATTCTATCCCACCCAGTTTTGTTTCAATTTTTCTAGTTTTCAGGTTTTTCCTTCAGAAAAAGAAAAGAAATAAAAAACAAATAAAAATAACACCCCCAAAAAACAAAGATCATTTTTTTTTCAATTTTTCTTGAAAAAAAGAAAACTTTACAAAAAAAGTGTTTATTTGAGTTACCTTTGAACCTTTTCTCGAACAAAACATCGGTCAATGTCAACTTTCTTTCCAACTCCTCCAAAAACATTTTTATAAGTTTTCGGTGGTGCTGAAAACGAATATCACGTTTAAATTTAGGGAAGATATAATCTTTCACAAAAAACACCCATCTAGCTGAAACCACTGTCAAAAATTTTCTCCATTCTTTATCTGTGCCAAAACCAAAATGTAGATTCTATGAACAAAGCTTCTTTCTTAGAAGTGTACGCCTCTTCCGTTTGCCTGTTTCCCACCTGACTACAACTTGGATGTCTTCAAGTCCAACATAAACAAATTCCTGATAAACCGCCCTCTTAAGTAAACACTTTATCAAATCTCCACTACTAACATACTGTACACGCAATGACCCTTATCCCCGAGTGGCTTCCGGGCCTTGATAAGCGGTGACTACCTTGTAAAAAAAAAACGCATGGAGTATTATTGCCACATCTTGACTGGAGCATCTTATACCAGTCTCTCACTCTTAGATAGCATCCAAAACAGAGTCTCAAATCTAATGGGTCCCACATTATCAGCCAAGTTCCATCTTCTGTCCCATTGCTGTAATGTCACATCCTTGTGCCTGTTTTACAAGTACTTTAATGGAATGTGCTCTGACGAACTCATAGCAGTTGTGCCTCCTCGGCATGCATATTTTCGACTAACCCAACCAGCAACAAAATCCCACCCCTCGCTGTTGAAGTCCCTAGATGCTGAAAAGCTTTCTACTCTAATAGTTCCTTCTTTTAGAATGCTAGACTTTGGAATTCCCTCCCTGTTTTTGGCTTCCCTGATTTCACTAACCTGCAGGTTTAAATGTAATGTGAACAGATATCTCGCTGCTTAACTCCCTACAGTGCATTGTGCATTGTTAACACTATCCCAAATAGTAGCCCCTTACTAATTGAATATAATATATAATGGAATATAAATTGATTGCTATTTCGATTTTATGTAACAAATGCATACTGAAAAATTCCTGAATCAGTGGCTAGTTAGAATCAAATATCGATTCTTCAGATGCAATACTATGTAGATCTAATGTCGAGAATACAGCTGACTTTTCTTTATATATAAAAATACTAGCTGTCCATACCCAACGGTGCCTGGGATGCAGTAAAGTCATTTTACTTTATAAGTTTTTTTTCTTTCTTTATACATATTTAAAACATATACTCGGTCGCTGGAAAGATGGTGGGATCCTTCTACCGCTCCAGAAGATATCTCACTACTGATGCAATTCTCTATCTATATAAAAGCCAAGTACGGCCAAGGATGGAATACTGTTGCCATATCTGGGCAGGAGCTGCCAAAAACAGCCTATCATGTCTTGACAGAGTACAAAATAGACTTTGTGGTTTAGTGGGGGATGCCCTTTTCTCTACCCTGCAACCCCTCTCCCACAGAAGAGACGTTGCGAGCCTATCCTTGTTTTATCGTTATTTTCATGGCAGGTGCTCGTCTGAACTCCAATCCCTGGTCCCCCCTCGCCAATCTTTCACGAAAAACACCCGTCTAGCTGAATCCACTGTGAAAAATTTCCCCCACTCTATATCTGTGCCTAAATCAAAACGCGGATTCCATGAACAAAGCTTCTTTCTTAGAACTGCACGCCTGTGGAACTCTGTTCCGTCTGCCTGGTTCTCTCCGGACTACAACTTGGATGTCTTCAAGTCTAATGTTAACAAATTCCTAATGAACCGCCCCCTTAAGTAAACACTTATCAAATCTCCACACTAACGTAATGTACTTGCAATGACCCTTATCCCTGAGTGGCTTCCGGGCCTTGATAAGTGGTGATCACTGTGTAAAAAAAAAAAAAAAAAGTTTTCATATGAAGAAACTTTTTTTAAAAAGTGGGGGATCACTTCCCAATATTAATTTAACGTAAAACGAGCACTCACTCTCTAGCCACCTAATAATTTCTTCATATCAAAACAAATTTAACTGATATTCGCTTTCAGCATCTTCGCTGGTTTTTTTACTAAGATTCATTCATTTTTTAATCTCATAATTTAGGACGCTAATTATGCTGTCAGTAAGTGTACAAAACATCCTTTTTTTCATTATACAACTTGTATAGTTGTTAACAGGTGCTTCAGCTGTGAAATATTTCACAAAGATTCTGTTTACATTAGGGGGCTGTGAAGCTCCCTAATGTAAACAAACTTCATGTGAAATACTAAACGATTCTGCTTTAATGGTTAATGTCGGCACGTTACTTACGGAAAAACGGTTAAACTACAGAAGCACCTGTTAAAAACTATACAAGTTCTATAGTAATGTCTTCATATCATGCCCCAAATGTAAATGTGACATTCGTTTTCAGCACCACCGAAAACCTATAAAAGTAGTTATTTTAAAGTGTTGGGGGGAGTTGGAAAGAAACTTGACATTGACCTAAACATTATTTATTTTAAAAGTAGATATACAGCAAATATATATATATATATATATATATATATATATATATATATATATATATATAATTTTTCTTTACAGTTAATAGAATTTAAAATTTAAGGTCTGTTTTCTTTTCTTGTTATGCTTTCATCGGCGACGCTCAGCTTAATTTCTTCAGCGACGCTCGGTTTACTCCGGCTGTTGGCGTCATCTTCCGGAGAAAGCCGGGTGGACTCTGAGTTGTGTCTGGATCACTCTCTGCATGAGTACTTAAAAATTAAGAATAAGCGAAAAAAAAATTACCTCAGAATTAAAAATAAAAATAATAATTAAGCTTAGAAGAATATTTCGAAATGAAAACAAATCTATTAAAGAAAATATTTAATAACGTGCTCAAAGAATTAAACTATCACAGTTATTCCCCTTGGTTTTCTGGTTTGCAAATTAAAAGCTTTCAGATTTACGATAATAATAAGTACATTTCAGTTAAATAAAATATAAATTGAAATGAAAATAAACTAAATACTTACATTTTAAATTATATTTTTAAATAAATGAGGCTATTATGTCGAATAAGTAATATAATCAAGCTAATTATTCAAAATGATTTAATTTAATGCAATATGCTAATGACCATAACTCAGCTGATGTATATGTGATGTGAAAATCCTATATGTAGAAGTTATGCAAAAAAATAAATGTCTCCTTTGACAGAAATATACTACAATGGGCATTAATATTTCTTGGCCAAGAGAGATGTATACACACTATATACACTTTATGTTTCTTTAATCATAAGGAGTTATACACACACGAACGCTATTACTTTATATATATATATATATATATATATATATATATATATATACACTCTATGTAAATTTTCGTTCCGCTTTCTATCAAAGTTATATATATATATATATATATATATATATATATATATATATATATATATATATATAGTAGGAAAAGAACGGGGGAAAACCCTCACGTCTTTGCGGTTACGACCACCGCCAAAACCTGAAGTGACTTACGTTTAAATTAAGGCAAGACAATCGAAATGGGAGGATATATTTAAAAAATATCGGTGAAATTGCCCCCGCCCTGTAGAAAAGTGCCGAGTTGAAGGGGAAGATATTCATGTTTTTAGCACAAGTTTTCGATATTTGTCATATGTAAGGTCAAAAATTAAAACAATACTTATCTTGGTAAAATCCGTCGTCTCTGTCGAAAGTTTTAGGCAGACATACAAACATATATATATATATATATTTATATATTGGTTACTAAAAATTTCGACCCACACCGACAAAAAAGCTTTCCCTATCTCTGAATACTCTCCATGTAAAATTTCAAATGTTTAGACCATAAATTGTCTAAGTAATTTGATAGAGATGGCAGAGGTCAATTTTTTAAACTTTGATCCCGATTATGACCCCTTAACATTTCTCTGCTTTCCCTATCTCTGAATACCCTTTATGTAAAATTTAAAATGTGTAGATCAGAAATTTTCTGAGTAATTTGGTAGATACCGCAGAGGTCATTTTGAGGGGGGCTCATATCAAGTAATTAAGTTGCATCCATGTCTAAGGAACCTATATCTAAAATTTCAAGTGTTTATATCCAAAATTGTCATAGATGCTTGGTAGAGTTCGCAAAGGTCAAACTTTTGAACTTTGACCCCTTAACAGCCAAATTTCTCGCCGAACACGGATTATAAAGATTTTCCCAAATCTTAGTATCCGGTATATCCAATTTCGCGTCCGTATACTGGAAATTGCAAAATGTACACAGACACACAGAAAGACACACAGACACGTTCACTTTTATAGATATACTAGCATGGGTGCCTTGGGTTGCTCGGGTGTTTGGAGGTGTATGCTGAGAAAAAAAATAAATTAAAAAAAGTTTTTTATCAAAGTAAGTTATTAAGTTAGATCCATGTCACAAGGAACATATATCTAAAATTTCAAGTGCTTCGACCCAAAATTGTCGGAGGAGTTTGGTAGAGTTCTCAAAGGTCAAATCGTTGGACTTTGACCCCTTAACAGCCAAATTTTCCGCCGAAAACCAATCCCATAGATTTTCCCAAATCTCAGTACACTGTATATAAAATTTCGAGTCTGTAGACTGAAAATTGACAGAGTTAGTGTGTAGCGAAACGTACACAGACGCAGAGAAAGACAGACAACAGACACCTTCACTTACAACATATCAATTCTATATATATATATATATATATATATATATATATATATATATATATATATATACTCGGGTTTTTTTATATTCAAAAGTAATGGACTAATGAATTCAACGAGGTTGTTAGATAGTGCTCAATAAAAAGAGCTGATAATACTTGTTTATTGTTATATAAACATGCTCACGTCCCGCTGCTACAAATAGCTACTTGTTTCAATCAAACAACAGATATCATCAGGCAGCGACTTGACTATTCAAAAGTTCAATGAATAATCTTATTATTATTATTCATTGAACTTTTGAATAGTCAAGTCGCTGCCTGATGATATCTGTTGTTTGATTGAAACAAGTGGCTATTTGTAGCAGCGGGATGTGAGCATGTTTATATAACAATAAACAAGTATATATATATATATATATATATATATATATATATATATATATATATATAGAGAGAGAGAGAGAGATTGAACCTTAATAAATATATTTTCTATCATCAAGCATTGACTCCTCCTATGGTTACAATTCTTAAAAAAGATAAAACATTTAATTTTAATCAGGATCGAATACGCCACTTGCTTTGGGCTATTCGAATTTACTAGTAGGCAACGTGTAAACATTTAGATACAAACACCCCTAGTTAGACGTAGTGATATATACCTATAATATTCTAAGACAATATAAATTCAGCTTTAAAAGGAAGGAAAAGAAATATTAATCATAGCAAGGAAGGCAGAAGAAGAATATTAAACGGTAAAAAAAAAAAAATAAATAAATAAATAAATGAAAATAACATGAACAACCATTTCACCAGAACCACGTTCATGATTGTGCTGTTCGCAACTGCCTTGTGTATTTATAAATCCTCATCTCCATCCCCACCAACTTCAACCGAGGATTGTGATGCCATCGACGAATATGACAAAGAGAACTCTGGTAATTGTTCCGATCTTTTTACCGATGAAGAGGAATTCGTAACTAACTCACCCGGACCAGTAATGTACAAGGTTTTTACGGTGGACGAATACGGCACTGTCTATGCCGGAGTTTCAGTAGCTCTGTTTTTTATGTTAGTATTCGTATGTATTATATACCGCATCAGAAATTTAATCAGACATCCCCCACCACCAATAGACCCTCAGGAAGATCTGGGAATAATGAGATATTTTACTTTATAAACGCGCATGGAATGATAACTTACAAAAGTGAGTTGAGTCTGTTAGTATGGAATGTCTATGAAATCACCATTGCATAGATTCCCGAACAATGAATTGTGTAGCTGCTGATAGTTTGAGGAAAGGTAAACTGCACATAACTGCATATGCCGGTAAATTATTTGACCAGTCTGTCGTCTATTCCCGCTTACATTCCAACTTCGACTACTGTTTTAAATAAAAGACTATCATCTACAGATCTCCAGGAGAATCCGTTTTAATCTCCCATTTGGACTTTTACACCTAGTGACACTTGTTATAATCATCCTTCCGTAGAATGCTTTTTATTTGGCAGTTACTTTCCACTTTCTATGGAGGCAAAATGCCAGTGATTCGCTGAGGTTCATCAATTTTCATTATCTACAGAATTGACTTCATTCGTAAGAACTTTATCCGACATAAATCCGGATTTTCCGTCAAGTTCTTTGATTTATACCAAGAATGTGTTTAAATCAGGAATTGGACTTTATTTGAATCTGTCAATTATTAAACACTGTTATTTACGTTTTGAGACCGCTATTCCAAATTCTAAGTGAATCCTGTTAAAAATTGGCTGCTTTTTTATATACAAGAAAATATTTTTAGCCATATTTTGAAAGATTTTCCTGTTGAATGTATAGACTTTATACCTTACTTTGCAGTAAGCAAAAAAGATGCTAACCACTGAAATCTACTTTTACTTAAGTTTAATGTTGAATAAATTAAACTAAAATGTCAGTTTTAGTCTGGCAACTATTGACTGTGCTGTTTAATACTTGTACGGAACAGCGCACCTAAAACTTGAATTATTCGCAAATATGTTCATTGATGTGTGGTGTTATCTGGAATTGAGTCGGACAAAACTTTTAAACTATTTATATCTCCTTTTGATATAACCTGTTTGCATAACTAAGTTGATATTGTTTGATTCTGGTACGTTTACAATCAGGGAACAAGTCTGAATTTGTCTCTTAAAATTTGATCTTAAAGCTTCTAACCCTACTCGCGATGAAGTACTTAGAATTTACAAGCAACTAGTATAAAAGAACTGAACGATTCTTAGCCTCTACCTCGAAGTAATTGTAGAAATCGCAACAGCAAAGAGCATACACTGAAACCATCAGAAACTCATCGAACCACAAGTTAGGAACACGTGATTTCTTAAATCTACAAATGTAGTAAATAATGAGTATTCAGTTTCCCACTATCCAACAATCATGAGGTTGTTTGCATGGAAACCGAGAAGGCTAACATACCAGTCGGTTTGCCTCAAACTCAACATTAGAGCCAGCAAACCCCTTCCTCCCCGACTGTCCCTTGCGGACAGACGTCGCATTAGGTAATCTAAAATTTACCTCTTCTCTGGTACGTGATATAAAAAAAAAAACTAGACGCTCAAAAACATGTGAACTCTCATTCCGTTTGTAATTAAATGTTCCGCTAGGGTTACTTCAGTCCTCTCTGAACTTTACAACGAATGCCTTAACGAATCTTTCTTGACTACTGGAAAACTGTCTGTGGTACGAGTTTACTAGAATTCTGGCGAAATAACTAATTGTTCTGTAAGCCTCCCGCTTTTTTTTCTAACATATTTGAGTCCCTAATGAAGCTATAGTAGTCACCTTAAGCTGCTAAACTTCTGACGGACCAACAATATTGATTTAGAAAGCCCGTTCTTCAGCAGATATCCTAATTGTAATCTCTTACCGTATATACCATATACTGTACAAAGGAGGATAAAGCAATGGCCCTAATATATCTAAGGCCTGGCAGGGTTTAACACGATGGTCATCTCGGAAAATCAGATCGTATATCACTGGACGGATACTGAGCATAATTAACATTTTCTGAAGAATCCAGGTTGTCTTCGACGGTCGTACATCTAAATGTAAATCCGGGTGTACCTCAGGAGTTTATCTTTGCACCTTTATAACATAATATTGATAATTGACCTCTCCGATTAAATTGTCGCTGAGATGAGTATATTTGCTGATGACGCCACTCACTATAACAGGCACGTGGGAAAAACAAATGAACACCTACCTAAGGAAATGGCAGAAACGCTAGATGAAACGTCCAATCTGTAGTGGAATGGAGACTAAAATGGATGGTCACATTCAATGCTGCTAAGACTGAGCGTGTTTCATTCAATAATTACAAGAAACCTTCTTCACCAATAATAGCTATGGCTAGACATATTACCTGAAAGTACGTTCAAACTCCTCGGGTTAACGTCCACAGAACTTGAGTTGAAACATACATTGAGAGCACGGCCACTGCGAGGAAGATGGGTTCTCTACTGTGCTAGAAAGTTAATTACACTTGAAAGTATACTGTACCTTTACACGGCTACCAATCGCCCATGTCTGGAGTATTGTTAGATTTGGGCTGGTGCATCTTATACTAGTTTCTCGCCCCTGGACAGGGTTCAAGAGTCGCCAACCTGATAGGTTCTGAACTGTTTCTAAGCTCCAGCCACTCTTATCGACGAAGTGTTGCATCCCTCTGCCTGTTCTACAACTATTTAAATAGTGGATGCTCCGAACTACAAGCCCTTGTATCCATTTGAGGTAATACCATCGACAAACCCGACAAATAGCAAAATCCCACACCTACACAGATCCCTAGATGAAAGGTCTTCGACTCTAATAGTTTCTTCAGAATTGCTAGACTTTGGAACTCCGTTCCGGGTTGCTGTTTTCCAACTGGTCTGACATGTAGAAGTTTAAGTGTAATGTGAACAGACCTCTTGCTGCTCAACTCACAACATGGTATCCCTGCAACTTTTGTCCCCGATAGTAGTCCCCCCCTACATCAAAGTTGCATTGTGCTTTTGTGGCGAACATGGAATTAAAAAAAAACGAATCGAAGAATTGGATGTCTTAAAACTGACCTAGATAAAATCCTATGATACTCTAAAATGTTTACACGATATTAAGTGCATTTACCTCGCGTCAATCTAAAATTCTCTGTAATTATATGGGAGGATATTGATAGGGTTATATTTGGACTTATGAGAAAAAAAGTAACATTTAAAAGATCCGACAGATTGGTCACAAAGCATTTATAAGTAACTCTAACGCCAATAAGATTGAACTAGAAACTATTAGTCAATATTGCTATATATTTAGTCTTTCCGTGTTACTTAATATCTAACGACCTGGTCAGTCTAGTTTAAATCTTGTATAGACCTTTACAATGCAGTGCAGCGAACTAAGTGTTTTGGTATCCGTTTGATGCAGAGTTAGATTAGTCTCCACAATACCGTATTCATTATGTGCTTGCCATAAGGCACGCGTAAGTCAACGGGTTATAATTCTTGCCTGGTTACAGCTAATCTTTTTAAAAAATTACTAGCAAAAAATTCTTACAGATTAGTGTTTATTTTAGTAGTGACTTTGTTTGGTTGCATGATGCTGGTAATAATTGGGATTAATTCTTAAAATATGCGTTAGTTTTTCTCGGAAGAACCAAGAAAAATAGATAGCTGACGTTAGAGATCGTCAGAGTAAATAAAATTGTAAAGCAATAAATGTGAAACCGCTAACCTTTGTAGTGGATGGAGTAATCCGTTAGTCAAGTAACGCCTTAACAGACGTACCTACATCGACATGGAATGCGTGAAGTGTACGGTAAGAAATACTGACCAAAAGTGTGCTAGTTATTATTTAGCGATATATGCATTAATGAAATTCGAAGAAAAAGCAGGTCTCCTCCGAAAAAGTAAGTTACTGTTTCTCTGCAGAATCATAAATCTCTTAATTTAGTTTCCATTCGTACAATTCTGTATTTTGGCACTAGTTTTGTACAAATTACGCAACTCGTATATAATTCCCCACCTTTTTATTGATTTGGAAATTAACATTCAAAGGATTTTTATAATGAATGGATATCCGCCTCCGTTAGTAAACAGTTATAAGAAAATTCAATCCTTTTCTGAGCTACTAAAATATGGTCCATCTAGACTCCCGGTATACCTTAAGTTACCCTGGATTGGATCTGAATGCCAACTTATTGGTGATAAGATTTCCTCTATGGCGTCTTCTAATTTTGGTGCTCTATCCCTCCGTATTGCTTTTTCCACAAAATCCGCTTTTCGTAAGGATGTCTTGCCTATTTCTCAATCAAGTAATATTGTTTACAAATTTCAATGTCGGTGTGGTGCCGTCTATATAGGCAAGACTACCCAGCGGCTTCAGGTCAGAATCGCCCAACATGTTCCCCGCTCCATCCGAAACCATCAACCTACTACCAGAACGTCTCAATCCGTAGAGTCATCCATCCGCCAACACTTGGTCGATAAAAAGGATTGTGGTCTTGCATTCTCTCCGGAGTGGTTTTTTTTTTCTATTTTTCACCAAGGACGTACAAAGTTCCACTCGAGGCACTTGCCATCATTTCCAGCCCCCCCCCCCTACTTTGTGCAAGCAGAGAAACCTCCGGCTTCAATTAGAATTATTTAGGTAGTCAATTCTTTTTTGTTTTTTTAATCTCCTCTTCGCTCTCACTCCATTCTACTACTTAATATTCTAAAAAAATCATTTTTCAGACATATACCCTTGAAAAGTTAGTCTGAACGAAATGCGCTTCGGGTGTATTTTAGCGATCTCATTTTTAATCGACTTATTTATTTTACTGAATTGTACATTTGTTGCATGTAACTTCCCTCATTTTTTTCTTTTTCCTTTCTCCTCGCCCCGTTTTCCATCTTATTTTAATCGACTGAATTTCCGCTATGGTTCATTTCTTTACAATTATTTTAAAATTTTGCCAATCGAATAAAGATATATCATTCAATGATTTAAGACCACTGCACCCCATCCACAAGTAAAGCAGGAATAGATAAACGTGTACTACTGATGCATAAAGGAAGAGCAGCCGTGATGTAATCGAGAAGACTAGCTGAGAATGCTCACATGCTGTTCCAGAACTCTCAACTTCGATAGATATTTATTGTCCCAGAAAATGTTTATATTATGCTACTACGAGGGGGTGTGCAATAAGTAATGCCCCTGACGCACTTCCCATAGCAATAGAGCAACGAAATCTGGCACAGCTATTAGGCTTTCTCTACATAGGAACCACCCAGAGTTATGCATTTCTACCATTGTTTGATGCAGCTCTGGAAACCGTTTTTGTAGAACACCCCAACCATGACGTGACTTCAGAAATCAAGGCCCCATCATCTGGGAAACGCTTTCCTTTCAAAACAACTTCATGGCTGGGAAGAGGTGAAAGTCAGAGTGCAAGGCCAGGAGAGTAGGGAGGATTTCATAACCACACGCCCGTGCTTATGATCTGGCGACATGCGAGTTGTAGACCGGAGCGTTGTCCTGCAGGTTGAGGGTAGCTTTGCTGATCTTGCCCCGCCTCTTGACTTTTATAGCTTCCCTTAATTTCCTCAAAAGTGAAGCTTAATAGGCTCCTGTAATTGTGGTACCCTTTGCTAGGAAATCTGTCATCACTACTCCGTCCTGGTCCCAGAAGACTGTGAGCATGACCTAGCCAGCGGAGGGCTGCAGCCTTGTCTTTTTTGGAGGTGGGGAGTCCAAGTGCTTCCACTGTATTGACTGGGCTTTGGTCTCTGGATCATTAATGGACCCAGGTTTCATGCTGTGTAATTAGTCTTTTGAAAACCTTTGACTCCTCTTCTTGGTACATCTCCAAATTTATCCTCGAGCACTCGACGCGTTCTCGCTTCTGGAATGGTGTGAGCAACCTGGGAATCCATCTGTCAGACATCTTATGCATATGCAAATGGCCATGAATGATAGTTTCCACAGTCCTTGTACTAATCTGTACATCTTAGTCTATTTGGTGAATAGTAATGCGCCGATCTTCCAAAATGGCAGCCTCAACTTGACGGACAGATGCCTCATCAATGGCAGAAGGTCTGGAAGCTGTTTCCACATGATTTTTTTAATTCACGATACCAGCGTTTTCCAAGTCATATGATGGAGCATTATCACCATAAGTTTCTTTCATTTCATTAAGTCTCCTGTGGTGTGCGTCCTTTCAAATACAAAAATCGGATCACTGCTCGACATTCAAGAGGCTCCATTTCACACCTGACTTCGTTAAAACACCTGTAAAATAGAAACCACAATTATTTCAGAGCTGTAATTTGCCACATAACCCGTAGAAATATAAATCATTGCACATGCAAAATGTCAGCTAGACCAGACAACTGGAAGTGGGTCAGGGGCATTACTTATTGCACGCCCCTCGTATTAGTATATTTTGTTCTCATTTAGGTCACGCATTATTTCCTGTAAGCTATAATGCCCCAATCCGAAATGGATTTCTCCAACATAAAAAACGACCATTTTGTTTAACGGTGCCTGCACTGAAGGCTTTTCTCAAATCCGAACAAACACTCTTAAAATTTAGTTTGAGGGAATGAACTATCCTCAAATTTAACAGTAATAGCTCTTGTTCTAACGAAAATAGACTTTCCTGTATTCCTCTTCAGGAGTAATTTCCATGTACAATTTATTTGCAAGGTCTACTCAGTATTCTAAAAATATTACCGCGGGATTGCTTCACTGCTGATTGCAACTAGCTCCTCTTAAATCTGATGCTAAGTTTTTCTTCGCACCCCTAGATTCAAATGAATTTCACATCTTTAATCAGTGTTAGTACTTAAACCCCCTCGTCGCATGTTCGCTATATATCCCGGTCTCGTTAACTTTTATTATAGAATGGTTTTTGACGTTTCTCACTTTATAATCCATAGCAAAACCTGAAGGTTGTCAGTTGAAAATAAACAACCCGAATCTTGACTGATAATTTTGTTTAACTATATACTTTGGAATTTTATAAAAGTATTTGTAATTTAATTTACAAAAATCAAGTTGTAATCAGCAGAGTAGCATTCCCGCGGTAATGTCTTCCAGACTTGTAAGCTTTTTAAAGATATTGGCATGAAATCCATGGATCATTCTACGAAACCTTATTCAATTCATTCATTTCGTTAGGAATTAAACGATTCTATTGTTATACAGTATAACCCAGAGATACGGTAACTCTGGGATACGGTTTTTTCATGTTACCATGTGGGATACAATGTTTTTCCAGGCCCTAGTTACGGTATTTGACCCACCTTATGGTGTTATTTATAATGTTATTTGATCATATACATGTGTATTATATACTGTACTGCAGTTAGTTACTAATTTTTAATATGTACTGTATAAAATTTTGCTAAGGCCCGCGATTTCATCTTACGATCCCAACGCCGGAACGGATTAGTGCCGTATTTCGGGATTCTACTGTACTTGGTCTTCCTGAAATGGTTCTTGTTAGAATCCTTTCTAGTAAGACGTGATACTCAACGAGTGATATTGTGAAGGTTGCCAAAATTCCAAGTGAAACTTTTTACTGAGATTGACTAGTCTAATTTGCTGTCATCTAAAATGTTACTCCATGCGGCTCATTACTTGGACACCGCTACCTTCTCTCAGATATATAAAATTATTTTAAATTAGGGGTGGATTTTTTTGTTTGTTTTAAGCACTTGCGCAGAATACCCCAACAAAAGACAAGGCTACAGGTGGTTGTACAATTAAGTTATTTTACTCAAGGTAATTCCATTTATTTTCTTTTTCTTTACTAAATATTTGCACTTCCTTTATGTTTGCTTACTATAAACTCTCACGTTAGTAAACGACCCTGGTGTCTAACTCTGTTCCGTGGGGAGGCATTGTAAATAGGTACTATAAACTCTGACTGATAGCTGTCTCTCATGAAGCAATGTCTTCACAACTGCAGTTGCCTAAAAATGCTGGACTCCTCTCACTTGAATATAGTATCTCGACTATCACTCTTACACAAACTAGGCCAATTCGGTGACCTTGTATTTGTCGATGTGTCGTATAGGTCTTTGGTACTCCTAGGATGTTTACCCTTTTTTTTACGCCCTTTTCTTTCTTTTAGGATTGGAGTAAGTTGATTGGTTACTACCTAAAGCATACTTACCGGGCTGTCCAGGTAATTTTTATGTCGGCGTTCCTATTTTAGGGGTCCATGCTTCATTCTTCTCGCGTAATTTATAAACACATCTACCTGAAGTGGGACCGAAGTAAATTCTAGCAGAAAACTATTCTCGATGTATCATATGTTAATAATAGATGTCCAGAAATCCTGAACAGTCACTGAAATCGTAGTAACAATATGCCTTAACGAATTTTGTTTTCCCGACTGCTGGAAAACTGCCTCTGTGGTACCAGTCTTCAAGAATTCTGGTGAAAGAACTGACCCACTAAATTATCGCCCCATTAGCCTCCTCCCGCTTTTCGCCAAAATATTTGAGTCCTTAGTTAATAAAGCCCTAGTCCAGCACCTAACAGCTGCTAAACTCTTGACTGACAAACAATATGGATTCAGGCAAGCCCGTTCAACAGCAGATATCTTAACTGTAGTTTCTGAACATATATACCGTTCATTGGATAAAACAGGGGAGGGTAGAGCGGTGGCCCTTGATATATCTAAGGCTTTTGACAGGGTATGGCACGATGGTCTTCTAAGGAAAATTAGATCATATGGAATCACTGGAAGAATTCATAACGTAATTAAATCCTTCTTAAGTAATAGAAAAATCAAAGTTGTCCTCGACGGACGTACATCCAAACAATATGACATAAATGCGGGAGTGCCTCAGGGGTCTATCCTTGGACCTCTATTGTTCCTGATATTCATAAACGACCTCCCTGATAATATTGTTTCGGAGATGGGTATATTTGCCGATGACACCACTCTCTATAACAGATATGAGGGGAAAACAAATGAACACATATCCAAGAAAATGGCAGAAACACTAGAGGATGACCTCCAATCCGTAGTGGAATGGGGACAAAAATGGTTGGTCTTATTCAATGCTGCTAAGACTAAGCTTGTTTCCTTCAATAACTACAAGAAACCTTCTCTACCACCAATAGCAATGGCCAAGAACACATTGCCTGAAAGTGCTTCTTTTAAACTCCTCGGCCTAACGTTTACAGGGAATATGAACTGGAATAGATACATTGAGAGCATTGCCAAGGCTGCTGCAAGGAAGGTTGGCTCCCTCTACCGTGCTAGAAAACTACTTACGCCTGCCAGTATCCTATACCTCTATAAGGCAACCATTCGCCCATGTATGGAGTACTGTTGTCACATCTGGGCTGGTGCATCTGCTGCTTGTCTCTCGCTCCTGGACAGGGTTCAAAAAAGAGTCGCAAACCTGATAGGTCCTGAACTGTCATCTGGGCTTCAACCTCTGTCCCATCGACGAGATGTTGCATCCCTCTGCCTGTTCTACAAATACTTTAATGGTGAATGCTCTGACGAACTGCAAACACTTGTACCTCCCCGACGTAACTACCCCCGACAAGCTACTAAGTCTCATCCCTTTACAGTGGAGATCCCTAGGTGCAAGAAAGCCTTTTACTCCAATAGTTTCTTCCCCAGAACTGCGGGTCTTTGGAACTCCCTTCCGGGATTCTGCTTTCCCAACTGCAATGATATGCAGAAGTTCAAGTGTAATGTTAACAAACATCTTTCTACTCTTCTCCCTTCATAATGACCCATCTAATTAATTCCCTAATAGTAGCCCCCTGCTTCAAAGTGGCACTGTGCCTTGTTTGGGGTGAAAATTGAATTAAAAAAAAAAAAAAAAAAGACAATGCGCAGTTACCCAAGTTGGTATTCCATGTGAATACAAGGTGTTTTCTTTCACCTAATCGGGACTTTAGGAAATCTATTAACATCGCAATTATATAAGTAAAGTAACACATCTAAAAGAATGCAAAGCACAAAAATGTCACTGGTCATATTTTAAGCTTATACTGTTCCACGGTAATCAGCTTTTTTCTCTGAAATTCACTATGTAATCTTCCTTTTGTTGCGTTTCTTTCGAAATCTATCGCTTTTTTTCCTTCTCTCGTTCATACAATTCAACTGTTTCGTTTTGTCACGACAAAATAAATATGGTTATGGTCATATGCGATTTACAAACTGCAAGTATCTTCTAAGCTATCACACGAAGTGGACATATCTTTTCTGAACATTCTGAAATTACCCAAATTTTGCATTTTCTATTAAGCCTAGCTGTATTATTCCTTTTGAAGTGTACGGTTTGTTTCCATCAATATTATTGACCTTAACAGAATAATTAATGAATTCTAACGATTCAAACAATTAGATTTCTTTTGGTACACATTGTATAAACAAGATTAGGTGCAGTAAATAGAAGTGGTGACTTTTTAAAGCCTCATATATTTCCTCATTTAAATCCGTGTATCCGAAAGATATGACCACATGTCTAATTTTTTAAAACTAACCTAATATTAAGTAAACTTTAGATTTTAGTAAAGTGAAAATTCTAATTAACGTAATAAATGTATTTTAACTAGGGATAGGTTTGATATTTAATTTTTTTCCTCTACTAAAATGAAAGATAAACCATTTGGGGGGGGTCATATTTGAAAACAATGGCTTTCTACTTCTAGATCTCAGATAGAATATGTACATATAATCTGTTCCTAATATTTCTAGAAAAATAATGTATTTATGCTGCAGAATGTACCAGACTCCAGATGTAGTCGTTTACCTGTATTAAAGTCAGATACGTCGTAAGATGG
Organism: Euprymna scolopes; assembly: GCF_053919585.1. Taxonomy (NCBI): domain Eukaryota; kingdom Metazoa; phylum Mollusca; class Cephalopoda; order Sepiida; family Sepiolidae; genus Euprymna; species Euprymna scolopes. Next base: position 39,583,691 of record NC_136493.1, on the reverse strand, counting down.
AGTACTGCTTCTAAATTTGTCTGTGCGAGATATGATAATCAAGGACAATGCTTGTCAGATTGCAATTTTTCATATCTCAGAAGATCACAGTGCGAGACCAATGTGAGAGAGAAACACATCTACTACGTTGAGCGTATTCTTGGATATAGCAGGGCAACGCCGAAAGTATTGTTAGTCGACGAGTGTTATAATCGTAATATTTGTCAAATAGAATGTTATAGCAAAGTACATATTTACAGGGAAAATTATTTATATTAAGATCTTTAATAAATTTAAGAATATAGAACATAAACAATAATTTAAAATAGATTGACCTCTAGTGGCTGACGAGTCTTACATAGAGGTAATTTTAAAGTGACATGGATGTTAGCTAGTTTTGGGAATAGATACAATGATTTAATCAAAGATCAGCCAAAAAAGCATACGCAGTGAAGGAGTGAGAGAGAGGGGGACCGAACCGGGCGGCGAGGACTCCCAATAGATGGAATCAGAATTCGTTAGTCTAGCACCAACGGTAGTTTTCTAATGGGGAAACATCGGAAATAAATGTTGCTGAAGAAACAGCCCGAGATTTGTGGATTCATTGGGATGCGTCTTCTTTTCTTCTTAGCAGCTATTCCCGAAGATCCGTCTAACAAGATCAGGACGGACTAGGTATGTTTCTCCAATTGGCCTGATGTTACAATCCAGAGAGTCCGTTGTAAAAATGTATGTCATAATTTTAGACGTCACACGTATTATTTCGTAATATATACCCCCTCCATATCATATAGAACTCCTGACAATATAACAGTACTAGAAAGCGGAAAAAAGGTTACATTGTATTTATCATAGGAGTACTCGAAACAGCACGACAAAAAACAAACTAATATAATTCAAATTAAATGAGCGATTTACTCCAGAAAACACGTGATCACTAATCAGCCAATAATATTAAGTTAAAACAAAAGAACATTTTAAATATCACGATGATGAGTTTAACAAATTACGTGAAAATATACTTATGGTTTTCTGCGAATGTTTATTAAAAAATGAGCTTATATATGGCACTTAGTCTATACCGACGCTGACAGGTTCCACCCCTCTTGATAATCGACCGACAAAATCATTAACTTGATGTTCCACTAGATGACTTATACACGTAAGCCACAGTGACTGAATTTTTATATATAATTTCAATAGTTTCTAGCTCTACTCGCGTATGGAGCATTATATTTGAGCGAATGCTGAAAATAGATACATAGAACATTATAGCTCCTAATTAAATATATTACGTATACACGAAATAAATGGTTGGATCACTCTACCAACCCAGGTATCACACTGACGATACAATCTTCTGTCTGCATAAGAGCCAGGTACGCCCTAAAATAGAGTACTGTTGTCATATCTGGGCAGGAGCTGTTCTCTGCGCCCTATCCAGCCTTGATAGAGTTCAGAACCGGCTTCAAAACCTAGTAGATGATGTCCTTGTTTCTTCCCTGCAACCTCTTTCCAACAAATGAGACGTTACAAGCCTGTATTTTCTCTGCCGTTATTTTTATGACAAGTGCTCAACTGAACTCTACTCTATGGTCTCCCCTTGCCAAACATTCACAAAAACTCTACTAGCTACAACCATTATATAGGATTCACCCCACTTTTCATCTGTGCCTAAATCTAAACCCAGATTCGATGAACAAAGCTTCTTTCCCAGAATTGCCCGCCTGTAGAACACTGTTTCGCTGTCCTGCTTCCCGGTTGAATACAACGTAGTAGCCTTCAAATCAAATGTAAACAAGTTATTGTTGAGCCGTCCTAATAAACAATCAAATTCTACTCAATTTACACCATTAACGATTACTATACTACCAACTTACATTCATTAACCTTTATCCTCGAGTGGTCTTTTGACCTTAATAAATGGTAACTCCCAAGTAAAATAATATATTCATTTCCTTGCAAGAATATTAGACACAAAATTGTTGTTTTGAGAATCCAGCCATAAGAATAAGTATATTCTGTTCTACAAAAATGATTAAGCAACCTCGACGACCTCAACTATATTATTCTCGAATAGAATATAAAATGTAAGAGCGCGAACATCTTGCAACAAAATAGGGCGATTATTTCAGTACGGAAACGATATAGTTTCTGTTGGGCCTATTTTTATTATATGATATATACAGTAGAACTCCGGAATACGGTGGTGCTAATATATGATTTTTACAAATTACGAGGTGGAATGTTTCCCGACCCCTGGTTACGGTATTAGCCACGCCTTACGTCGTTATTTATTATGTTATTTAATTATATGCATGTGCATTATGTACTGTACTGTATTTTGTTTACTAATTTGTCATGCCGTATCTCGGGGTTCTACTGTACTGCGAAAAATATATAACTTTTTATATATTTTCTGTTTCATTTCCGATGTTCAAGAATACAAAATGTATTTTTATAATAAATCCAATATTCAGCCATTCCTTTGGCCTTACTTTATTCAATAGTGAAGATATATAATCAGTAGTTTTTTCATTCAATTGCCAAAAGGTGGAATCAATTCGGCATTACAAATTTTGTTGCGATTGGATTGTCCTATTTTTAAATATTTATAATTTAAACAAAGACGTAAATGTTCTATTACATTGTGTCCTACAATTGTTTTATTGGATAGTGGAAATATTTTTTCATATTACTAAACAACTTATTAAAGACTAATTACTATCCTTCAAAAACGATACGTGTGGTTATAAAAAATAATGGATGCACCTTGTAAATGTTGCATCCATTGATACGTGGTTTAAATTTATAAAAAAATTAAATTAGCAAGATTTTTGTTTCTTGTTTTCAGCGAAAAACAAGTCATTCTGGCCTGGTCACATGAATATCTATAGAAGCCATACGAGGAAAAAATGTATCTGTGCAAACTTTTCTGTACTCCCTTTCTAACATTGCATTATATTATTTGTTTTAAGTAATAAATAATATAAGGCTTATTTAGAATTGTTTTTTGTTGTTTTTTTGTTTGTTTTTTTTACGGCATATCAACCTTTGTCAAGTTATTTAATGCCGAATCCAGTGATTTCGAAGGAAAAACTTTTAATAGAGTATATATTTTTTCAAATCTGTTTCTATTCATCCCATAGTTGGGACCCTAACAGGTACTACCACTCCGGGTCAGAGTGGACCTGGCAGCAATGACAATTAAAGGGTGTCTCCACAATCCCCAAATCCCGCAAGCTGGGGCCTCACGATCGAATATAGTTTAAGGTCATATCCAGGACCTATTTAGAATTGCACTTGATTAATAAAATAAAAATGCTGAAAAATATTTATGATGCCTGTACTTGTCTCAGAACGGAAATGCTTTATTAAAAAAGCTCTTAAATTGATCAAGTAGTGTTTTTTTTTATTCATGAAATCAGATTATATTAGGAAGCCACAAGTGGGGCCGGCCATGATGTTTAACTTTTGCAAAAAATGCGATTCGAATACACAGATTGTTTGTATTCAAAATAATGAAAACATTATAATCGCTAAAAATCGTAGAATTCGAATTTCTGAATAAAAAATAATTGAGTAATATATGCGACATTTTTTTAATGTGCCATGTTCGTTTCATTATGAGGATGTACATTATAAAATTTTTGCGTATTTTTGTCTTTTAATAAAGTTTAATTCTAAATAAATTCCTCAGATGATTTAAATAATTTAGTGCAACTGAATTACCTAAATATAACAAGTGTTGGAGAGGGTGACGGGGCGGGGGTGAAGAAAGTCGTGCACCAACACATTTTTTCCTCTCAAGGGCTGTGTAAACATTTCTGGGATCACGGCAGAAAGACACGTATCTTGTCGAAAATATTAACACATTTTGGTAAATTTTCAATTTTGTAGGTTTAGAACACCTATGAATTACTGCAGAATTCACAAGGCGTTTTGATGTTTTTTTGTTAAACCCCTATATATATATATATATATATATATAATATATTTTTAGTCATCGACATACAGACCTGTTTCGTTGTTTCACAACTCATCAGTGCCGCTAGACTAACACCTCTCCCAAGCCGAGGATCGAACCTAGAACCGTCGTGATGACAGTCGGCAGTCATACCCCCTGACTACGGAATCGGTGGCCGAAATTAAACTATCCGAATGTCTATTTAAATAAACATCCGTCCGCCACTCGTAGAGGGCTCAAACGTTTGTTTGTAAACAAATCGCGAGCTTCGCATTATATAGCGCTTTAAATATAGTGAACTTTATAATTATATTAGAGAAACGGAAATATTATTTACAAATAGAATTAAATCATCCTAAGAGTTTGTGAGGGAATCTTACGCACAACTTTATGAACAGAAACTATGAAAGTGGAGAAGAAAAAGTGTGATAGCCGATATTATTTTCCTCAGCCCACATTCGTCTTTCGCTGTCAGCCGCGAGTGATTGATGTATGTAATCTGTCTACACTGGCGGGGCGATGGACCTGAGGGCGGGCTGACCTCAAAACAAAGAGAGAGAGCCATGATTGGCTAATGGTCGTCCCCTGAGTAAACCAGATAGGTTGTGGTTGCTCGAGTCGCAGAAATAGAGATTTAAAATTTCAGACTAATTATTAGCAGGCCTCATGAGGAGGACCAGCTGAGCTAAATGTAAGAAAGCAAATTTAGATGCATTGTCTTTAGCCAAGAACTTGGTCGTCAGAGTATGTTGAGAGTTTCAAAGTTTGATTTGCAGAGAAGTTATTTTTAAATTAAAATAAACATTAAAAGACGGCAACGAATTACTGCTGCTCGAAGTGTTTAATCAAATAAACACAGCTAAACATTTTTGTTTCATTTAATAGATAGCAGTCCACCGGTGTTGCTCGGTCGTAAAATACGAATACATATTATATTTTTATTAATGCAGAATTCTTATTAATTATAAATAGAAATATCGTAGATATTAAATGTAACGTTAAAATCCATTAAAAAATAAAGTAAAAAAAAAACGGAAAGAAACTGAGACATGTGCCTGCGAGTGTTGTTTTGTTCCCCAAACAGTTCACTTCTTGTAAGAAAGAAAGAGTACTCGAGCTGAGATCGAAACCAAAAACTTAAAGACAACGAGTCAAGTACGATAACGATTAATCCACCTTGACACGATCTTTTAAAAGGTGTTTTCTAACCTGTTTATCCTTAACATAAGTGATATATAATGGGAACGGGTTTCGCGCGAGCTCTCATCAAACAATTGACAAACAGATAAAAATTCAATGATCATCTAAATACCATTTTTTTTCAATTTGGATCCAAACCGTGGACGGAATGACTTATAGAGTCGCTTGCACGCGACTAAAAATACATTGAGTTTATATGTTGGATCTCTCTCTCTCTCTCTCTCTCTCATATAGATATATAGACAAGCATTCTCGTGTCTGCAAAGACGTTAACAAATCGTAATTAAATGCGTCTATCATGAATAAATTTGGGTTTAAATCCAGATTAACATAACCGTGTTAAACGAACGCAATTTTTAGAAACAACGATGTATTAAAATAAATCAAAGACATTAACGAAAACTATCGGAAAGAAATGGAGAAAGGACTAAAGAGTTAACTACATCTACTATCCATTCGCCTCGACGCTTCCTTACGCTCGATTAAAAAGCCTCAATTTTCGGCGATAGACAGATTTCCTAACGGCTTTCGGGAATAACAAATTAAAAAGTTATGATTATTTGTGCCCCTAGACTACAACTCTAAAACGCGACTCTGGGCCACACGAAAAATAACATCGTATAATATTTAGCGTGAATGTTCTGAAGAACATTTAGTGCCCACTAATAATTCTGTGGATACGTTCTGAAACAGAAATATGATGAAAGCTTTCGTGAGAATGGACGACAACAAATGTATACAATATTTTAAGCAATTTTATAGGGTAAGCTAAAATGGCATATGACACAAGAAAAGGGTAAATGTCAAGGACCGAGGAAGATTGAAGGTTTGCGAAAACGTGCTTCGCAGGAACTTATCTGGGTGAAGAGTTCACGTAACAGGTTGCACGTGTGCGACTCTCAATTCTGGCTCTTTTCGTGTGGGCGTAAATATATTCTGCTTCTGAGCCCTAGTCAAAATGTAATAGGGAATTTGAGGATGAATAATGGCTAACTTCTTGCTAATGTCAGGGGCTGCGCTAAGAAGTAGTCACTGTTCAAGGTGGTAACGGTTAAAAAGTAGGATGGCTTTCTGCAACTGCCGCCAAGAGCTTTGTCATTGAAGCTTAGCCGCTGACCTGCTGGGTGTCGAAGAGGCCGGGACATAATGTGCAAGGATTTTTATAGGCTAGTTTACGGGATCCCAAAGGAAGTAGGGGTTGGAATTCCTGTTAGCCAATTCAAAGGCCTTAAAGGGACAAGCTAATCAGTGAGGGAACGGGAAGACAAATAAATTTCAATAAATTTTAAACAGTTTATAATGAATAAATCCGTGTTGTTAATTATTCTGTAATCCTATAGTCTTACTATTACTACATGTTAAATATTCTTTCGGCTTGACAGAAATAAATAAATGTGATTAATTCAAAGTTTTCGTAAATCAGCGTTTCGTAAAAAGGATGTAATTTATAAAGGTCAGAACATTGGAAATACAAGATTCACTCCACAATATCTAGACTTTTAATCTCATAATCCTTATAATGTAAAGAAGTAACTCGTTTATCGCCTACAAAACCCAGCAAAAGCAGTAGATAGTATCAGCAATACATATCAAGAAAAGATTCATAGTTGAAGTGCAATCCTTCACCGGAACAACTATCCAGAAGGCATTATACGAGGGGCGTGCAATAAGTACTGCCTCTGACCCACTTCTAGTTGTCTGATCTAGTTGAAATTTTCCATGTGACATGATTTATATCTTTACGGGTTATGTGGCAAATTACAGCTCTGAAATAATTGTGGTTTCTGTTTTACAGGTGTTTAGACTGAGTTAGGTGTTAGCCTCTTGAATGTCGAGCAGTGATTCGGTTTTTGTATTTGAAAGGACGCACACCACAGAAGACTTTTGGTGAAATGACAGAAACTAATGGTGATAATGCCCCATCATATGACCTTGTAAAAAGCGTGCATCGTGAATTCAAACATGGCCGGAAGTCTGTGGAAACAGCTCGCAGACCTGATGCCCCCCTTCTGCCATTGATGAGACATCTGTACGTCAAGATGAGGCTGCCATTTTGGAAGATCGGCGCATTCCTATTCGCCAAATAGCCCAAGATGTCAAGATTACTACAGAGTCTGTGGAAACTATCATTCATGACCATTTGCATATGCATAAGGTGTCTGCCAGATGGATTCCCAGGTTGCTCAAACCATTCCAGAAGCGATAACGCGTCGAGTGCTCCAGGATGAATTTAGAGATGTACCAAGAAGATGAGTCAAAGTTTTTCAAAAGACTAATTGCACAGCATAAAACCTGGGTCCATCACTATAATCCAGAAATCAAAGCCCAGTCAATACAGTGGAAGCACTTGGGCTCATCCCCTCCAAAGAAGGCAAGGGCGCAGCCCTCCGCTGGCTAGGTCATGCTCACATCTTCTGGGACCAGGACGGAGTAGTGATGACAGATTTCCTAGCAAAGTGTACCACAATTACAGGAGCCTATTAAGCTTCACTTTTGAGGAAATTAAGGGAAGCTATCAAAATCAAGAGGTGGGGGCAAGATCAACAAATTAACCTCCTCCTGCAGGACAACGCTCCGGTCTACAACTTGCATGTCGCCAGATCATAAGCACGGGCGTGTGGTTATGAAATCATCCCCATCCTCCGTACTCTCTTGACCTTGCACCCTATGACTTTCACCTCTTCCCAGCCATGAAGTTGTTTTTGAAAGGAAAGCGTTTCCCAGATAATGCAGCCTTGATGTCTAAAGTCACGTTGTGGTTGGAGAACCAACCTGGGGTGTTCTACAAAAACGGTCTCCAGAGCTGCATCAAACGATGAGAGAAATGCATAACTGGGTTGTTCCTATTTAGAGAAAGTCTGTGGCAAGTTTCGTTGCTCTACTGATATGGGAAGTTGATTAGGGGCATTACTTATTGCACGCCCCTCGTATCAGCTCCAAGAAATTTGGATCAAAAACCAATAGACACCACTCGAAAACTCTCCACGGTTTGTATTCCATAAATAAATTGCTTGTCGAAAAATTCAAAGAATGTGTAATCTAGGTGATATCCGGAACCATTCATGTGCGATTAAATTTTTGAAAGAATCTTAGGCAATTAATCCTCTACGGAATACAACAATAAGTGTGTGTGCCTTTTTTGTAGATATTTAATCGATAAACTTTTAAACTACTGATTAGATAGCACTGAAATTTACAGGAAATAATAATCAGATGCCCAAGGATAATTTACAACGAGAAAAATTATTTGGTTAGATAGTTGAATAATACGGACAGATATATCAGCACTTTAAAATGAAAACGGTTTATTTCAACTAGCCAAGGTGTTTGTATTACTTTCTGTGCATGCCCAACTTCAATTCCTTTCTTCAAGTCGTTGCATATTAACACTTTCTTCTCTATCTCTCGATAGTTATATCGATAGGGAACGCAATCGAAAGGCTAAATATTTTGAGTTCGATTCTAGCTGATGGTAGCAAAGTCATTTTGTTTTTAACATTTGAAATTAGACCTAAATTGTAAATACAATGTAATATTCAATACAGAATTCGCTCTGCAAGTATAAATATGAATTTTTTATGAATTAAAATATATTTAAAAGTATTTTACAATTAGTCAAGACTACGCGTCCTCTTCTATTTATTGATGAGAATTAGATGAGATTCTATGTGGAAAAATATACAAGTGTAAGCCATGTTGCCCACAAAAAAAATAGTCAGAAGGAATCATAAAAGACCTTACTCTAATTTATCATAAGAAAATCTATTATCCTAAGCGGAGAATGAATATTATCTAATATTTATTTACTCTTTTTTCCAACAGGTTTGACATGATGTTAGGTGTAGCTTTAAAAGTCCATTGGACAAGGGTTAGCGTATTCTGACACACTAAATGCTTTAGCAACCTCGCCGGTATTGTCTGCTAGGTTCGAATCGGCAATAAGCGATAAACTAACTCCTTTTCAAAGCGAAGGTAAAAATGAGACCGAACAAGACTACACCTTATCATGAGAACAAGAAATCACGATTAAACTCATAGTTGAGAACGTCACCCATGGTATATTCAGACAGGATTTAATCATAATTACAAAACAGATACTACAATAACCTTCAGGATGAACATTGTAAGTTAGTAAACTACAATAAACTGAATCATTAAAACTGACCATTAACATATATTTATAATATTGTTTCGCATTCAAATATATAAATGCCAAATTTCCAGTAGTAATAAATTTTTCAAATAAAAAATTAGTTTTAAAATGTATAATCTATTATATCTAGTCTTCTGCCTTCGTCAAAAGGAGCTAATACCTGGGAGGACAGTATCATGAAAAAAATAAAAAAATATTACAATTCCTATTAAAAAACGACCATGATAGGAAGTATGGTTAAATTGTAAACGAAAAGAGGATAACGCCTGGAAGAATGGTATCATGGCAACAGAGCATACACCATCAGCTCTTCTCAAACTTTCTCTCGTCATTGACCTTACTCTCATCCAAATTTTACAAGCATTATAACAACAAGATAAAAAAAGAACCCTTTTATTGTTTATGACTTTAGTTTTGTATAGAAATAGTATTATGCATTCGTATCATAAAAATAAAGTAAGTCAAGCGTTTTCTAAATGAAGAATTACAAAGTAAATTTGGGTACTCTTGCATAATTTTACCCGAATTCTCGTGAATTCTCGTCAAGCATGGATCGGGCGAGACCGGCAATTATCGGTGTCCGCCGAGCGTTGTAACAGACGCAGACTAATGAAAAAAAAAAAAAACGTAAAAAATACAAATGCAAATAATAAAAAATAAAAAACAACAACAATAAAAACTGCCTTGAAAAATGAAAATATGTTTATTTCATTTTAGTATTTAATTTTTTTTTTTTTTTGCAAAATATTTTCAATAGGAAGTTTGTTTGTTTTTTCTCCAAGAAAATATTTTTTAACCGCATAATTGTTAGGTGTAAGTTCAAGGGGAGGGGTTCTTTTTTGTAACCGTATTTTTTTTTGGGGGGGGGTACTAGTGCACTTATTGATTCGTGCTGAAATAATAACGTTATTATTTCAAAAGCCATTCTTAACATGAAGAGGGGAGGGTGTTTTGTACCTATTTTATACTTTAATCTTACAATTGAATAAAAAAAAAAACAGATCAGAAAACTTTAATTAAACTTGGAAATACGATTAAAAAATAGCGCGGATCAGTAAGTGAGCTATCACCTTTTTTCTTGTATTTTTATTTTCAAGACTTGTTCAGTCAAGTTCTTTTGATGGCACTGTCCATTTGTACATCTCCAGGAGAAACCATCCTTTACACACGATCTTTTTTAAGTAAACATTTGTGTTTTTTGCACCTCATTTTTGGGGGCAGCAATTTCTTCTCCTAACAATATGAGATTGTCTGCATCGATGTTTTCTTTTCCTCTTCTAACATGCATAGACTTATATTCTTGCCTGTCATTTTTCTGTTTGGCAAGTTTGAAAATATATTAGTTTGTCAGCTTTTTCTTTTTCTTTTCTTTTTTTTTTTGTTTAGTCGTTTCCTTCCAATTCGAATGTTCTCTGCTTCCATTTACATAGCGCTTTTTCATTGGCTAATGAAATTCCCAAATATTCAATTAAAATAAATAAATAAATAATAAATAAGTAACTAATCAGAAAAATTAAAAAGTTACCCCCCCTTAATATCAACTTAAAAATTACTAAAACATAACAGAAAAATAATTAAATAAAATAAAAAGTCGAGTTAGATTTTCAACAACGCTCGGCTGACACCAATGATTGCTGGTCTCGCCCGATCCATACTTGACGGGAATTCACGAGAATTCGGGTCAAATTATGCAAGAGTACCTTAATTTATATAACGTTTCTTAAACATGACAATCTGAAAAGAAAGTATTTTTTAATTATCAGGTACTTTAATTATTTACCCCCGATTATATAATTTTTACCCCCTATTGGTAAATTTACCCCTTGTTGAGAACCTTCACTAATCTCCTTAATTGAGAAGTTAAAGATGTGTAACATGGCCGTTACATTTTAACTGGGTCGCTGCAGTTTAAACCTCGCTCAGACTCCCACGCCACCCGATACGATCGCAAAGGAACCAACAAAAAGAGAATAAATAAATCCAACTAGGCATTTTTTTAAAGTGTAAATGAAATGAATTTATTCGTGGTTCTTCCAAAACCACGCATTTTACTATTTTTAGGAAGTCTCTTCGCACACGCATGTGCCTTTCTTAAAAGTGTCTGACGCCGCCATCGCACGCTTTCTGGCCCTCGACCTTCACACATGCATCTTGTCTGGCGCGCATTTTGCTTAACTGCAACCACCTGGAGTATTTTGGCCCGTTATTTCCTGTGTCGACAAACTCGCGAACACTTGCTAATTTGCATACGTGTTTTAATAGCTGCTGCTTCTAATATCTTCGCTAGTCAGCTACCTTTTGTCTCCTCCTGGTATTTTCACACACGCTCTGTTACAGATAATGAGATAACCGTTTCGGTTACAGAAAGGCAGAACAAACTCCATTAGATATCACAGATAAAAATTCCTCGTAGAAAAGTAAAAACCATGAATTAATTTAATTAAATGGTCACGTTTTTAAGTCATAATATAAATGTGAATGCATGTCGGCCATTTTTAGATAGCAAACAAAAGCAATTCTGAAATAAAATATATATATTAAAAGACAGCCTGCGTGTTATTTATCCAATATCTCAAACACTGGGTCGTAAAACACTGTTTCCTTGAATTATATGATTGTCTTTTTTCAGAACAATTTGTGATCATAATTCTATTTTTTAAAAGCGCTCTAATTAAGTGACCAATTTTACCCCAGATCTAATCATTGTAATACTAAGAGGTTACATTTACTATCAATTTAACACATGTTAATACTTGTCCCTGAGATGACTTTTGGCCTTGGTAAACGGGAACTCGTTATTTAAAGTCAGACGCTCGAATTTTATTAACATTTAAAAAAAAAAAAAATTAAAAAAATCGCACATCACGGCAATAAAATAACCAGTTCTAAACGACGCCAGATTTCTGATCATAATGTCGTTATTTTTTTTATCACACTTTTACGATTGCCGTAAAACGATGGCTTATTCGAAGGATATCCCTTTTAATATCAGTCTTCGAGGAACGTCTATATCTGCAGCTTTTCTTTTTGGAACGGACGTGAATCGTAATAGCGGCACCAGTACAATCACTTCGAATCTTTTCAGTAAAATGTCTGCCAATTAATAGCAACTTTCATCAAATAAGCTAAAAGCAGATGGTATAATGTGCAAATATACGATACAGATTAAAATGGCCGCGGTTTATACTGAAAGTAGAGGATAAAAAAAAAATAAGTGGTCGATTTTTAGCCGAATCGTGTAACGATCTAACAATTTTCTTACGAAGAAAAGTACTTATAAAATGTGGAAAACTCTTTAATGCCTGGTGTGATAGCTTTACTGTATCCTTATATTCGGTGAAAATTGTCATTACTTAGTGATATAGGTCGACAATGCGACATATAATGCTAGGGTATAAGTAAGTTTGCTTATTCTTTCGTAATAAACCAACAATTGTTCGTATTTGCCAATAAATTGTTTTTATTACAATTCACTTTCTAATTTCTCGAAGGAAGTAAAAACCCGTACAAAATTACTACTGTATTTTTTGTTCTTGTTTATATCCAATAAAAACTTGGTTTATTTAAAGAGCGAATAGTGTCGTTTTGCAAGTTACGTTTACAGTTCTGATTACCGATGTGGCGATGACATGTTTGAAACCTTGAGAGCCTATTGGGAATAAAATATAAACCGAATATAATTCGTACCAAATACTTTTACTCATGATTACCGACCTAACATTAACAAAAATGTAAAATTTAATTTTCTTCTCATGAAGCTGTATCGCCTCAATACTGAGCAAGACCAAATTGTAATCTTATTTGTAAAATAGAATATTTGCATATTCACTATTTTATATAGAGTTTAATGCCCCTAAAGTTTTTCATGCAAAACGACTGATATTCCTGCAATAATATTAAAACTTAATACTTGGAAACAAAAATAGTGTAGTGATTTCTAAAAGATTGCCTATTTGCAAAGGAGTTTTACGACGAAAGACTTCAGAATAAATCGTTTCTTTTCCACATTTTGGAAGAGGTTGAATAGCTTCAAATATCTCCACCTTCAAATAGCTTTGATACATAAGTATGTATTTACGAACTTCAGAAGTATCTTGTCGAATTTTGAAATCTGCACGAAATTTTGAAGGAAAAGCTTTATTTAATCCACGGGAGTAACATGCCCTGCTTTCGTTATATGTAGCTGGTTAGATATTTTAAGCAATTTGGAATTGTATTAATATTGCTTGAACTAAGGGTGGTTGGTTGGTTTTACGGCATATCAACTCTTTTCAGGTTATTTAATGCCGAATCCAAAGATTGAAGAAAATCTTTTAATAGAATATATTTGTTGTTTTTTAAGTCGGTTTCTATTTAACCTATAGTTGTGACCCTAACAGGTACCACCACTCCAGGTCAGAGTGGACCAGGGAGCAATGGTAAAGGGTGGATCCACACTCCCCAAAGCCCGCAAGCTGGGGGCCTCATCACTGGATATAATTTAAGGTCATATTCAGGACCCGCTTGAACTAAGGATTGAACCAGAAGCGTAATCGATGAATTTAGCTCCAAATGACACGCTTTTTTGAAATAAAAGTGCAAATTCCTGAAGGTTTCTACCCAATCATGCGACGGAGCGAAAGCATGATATCCTCATAAATGAAAGGTTCCATCTGCAGTTATGGAAAGATTAACAACTTCGACAAGATACACATGAAGGTCTAACGGTAACATCGTCAAATCGTTGCGAGGATAACATTCACGAGAACAATAGTCCGAGTAATCATAAGATTATTTGGATTGCACAACCTCTAAACAATATAGAATGTGTCTCGAACTTTAGATCAATATCCGATCTGTAATTGAATCTTTAATACACGGGGAGGGTTCGTTTAAGTCTAGATTTATCTGCATATTACACAAGTGGAAACGTTTGGAGGAAAACGTTTAAAATCGAAATAGTTCGAATAATCTTAATTACGTTTAGATGTAATTTCTGATATAGAAGTCATACATTTTCTCAATGAATACCAGAATATATTTGACGTAAATCGGATTCCGAAATAAAAAAAAACATGCTGTACAATACGGCAGCTATAGAGAGAAGTAGAAACTGTTTCAGGTTTAGAAGCAGGTTGAAACTTATGTGTAGTAGTTCATTTAACAGGGAGCTTTTGTCCTCGGGGATAAAAATCCATATCTTTTAAAAGCACATTTTACATAACATTTTACTAGTTGCTTCAATGTCACATTAAAAATTTAGAAAATGAAACCTGCTGATATTTGCTTACTCAAATGTTAAGAATGAGATACTCAAAAACGATGTGAAAAAAAAAAAAATTTGCTTTGCAGATATTACAAGTAAACTTTGTTTCTGCAGTAGTTCGTATGGTTTTATTAGAGGCAATGGTGAATGCGAGCTTTTAAAAGCACTGAATATTGATTGTTATCAAACCTCCCATCGAATAATGCCCGGAAAAAGGCTCAGCTTGAGCACTACTACGATTTTAGGCAAAACAATCAGAGTGAGCAGTAATACGTAGAGAGGGAAAGAATAAGAAGTGGAAATCGGCGGCTCTTGTTGCCCATTAGTCTCAGTTAATGCTTCTGCTGATGGATGATCCGAGTTTCTAATTTTTCGGGACGAATTTATATAAATTCCATTGTTATTGCAGGCTTCAGTGGAATCGATGGCCTGCGAGGTCTTCTGAGGTTTATAGGCCAAACAAACTGTGCTGAAAATTCCAGCCATGATCAATACCACAAAGCCTTTCGCCATTTATGAAGAGTTAAAAAAATCCCTTTCTTTGTGACAGTTTAAAAACGTACACGATAATGTTTTATATGCATGATAAGCACATTCTATATTTTGTCAGGGGGTGTTTGTATCTAAATGATGTCAGATTGGAATATACAAAATTTGGTAACGGTTGGTATATTATAATTATAGGAAAGTTATTAGCTGGGTCCGAACTGTTTTATGAAAAAACTAAACAACTATTTCCTACTAGCTGGACGCCTGGCGTTGCCTGGTCGTACAATACGCTTAAACGTCATCTTTTAATTTATGAGCAGTGTATTTGCATGTATTATAGAATCAATCCGCTATTGAATATTATATATTATGAGGAATAATTTGTCCAGTGTACTAATACGCAAAAAAAAACAACAATAATAATGATAAAAGCGCTCATTAAATGCCGTCTGTGTTTGTTTACAATATAACCTCAACTGATATTTGGGCTTGCCATGTAAAAATCACATCTGATAATGATTAGTTTAAAAATATGTAAACCAAGAAATGTTAAATATTACCTCTTCTTATATATTAAATTGACCTCATTAATGAGAAACAAAAATTAAAATAAAATGGTGAGATATGCATGGGCTTGAACACGGGATCATTTGATATGTAGTCGAATGATCCAAAACATAGCTATATCTCTAAATTTCAATTATTCTGCTTTTTAAAAGCAAGTGATTTACTGAGATTTTAATATCCATCTTAGTCGATGTAACGTAAAACATTCCCCTGGGAAATTCTTTTTTTCTAGAAGAAAGAAAGTCTACATCTAGAATCGGATTTTTTCGATTTTCGATACCTATCCGATGAATTTCTGTTCAGAACATATCTATGAATACTGTGAGATATATAAATTACCTTTGTGTGAAATTTGCAAAAAGATAGGCTCGGCTGTTTCGAAGTCTATAAGGAAGGCTCTCACACGTAAAAAGTGACTTTTATATAATAGTTGATTGAGATAGAGATTTGAAAGAAGTTAAGAGTGATATAATTTATTTTCCAAAAATAAATTTATTAAAAAATAGTTCATGTACTCTAAAAGTATTAAGAGAGTATTGGTGCAGTATCATGTTGTCTATCCTACTCTTACCTGGATACATTTATACAAGACATCCGTTTTTTTTTTCTTTTGATGTTCGTCTACAACTTTCACTTTGTCAATCACCGCAATAGCACAAATACTACACGAACTACATTACTTCAAATATTAACACATAAAGAAACAAAATAAATTCAGCTAATAGATTAGTAAAGCATATTCCAGCCTTATCTGAATGTACAAAACTCGCCGGTTTTCGGTTATTCAGAACCGATTAAGGCAGGTCGATCTCAATTTAGATGTGTGATACAAGTAGGAAAACAAAAACATTATTAAATAAGCAGGTGCTCTTAAAGCACAAACAACAAAATAATAATTTTAAACAAACAAATAATCTGTTATAAAAACCACTTGAAGATGAACACATTTTATTAAATGAGAAAAAGCAAAAAAAAAAGCATTCGATGTTTTCTTCTTTAGGTCTTCCGACGTATTTGTGTATTCTACTGTTTATATATATATATATATATATATATATATATATATATATATATATATATAGAGAGAGAGAGAGAGAGAGAGAGATATGTATATGCTTATATCTGTATGTATATGTATATATGTATGTATATATATGTATATGTATATATATATGTACATATATATGCATATGTATATATATGTATATGTACATATATATGTATACGTATATATATGTATATGTATATGCATATGTGTGTATATATGCATATGTGTGTATATATATATATATATATATATATATATATATATGTATATACTAGCTGTACCCGGCCACGCGTTGCTGTTGCTCAGTTTGTTAAAATGGAACACATTCCTCAAGAAAAATTGCATTTTATTCGTTTATTTACTTTTATTATTTTTTGCAATTTTTTTAATAAATAAAAGTTGTTATTCCCCCCCCCCAAAAAAAAAAGATTAATTTTTTACCATAAATTGTTAGGTGAAAGTTTTTTTTCAGGAAAACTTGCACTTTTTTAAAGAAATTTGGCAGTAAACCTTTCTCTTTGAAAACGGAATTTTTATCATAAAAAGTACAGATGAATGCTTTACATGAACACTATAAATAGTTATGTGAAAGTAGAGAAAAGTTTGATTCTTTTTTTCAAGAGAATGTACAAATTATTTTAACAGATGTCCAGAAAATAATCAGAAAAATACTTCCATCATTAATTATGCAAAAAAATAAATAAAATGTTGATTTAGTGTTTCAACATTATGCTTATAAATTACGATAAAACTTGCTGAGTATGCGCTGTTTTACGGTTGTTGTAAAAATGGAACGGAAACTTAAATTTCGCTTCGTTGTAATCTTTCTTAATTTTTTCATTTACACCCCATACGAATATAATCAAAACAGTAACATTCAACTTTATGTATTGTACTTTATGTATATAAAACACAAAATATTTATATTTTTTTTAAGTTAATAACGAAAGGGAAATAATTCCATTTTTAAACGAAAATGTCAGTTTGGTATATTTTTTGTTATTTTTTACATGTCCAGCTTACCATTCACATTGGAAATGTCGCCATTTATAGGTTGTCGGGTACGTTTACAACAAATAAACACTCCAATCTAGTAGATGTATCAGAATTTTTGTAGGAATTTTTGACCCCCCTATCACAGAACTGCGAATAAAATATAAAAAACTCGTAATTTCTCCTTTAAAAGTGGGTTGTTTATTTTCTTTATGGATTATACTTCTAGAATAAACTATTAAAATTGTTTTAAAAGTAATAGAAATATATATATTTAAAAAAAATAGTAATGAATTTTACGAACTCAATATTTTTCAATTTTTAAACTTGAAAAATCTATCAAAATTTTTCTATTGATTCTATTTTTACGATATTTTCAGGGTCAATGTGAAATCTTATGCTCTCTCTAATAAACCGAATATAATATTTTAGACAAATGTTTTTTTTAATTCACGCCCCTCCATTTTCAAGTGTCTATTAAAAAGTAAATAATTAATTTACTCACCAAATATATATCACAAATTGAAGAGAAAAGTTCAATAAGTAATATATTCAAATTTAAAACAAAAAAAAGTAGTGTTTTTTAGAAATTTACCTGCAAAGTCCAAAGTTTAAAACGTATTTTTAAACACTTTGTTATGTTTTTATGAAACCTTGGTCTTTGCTCCTTTAATTCAAAAAAAAATTAGGGCTTGAGTTACATTTTTCGAGGAGTTATAAGCTTGGAAAGACGGGGTGGGACTATTCACTATTTTTCACGAAATTTCTGACACACCTACTAATCTACCCATGTTAAGAACGGCTTTCGGAATAGACACCCCTAACCTTGCCAGCATACCCGAAAAGCTATAAAAGTTGACGTGTGGAATGTGAAAGATGAGTTGGACGTAATGTAAAAATGTACCGAATTTAAAAGGGAACGAAATTCAAATTTCCGTTCCATTTTTACAACAACCATAAAGCAGAGCATTCTATGCCAATTTTACCTAACTTACTGTATTAATGCTATTTTTTAAGCAAAAAAAATATATTTAGGTTTGGCTATAAATTCCTAAACTCATTTCACTCTAAATAATTTAGGTGACTGAAATAGGAATCCAATTGAATCTTTAATTTCCTGAATAGTATGCGAGAATTCATTTTTCTTCGAGTTATATCAAATTCATTAATACGGACTTTAGGGGCTTTTTTCGTAATGTTACTGTAAAAATTATTTTTTATTGTTACAAATTACGATGCTTTATTTATATAAAAAAGCAAAAATAAATTCTTGTTTTTTTATTTACTACTGAAAACCATAACTTTAGTAAAGGTATTTTTTGTTTAAACAAAATAAAACATTATCACTAAGAGTTAAGTAAAAATAATTAGTTTATTATATTCTGCGATCATTTTTTGATAAATACCGTAATTTTCATTAAAATTGGTTAATTTCCTGATATTTCGTGAATTTTTAAGTAAAGGGAGGGGTGAAAATGTTTATACACTTTGAGCGTCGGCATTCGTTTTGTCTGTACCTACCATTATTCAATGAATATTTGATAGGAAAGTGACCACGTGTGGTTAATTTAAATTAAATTTCAATCACATGGTTACATTATCAATAATCATGTGATTAAACCCATTGAAAATGTACCGATATTGTAAACACATTCTGTTTACATTAAGCTTGTAGTGTTTTTTATTGATGCAGTGTTGGCAACTCAGATTTAAAAAATACCCGCGAGATCAGGAGAAAGAAATGTTCAGAAAATCGCTAGATTTTTTACTTTTATCATCTGAAATTTTCAAAAATCGCTACCCCCCCCAAAAAAAACTCCATATTTTAACTTGCTACCATAAAAAAATTATAAATATAGTATATTCAATATATAAAATGTTCCGTGTTTTCTCACTATATGTTTCTGGAATTATATTGAAGCGGTTAGCTCCCCAGAAGGCTTACAAATTTTATCAGCTAGTTTTACCTTTATTTTCTAGAGAGGGTATTTTGTTTTTTGGCAGGAAACAAATCATAAATTCAAACTTTTTATAATAAAAGTTCAATTGAAATATTCTGCAAATTAAACATCACAATAATGGTGCAACATATTTTGAAATTAGAAAAATAAAAAAAATAAAAAAAACTTTGTTTTAGCATGTTAAAAGTATTTAAGTTGGTAGATAATTAAATTCTACTGTATTGGTATAAGTTTTTTTTTTGCTGTTGTAACTTGCTTTTTACAATTTTCGACTAAATACTTCTAAATTAAGCAGGGTTGCTTAGATCGTATTTTAAACTAAACTTCGGAGGTTGGAATGGCCCCCACCTAAAATGTACTTGGAAAAATCGATTTTATAGCGAGATTTAAGAATGGTAGCCGAAAAAAGGTGAAAAACAAAACAAATAATCAATAAATAATTGTTACTAAAGGCAATAAATACTACTTTTTTTACTTACATGAATGAGTTTATTTTATGTTTTAAAGTATTTTCAAGCGCTTCAAGTATATATGTGTGTATATGTATATATATATATATATATATATGTATATATATGTATGCATGTGTATATATTTATATATATGTATATATGTGTATATATGTATATATATATGTGTACACATATATGCATATATATATGTATATGTATATATAAATATGTATATAAGAGAATAACCGTAAATTTACATTACCAGATCAATTTATTTATTTAATGCAATACAGCTCCTCCAGTATGCAGAAACGGTACATTTTTTTACAGATCTGTTTCTTCATGCAAACCCTATCGGTTATTATTATGTCGGCACCGACTGTTTTTCGCAAAACGCGAGTATGAAAAGTAATATGGTTAAGCTTAAAATGAAAAGTAATATGGTTAAGCTTAAACATGGAAAAGTAAAGGACGAGTTGCTAAAACTAGAAAAGGAAAGGACAAGATATTCTAGTAAAAATGATGATAAATTCTCCACTTAAAATATAGCATCATTAAAAGTTGATTATATAATGTTATTAATTGAATTTAAAAAATCTTAATACTGCAATATTTTAGCCTATAAATTTATTATATATTTATTAGAATATTTTGTCCTTTTCTTTTCTAGTTTTAACAACTAACCCTTTATTTTCCATGTTTAGGACGCGTAAAAATGAATAAGATAAAGACGCGGGGTGGGGGGAAAGAGGAATAAGGCGCTAGAAAGAAGAAAAAAAAACGAAGAAAGAAAACAGAGGGAAACAAAGACGCCAATAAGAAGAGCAAGAAGAAGAGGCAAGAAAAGAAGAAGGGATAGATGTCGCTATAAAATATAGAGACATGGCATCAAAATAAGAAGCAAAATCAAATGACTGACGGTCATAAACAATATGATTGTTAACGTACAAGCGATGAAGGAGGGAACAAAAATTGACCGTTAAGATTGTGAAGTATTAACTTTTAAATCATCGTGCATTATGTTTGTTAATCTGACAGATGGCTTAAATGATTAGCAGAAAATTGTTAAAACGACAAATTATATTTTGCATTACGTGCGTAAGGATTTTGCTTCGAATATCGTTTTTAATAGCGATACTGAGAACCGTGTCTCCATTTTCGGAAATTCTCGAGGAATCACTGGTGCTGACGCAGAGATGCTTTCCCAGGGTCATTTCAACATTCTTCTCAACTAAGTAGGAAAGAAGACCTTTTCTGTATGGTCTAATTTAAAGCCTAAGTAATATATGAGATTTCGAGTTCTGTAGAAGGACTAAAAGTCTAGATGTGTAAATATATGCTACTATTATTGTGAGATTACTTTGATGACAGAGGGAATCAAGGACAACAGAATTTATGTAAAGGTGAGGAAATGTGAGTATTCTTGCACGAAAGCACGCTGAAGTATGAGTGGAAATGGCGATGGCGATAGACTTGCATCAGAATTGCCTCATAGGTCTCCTATAGAGCAGGAAGTTTCAAAGGAAAAGTGTTATTATTTAATTAATGTAGAGTTATATAAAAAATGACTTATATATGCATATATATGAATATATCATACGCTTGTATATATTATGACACACATTTATATATATATATATATATATATATATATATATATACAAACATATATTATATGCATATTATATATAAATATATGAATGTATATTGTGTACACGTACATTATATATATATATATATATATATATATATATATATATGCAAACATATATACACAGGATGTTTATAGATGCATTTATTTATTATATATACATATTCATTTAATATATATATATATATATATATATATAGAGAGAGAGAGAGAGAGAGAGAGAGAGAGAGAAAATAAAAAAGGAACAAACCGTATTATGTGTTCACCAACGTTTCGTCTTTATTTCGAGACTTCCTCTGGGTGAAATAAAGACGAAATGTTGGTGAACACATAATACGGTTTGTTCCTTTTTTATTTTCTCTATTTTGTCGGAATACTATTTCCATTATTTTCATCATATATATATATATATATATATATATATATATATATATATATATATATATATATATTATAAAATTAGGCATACATATATAATATATATTTACATATAATAGTGATACCTATATATATAAATATATATATATATAGAGAGAGAGAGTGAGAGAGAGACTACTTCATTTAATCACATAAATAACTATATGAAAGCATAGATTTATGCGTAAACCTTAAGTATTTACTTCAACAGTGTTAATATGTAAGTAGAGCTAGGTAGTAAGTTATAAAATGTATATGGCGATTAAGCTACACAGAATATTCTGCGTTTCATCCACGCTAATCGTAGCGTGGATGAAACGCAGAATATTCTGTGTAGCTTAATCGTCATATATATTTTATAACTTACTATAAATAAATATACACATATATATATATGTATTGGATATGCATATATATATATGTATGTACATGCATTATATATATTTTATATATAGATTTATTATTTATACACATGATATATATACACACATATATATATACACATACATTGTATATGAATGAATTTTATGTATATATATATATATATTTAATGAATGTACATATATACACATATATATGCATATATTTACATAAATACATATATACATATGTATATACATAGACATATACATGCATATGTTACATATGAATATATACATATATTTTATAAAAATATACATTATATATACGATGTACATATATATACAATATATATATATATATGTACATATATATATATATATAACTTTTCAAGTTACACAATGTTTTTCAATTCGTCATACCTTGACATTTTAATATCTCCTAATAATACCCAATTTATTGAATAGGCCAGCAAATATTCTTTCATTCTCAGCAGTGTTTTTATAAAGAGCGCGAATTTCTAACATCATAAAAAACAAATTTACAGATTCCCACGCACATCTGAACCAGCATGGTAAAACCTCGCGTAAACAGATTGCAATTATGTTACTATCTTTATAATTAGATTTTTTTAAACACATTATCGTTAGACTTGATATTTCAAGAATTGCTGATAGCCATTCTCTTCTTTTTTTTTCTATATGCTGTGTACTTCGATTTTTTGACTTTAAAAATCTCTTCGACACGTGCTCCCATGAATAAAGATTGGAATAAAATCAATCTGATAAACGCTAAAAAATATATAAAATTGTATCTAAATTCCTCATTAAATTTGGTTTTAAATAATAAAAATATATGTCCTAAAATATATTTTCGCGAATGCGTTCCATGTTCGCTTAGTAAATATCTATTAGTTTAATTGAATTTAACCGAAAGTCACTATACGTGATATGTTTACACAAATCTCTCTTTTCTGTGGAATACCATTCTTTAAAATGCAAATAGCCTACAACAGTCATTTACTGAAATCTTACATTAATATGTTGAGATAGGTCAAATGCTGTGTTATGGCCATCTATCTTTTTTGAACACTAGCGCTGTCCAATAATCTAAAATAATCAGTGGGTATAATGTCATGCACGAAGAGCTTTCAATAAGTCTCTAGACTTTTTTTTCGTATGGACACTTTCATTGATTATGCACACATGAAACGCTAGTCTTATTCGCAGTAATCTTCTCCAGCTGCAATACACTTGTTGTATCGGTCCAACAACGTCCGGAAGTCATCTTGTGTGAGCGTGTCAATTACCCTTGTCACAATCTCTTTTATCCTCAATTATCTCATAACGACAGCCTCGAAGGGTTTCCTCGAACTTAGGCAATTACCCAAAATCATAAGGAGTAATGTATGGATGAAAGGGAGGGCGGGGAACTATACTGATGTCCACCTTGGTTAAATAGTCTGGGGAAAAATATAGTTGATGACTCAGAAACTGTTCTGGTAAAAATGCCAATGGCCTGATTTGAAAAGTGCCTCTTCCAACGGAATATCTTCAGGAAAGCCCTTAAGACTTCAACATAGTATTACCTGTTGATTATATGTCCAGTGGGGACCCAGTGCACATAGATCATGTCCGTGCTGTAAAAAAAAGAGACCATCATAAGTTTCTGGGTGGATTTGCTCAGTCCGGCTTTCTTGGGTCTGGGAGAGACAACATTATTCCACTGAAAGTCTGTCTCTTGTTCATAGCAGAAGATACGGCTTTTATCACAGGTCACGTGATCAGAAAGAATTTCGAAATCTTAATTAACCATATTACTGTTATTTGTCTTTATTTTGGTGGTGTTTTAAGGCTCTCATTACCCCCGCCCATCACCCGCATATATCATACGAATCACAATTTCATCCCTCATATATCATACGCATCACCTTCATTGTTTTATTGTAAATAAAATCATTATCAAAAAAAAAAGTCATGGTAAAAATAAAATAAAATCTTGTAAATATTGTTCATGTCACCTGGGGCTTTTATTAGACCCAACCACTAGAGTGCATGTGGTATTGTGGTGACTGCAACTAGTTATAGGGAATAGACCAAGTGGACGACTCCTGACCCCATTCCCCCCACACCCTTTTTGGCCTCATGCCACATTTGGAAAGATATATTTTCATATTTTATATTATTTTTCCTGTAAAAATTATGTAAAGTCTGGAATATTCTTTTTGAATAAATATTTGAAATCTTAATTAACCAGCTCGACCATATCCCGCTGTCATGACAACATCTTCATAATTTTTTTTCTGAGCATCCTTAGGACAAACATTGCGTAAATCTTCTGCATCTTCAGATCCTCGCGAATAATTTTGTGTACATTTCCCACATTGACACCAAACTGTGCACTTAATGTCCCAATAGTCACACGACGATCCTTATCCAGGAATGTTTTATTTGGCCAATCAATTATGGTGTTCGCACTTCCTTACTCCTCCCACACCTCTCATAATCCTTCAGACTCCCTGCCTCTCTTGAATCTCTAATGCTACTCAAAAACTAATGCTCGATTCATGCAAGATGGTCCAAAAGCAGTCTGAAGCATTCCATACAGTTCTGTTGCATTCTCAAAGTTTAAAATAGAATTTTTTTGTATATCGTTCTTAAATGTCAACACGTCCACATTGCCTTTTTGAAAATCAACATCGGTAATAATCAGGCTTTAGTAAGTGGCATTCCAATTCTTGCTGTAGCTGTTCATTTGAACCTGAAATAATAGCAATTCGTCAGTCATCTCACATGTATAAAAATAACATACTGAATTTTTAAGCGTCTACGACAGTTTTAAATGCCTGTAGAAAAGAAGTATAGACATTTATATATAACACCTCGTATCCCTTACTTATACTACCAAAATATGCGGTCTCTGTTCCGATATTTGTTTCGTGTATACAAAAAGAACGAACGAAAGAAGTAACTAATGAGTGAGCGGATGTTTCTATTATTACGAACAAAAATTGCATTATTTCATTAAATAAAAAGAAGGAGGTAATGTTTGGGAGGATGGTATAGTAATTGTATGAAAAATATGCAATCTCCAAAAGGAGAAGTGTATCCCAGAAAAAATATTATCATAACCAAAGTACAATGAAATAATGGAGAAATATTGCCTCAGAGGATTGACTCGTTACAATCTATAATGTACTACACTATGTCCTCGCTTGTGGTGAAAATCCCACCATAGCAAATTAGTCTGAAATAATATCGTAAACTGAATTCAGCTTTACAAGATACTTTGTAATAATAGTAATGGTATATTATCTGGTTTAGAAACTCAATTATTAATTGAAGTAATAATACACTTTCTTTCAGACAGACAGATACCAAATTTTCATTATTAATAGAAACAATAGTCATCTTTTGTTTAATATGGAGAGATACCAATTCCCAACTATTAACAGAAATAGTATGGTTTCAGCTTCGGAAAGACGAAATCTCTATTAAAACGTAAGGTAACATACGGCCTCAGCCGAGATTGAACTCACTCCACAAGTTTGTAATGTAATTAAAAACTGTAGCTGAATAGTTAATGCTTCGCCAGGGCTATCAAGGGTATTTGTTATCGTGACGCCATCACTAGATGGGTTGCCTACCACGGATTGAGACACATCTGCCCTCGAAAGAAGAATAGACTGCGCCAGTTTTCTAACCTAGTATTTTGCCTCTCTATTAGTATTAGATGCTATATCTAATTTAGTGAGTGGCAAGAGTAGATTTCATAATTTTAGGCCTCGGCACTAAAAATCACGCCAATACTATAGGAACCACAGTACTGATTATTACGAAGTATCGTTATTTGCTTATTCTCTGCTCCACGAAATTACCTATGGATCCATGACCGGTTCAAAAGTGAACGCATTTTATTTTTCGAAATATAAAATATCAGCTTGACAAGAACGTTCTTGCGGTTTTTGACTTTTAAAATCAGATGAACATATCTCAGCTTAAACAAGAATTTATTTCGTGAAATAAGTACCATCAGAAGCCCAATTCGGTCAACTTCTCAACTTAGCAAAGCGCGGTCGGAAATTGTCGTCGAGAATTGGCTTTCTCTGTTGACTAATACTGTGTTGTCGAAATTTATGATGCATTTCATCCATTTGTAGACAATATTACTCCGAAGTCATAGTTTTGCCTGCATTAAAAAAAAACTGTGATAAGTGAGACCAGTCGACCGAATAGTAACCATAACTTTCTTTCGGTGCAACTGTGGCTTCGGAATGTGTCTTAGCGCTTAGCCGGTTGTCATAAAAGAGCCACTTTTCATCTTAAGTCACAACCCGGTCGAGAAGCTAGTCGTTCTTTTGCGAACAAAGAAAATGATACTTAATAACGACGGTTTTTTTTTGGGGGGGGTCGGTAAATTTGTGCGACATAATTTTTTATTTTTTTATTTATTTTTTTTTTTTTTTTGTCTTTCCAAATTCTCAAGTGCTTGGAAACCGTCGTATAATTCAGAACATAGTTATCGAACAGTTGTGCGTGGATTGGCTTCGACTAAGGGTCTTAATTGATCGCTGTCAACATCCGATGGCCGACCACTACGTTCATAATCAAGACTCTTGACTCTGCCATGAAATTTCTAAAACAAACATTCTGCAGTGCATTCAGTAGTGGTTCCTAGGCCAAATTCTTTAATATCGCGGGCTGTTTCGGCAGCTTATCGGCTTCGCTTAAATTGAAATAAGAAAATTGTGCGAATTGCTTTTTTCCGTCTTGTATTCCACGTTCTGTAAAGAAATTGTTTTAAACCGATTGTAATTAAAACGATAAGATAGTGAAAACTTTTCTTTAAAGATATATAAAGTAAAAGTATTATAACGAAGACTTATTTGAAATCGAAATTAAAAATCCCACAAGTAATTTCTTAACTTAATATTATTTTACTTTTGACCACGTTCAATGAAAATGGCGTGTTTGTTTGACGGGAAAGTGTGTAGTTTTGTTATTGGTTATGTTTATTTAATTACTAATTCAAACGTGGCTTTAATTTTAACTTAAAAACTACTTGTTTTCAAAAAGTTTAAATTAGATTTTTAATCTTTTTTTCTGGATAATACGTACAGCAAATCACGTCGAATTATCTTTTAACCGAATATTTTCATAAGGTCTTTAAAAGTGATTTATTTTATTTAAAAGTTAAAATATTTTTAGCTTATCTGGTTTAACAAATACCGGTCAGAAGAGATTTTTCTAATGTGTGTTTTAATTATAAATAAAACGTTTTTACATTGTGATTCATATATTTTGTACATATCGGTGCTAATGCTCTTACTGATCCGCGCTGTTTTTTAAATCATAACTTTAAAGTTTTTTTTTTTTATTTAATTGTAAAGTACAGAATAGGTACAAAAAACCCTCCCCTCCCCATGTTAAGATTTTTTTTTTTTTAAATAATAACGTTATTTCAGCACGGATCAATAAGTGCATGAGTGCTTAAATATCTTTAGTTTTCGATATCTCGGGTCAATCATCGTAGGAAACGTTTAATTTCAACCATAAGTCTTTTAACTTATCTTTCTTTTTAAATTTAATAAATTTCATGAAAACTTTATTTTTAAAAAAGAATATTTCAAGTTTCTTATTTCTGAGGAAGTTTCTTATAATATTTTTAAAAATTAATGTTCAACCTCGTTCAAGTATATAAGCCAAACAAACATATTTCTATAAAAGCAAGTGTTCGTATATTTAGTCATAAATCGTTTATAATTTTTTGCATCAACAAGTTTTATAACACTTAAAAAATTTGAATATTATATAGAACTCGACTTCATGTAATTAACAACACCACGGAAATTTATGATGCATGTACTCCTCATCGACCGAATATATCATATTTCAAAAAATATAAATTTATTAAGTAATTGATTTCTACCAAGAATTGCGATATTTAGCGAGATAAAAAATAATTATATTATAATTACATTGAATATAAACACAATCTCGGTAGTCGAATTGGGTTTTCCGCCCTTGAATTTAAATACATGCTAAAATATGGCGACTTCCGGCTCTGTCATATCGGTGGACGTAAGATTCTATTTTTTTTTAATGTTAATTTACATGAGTTTCGGAACATAATATCCTCGCTGTGTGACGGATTAATACATCATAAATATGCATGTATATTTGTGTATGTTTTATAAGGTCAGATTCTAATAAGAACAAAAAATTCATCAATTAATCACTTTTTGGCATTTATACAGAATCGGGCTGTAATGAAATAGTAACGTTATTTACAAACAGATGTTTAACTAATTTATAAATTTTTCTATGAGTGTAAAAAAGATATATTTATACATCGTAACTTTGAATTTTAATTTTTTTTTTTTTTGAAAATTATTAATCGTAATTTTTTTACATGGTGGTCACCACTTATCAAGGCCCAGAAGCTACTCGGGAATAAGGGTCATTGCGTGTACGGTGATCAATGGGATAGTATCGTAGTAATTGTTAGTATTGGAAATTTGATAAAGTGTCTTACTTAAGGGGACGGTTCATCAGGAATTAGTTTATGTTGGACTTGAAAACATCCAAGTTGTAGTCAGGTGGGAAACAGGCAAACGGAAGAGAGTTTCACAGGCGTGCATTTCTAAGAAAGAAGTTTTGTTCATGGAATCTACGTTTTGATTTAGGCACAGATAAAGAGTGGGGAAAATTATTGACAGTGGTTTCAGCTAGATAAGTATTTATCGTGAAAAATTGGCGAGGGGGGGGGAGAGATTGAGCTCAGACAAGCACTTGCCACGGAAATAAGGATAATTTAAGACAGGCTCGCAACGTCTCTTCTGTGGGAGAGAGGTGGCAGGGAAGAGAAAAGGACATCCCCCACTAAGCCACGAACTCTGTTTTGAACTCTGTCAAGGCAGATTTGCATGTTTTTTAGCAGCTCCTGTCCAGATGTTGCAGCAGTACTCCATCCTTGGACGTACATAGCTTTTACATAGATAGAGAATTGCATCAATAGTGAGATATCTTCTGGAGTAGTAGAAGAATTCCACCATTTTCCCAGCGACCTTGGTAACAGACTTGTGTACGCGTTCCATTTCAGATCAGGAGTAAAGGTCAAACCCAGAAGCTTGTCAAAACATGGAGCCTCCCAAGACGAGAGCCATCCATTTCAATTGATGCCAGATGGGGATCAGACCGTTGATGATGTAAAGATAGGAGCTTGGTTTTGGATGCATTAAAGGTAACCAGCCACCTCTTCCCCCTACTGTACCACGCGCTCAAGATCAGAGAGAGAGAGAATCAGAGAGAACTTGGTCATTTACGGCCTTTGATGTGTTGCCATAGATGGTCGTGTCATCAGCATAGGTATCAATGAATGATTTACATATGTGTTTTGGGAGATCATTAATGTAGACCAGGAAGAGTGTTGGACCCGGGATGGACCCCGGAGGGACTCCAGCATTAATACTGTGGGCTTTTGATTTCTGCCCACCAACCACTACTCTTATGAGCCTATCAGAGAGAAAAGATGTAATGATTTAGAAGACATTTCCAGTTATACCGTAGGTGGAAATCTTGTGAAGTAGGCCTTAATGCCATACCTTATCGAAGACGTTTGATATGTCAAGAGCATTGCCCTAGAAAGGAAGCCTTTGTCGAGAGATTCACTTATCCTATGAGATATAATCGCTAGCACATCAGCTGTAGATCTAGCAGAACGGAAACCATATTGCATGTCACTAAGAAGGTTATTTCTGCTCAGGTGGTTGACAACTTCTCTATTTAAAATGGATTCCAGCAGCTTACTCATGACACACAGGAGACGGATTGATCTGTAATGAGAGGGAGATGACTTATCACCTGAATTCTTAAATACAGGTCATACTGATGAGGTTTTCCAGGGTGCCATGAAGCATTTTTCCTTAAGGCAACTCTTAAACAGTTTTGTAAGTATGGGGGCAAGTTCTGGTTGAAGCTTTTTTAATACTATAATTGGAATCCGTCAGGGACAGTTGTTTTACTGGAGTCATGGTTCTTGATTAGCTTGGAACCTCACGCACAGATATTTGTGTGTTGCATAGTGTGTTGTCTGTTAAAGGAGAAAATATGGGGAGTTGATGGCCCTCGTTGTATGGGGTAGAATTAGCTACAAAGTTCTTGGCAAATAGTTTGGCCCTGTCCAATGCTGACGAGATGACCTCAGGTCCATTGATGATGGTTGAGATAGAACTCACGTTTCTGTTCAAGATCCTGTTTGCTATTTGTCAAAACTGGTAAGAACCCAGCCGCTGCTCAGCTACTTTGGATTTAACGGATTGAGTATATAGCTATCTTGCATTTTTATTACTCTTTTACAGTGGCTGATGGTAGTCCTGAAAACAGCTTTAATCTCTGTACATCTGTTACGTTGGTAGCTATGGAAAAATTGATTTCTGTGCGCGATGGCAGCAGCACATTCAGGGGAGAACCATGACTGGCTGTTAAGTTTTTGTTGGAATTTTTTGGATGGTATGAATCAGTCTATGCCTACAATTAACCATTCGGTCATGTCTGATACTATAGAGGACACATCCTTTTTAAACGGAATGCAGAGGTAGATCAGATATAAATGTACGGAAGCTATCCCAGTCAGCCATAGGGTATTGATATACAGTACGGTGGAGAGGTACGTCTGAAGTCTTATTGCATTTCATTTTTATCTTAACTTATACAACTGAGTGGTCGGAGGATCCCAGAGCAGACAGAATGGAACATGAACATAGCTCATTGGAAGTTGTGAAAAAAGGGTCTAGAAGGTTTGCATACTGACCGGTAGTATGGGGCACACGGGTGGGTTCGTGAACAATCTGGGTGAGGTCATAGGCAATGGCAAAATCATGACAGAACCTCCCTTCATCATCTGTCTTATTTGAGTGGGTCAGCCATTCAACATTATGGACATTGAAGTCACCGAAAATGTGAATGTTAGCCGAAGGATGAGCAGACAGGATGTGGTCAGATATACTCTTAAAGATAGTAAGCTCGCTATTGTGGGGGCGATAGAGGGCAAATATAAATGCGGTGGTGTAAGCAAGTGCAATCTGGAAGCACATATAAGGTAAATTAGGGTCTTCTCTGGAGATATCCATACCACACGGAAAGCCATCTTTAATGTAGGTACATATTCCATGCACATGGCGATCTTGGGGGTCGGATTTCGATATTAAGTTAGAGTATCATTTAATTATTAACTCATCTAGGGAAGTGGTCGGCCTTATGTTATTTTCGCTCGGAAGAATATGTCCGGTTTCGTCTCCTGTAATTGGGTTTCAACCTCTGGAAAGTTGGAACGTAGATCCCTGATGTTGGAGAAGGAGACATGGTAGTAGGGGTCTACGTTGGAGGATGGGGTTCTAGGTTTATTCGTGTTTTTTCTGGAGATATTTCATGTTGAGGATTGGGATTTGTGGAACAGGTCGACAGACTTGGTTAGAGCAGGGCAGAGAGGGGAAGTAAGAGAGAAAAAGACAGGAATTTTTTGTGGCACCTGATAAGGTAAAGTCTTAACAATTACCCACTAGTATTGCATCGAGAGGCCCCACAAGAGACTACTGCATGGTCCAGAATCAATTCACCAAATGGCAATACAGCAGCTCCATTATTTTGCACCTGCTGATAGGACAGCCTTCTTAGTGATTAATCCAATGTTCGGGTCCCTGACAATCAAGTGGGTACGTCATCCCAGCTGAAACGTTTACCTCCAGCACCCTTATTAGTGACATGGCCACAAGGATAGACATAGAAACAGAACATTTCCGACATCTCAGGCTACTGTTCACGAAGTACTATCGACCTGGAAAGCAGCTTTTTCTTCACCCTTTGTCAGAAAAATTACGCATTGGAAATGAGGACTGAGAGACAAAAAATTTGAATTTGTTTAATACTTTTTTTATATTCTAAATTCGTTCCTCACTTTCTGCATAATTTCCTTGTCTCTTGCTTCAAACGTACATAATTTTTCGGGGATAATTCTCGTATATGTTTTTGTTAATTTATACTTAAAATAATTCACTTTAAGTATGAATCAAATCGTGTTTCTTTAATTTCTTTCCCAATGCAATAACGAAATATTAAACTAATTTTAGTCTTTTAAAACAAGAAAATGTTTATTTGCAGAATGTTGTGTTGTAGAAAGACATATTTTCCTTTTAGAATGTTTTCATTTTTCTTTATTTATTAATTATTGGATAAGATCGTTTTAATATAAACCGTGTTTATTTTTTTCTATTTTCAATCAGATTCAATTGCTTTTCTAATTTTATTTGTAAAAAAAAACACTTAATATCGAAAGTGTGACTGTTCGACAGGACTTGTGTGCTAGGACCTCAAGCGCAACGTCATTCTTCAGCAATTAGGCCTACTACTACTACTACTACGAAGGTTACGGTCGAACTTTAACACATTGACCGTATACGGTTATATAATATCGTATTCGTTCTCCATCGAAATATTGGTTCCTTTATCTGGCCTGTGCCAAAATGGGCTGCGTCAGGCAGTTTCTTGAAAGTTAGGAAAAACATGTCTAACAAGTTGAAAAATAATGGTTTATTGAGTTAAACGCTGCTTTATTGCCTCAAAGATAGTTAATTATCTCAGAGTTGGTTAATTATATCAGAGTTGTTAAGCGTATCAGTGATGGTTTATTAAATTACATATGATTTCATTATGCGTAGAATTTTTTTTCTTGGCTTGCCAGCATGCATTACTGACTTAGATATTTTTGTTCTGCTTGTTAGCCTCTCTCTAATGTATGGTCCTGTTATTTAACTTAAGATAAAACAGAAAGCAATATATAATTAGGTGACAAATATTTATTAATTAAAAATCAAATAACCCGTATGCAAAATATTTAACACATTTACTAATATGTAGTTGTGTGCCCTATGTTTTGCTTCGCAGCCCACAAAAGCTTTCCATAACTGCTTACTAGTTTCTTACAAGCCATTCTTCTTTGCAAACTTTCTTCAATTTCTTGATATTCGTGGGATTTATTTCGTGCACACTTACCTCCAATTTTACAACAGATTTTCGATGGGATTAAGGTCGGGTGACTGGCTAGGCCACTAAAAACACTAATCCCATCATCCTTAAAGTATTTTATAGTTATTTTAGCCTTGTGCTTGGGATCATTGGCAAATAAGGTCATAGTCTAATCCTAAATATTTCCGGATTTTACTACAGTCATTTCCCCGTCTATGATTTCTATTCCTTCAACTCCATTTGCAGAAAAACAGCCCATCATTCCACTTCCACCTACAAATATTACAGTGGAAATAGTATTAGATAGTTTAAACGCTGTACACTTCTTCCTCCATAGACGGATGCGCATGTGTCTTCAGAAAGGCTAAATTTTTGCTTCATCTGACCAAATAACATTTTCCAGATGTCATCAGATTTGATATTTATATAAAAAAAAATTTCAAACGGTTTTTCACGTGTCCATGGCTTTACAATGGACCCTTTCTTGGTGGTCTAGAATACAGTCCTGTCTGATTCAATGATCCCTTGATTGTGTCCTTGCTAACGTCAATACCTGCTTACTACAAATCCTTCTGAATTTTCTAACAAGTCAGAAATAGTCCTTTCTGTATGTTACGAGCAATATAACAAGCAGTAACATCATTTAATTTACGTGGCCGACCACTTCCTAAAAGATTTTTAGTATCACCAACCGTTCTTTTCCATTTTCTTACGACATTCCCAACTGTACTCGCCACTAAGTTTAGTTCTAAAGTTATTTTCTTGTTCCTCTTTCTATTTTTCTGCATTGCTAGGATTTCTTGGCGCGTATTATTAGTAAATTCCTTTGTTTTAACCATTTGAAAACAGTAATGAAAGAAGCAACCTGCGCAGTGCCTGAAAGCTGTTATCAACTGACCGGTAAGGAGCCGGAACCCTGGGGTGCCTTCTGATTGGTTGAAATATTTTAGCAAGATTAAATCAAAATATCTATAAAAGTGAACATGTCTGTTCAACGATTTAGCCTTTGAGAATTCTACCAAACTCCTCCAATAATTTTGGGTCTAAACACTTGAAATGTTAGATATAGGTTTCTTGGACATGGATCAAACTTAACTTGATTTGAGCCCAAAACAATAAATGCTAAGGGGTCATAAAAGAGGTCAAAGTAAAAGAAATTGACCGTTTTGTGTTTTTTTTTTGGGGGGGGGCTTAGCATACACCCCAAAACACCCGGGCAACGCCGGGCACCCATGCTAGTGACTGATAAAGAATAAAATTTGACATTGTGTTAAACACTTTTGAATATGAGTAATTTAATTGTTTCTTAATTAATATTTGCAACTAAGTATATCTTTATTTCCGTTTTATTTTCAGATGGATACTATTTGTTCAAACATAGAGAGGAAATGTAATTCAAATTAACTTGATATATAGTTAGAAATACGAAAAAATACAATGTAACAAATAGTTTTGCTACCAATTATAAATATATCATTCAAACACTACCGTGTTTGAATATATGGTTAAGTGACAGTTTAGTCATTTAAAACTGCTTTAAAGCTTCACTCATTTGTCGACCATATTTCAAACAATTATTACAGTTTATTGATCACCTTCTCAGTTATACTGTAAAAAGGGGAGAACTTGAATTCCTACCGGGGAAAACTTTAATGCCTACCACACACTGTCCTCGAGTGTCTAAGGTCTCTCTGTACATGGGTTTGTCAGAACAATCTGGCATGAGGATACTTTTTCCATAAAAATAAACCATGACCAAATATTCCAAATCACATAGTTCGCTGCCCAAATAAGATCTCCTCACTATGGCTAACCCATATTAGCTTTTACGAGGAAAAGTGCACCTTCTCCAAGTGACGTTACCTCAAGTAACAGCACGAAACTGGATACTCCACCAGACTAGATAAATTCTTGTCCTGGAATTCAGTAAGACGAAGAGACCAAAATAAAAGATATAATACAATATATGAAAATGGTTAATTGGGGAGAGAAACATTTATGTTCTCAACTTCATTATTATTCATTGTTCGAGAAATAAAGAACTTAAATAGAACATTCGAATATCTCTATCTCATATAGACTTCAAGTGTTAGCCCAAGATTGTAGGACCCTTGATTTCTGAGAACTTCGACTGAAGTAAAATAAAATCAAAAAAATCAATTTTCGTTCAGTAAAACAACTTAGGATGAATTGTCCGGTGTTCAAAATCGTAAAGAATCTATAAGGTGAGGGAAATAAAGGAAATAAAAATAAAATCAATTTGTCTGAGCAATGTTGTGTTTTCAAGTTGGAAATAGATCACAACAAAAGTAAAAGCAAATGATTAGACGAACACAAACACTAAACTTATCCATAGAATAAAATAATAAACGAAAACATTTGTTATATTAAAATCAAAAGGAGTATTAAAAAAAACATTAGTTACTTAACAAAATGTAGTAGGCATATATTATTTAATCTTTGAAACGACATCGTATATACATAGGTTGTGTGCACACACACACACACACACATATATATATAAATTATATATATATTACATAATATATAATATTATATATATTATATAATATATATATAATATTATATATATTATATATATACATATTATATATAATATATGTATTATATATATAATATTATATACATATTATATATATGCATTATATATAATATTATATACATATTATATATATGCATTATATATAATATTATATACATATTATATATATGCATTATATATAATATTATATACATATTATATATATGCATTATATATAATATTATA